>NC_091793.1:20216818-20519848 GCF_041296235.1 Equus asinus | reverse complement strand
ACATAGCTGTTGTGTTGCTGGGAACTAAAGGCCAATTTGATGTGTCACAGATGGGAGGGTTGAGTTCTGGGATGTTTTTACTCAAGGCACAGAATGAACCTTGTGCCTCAGTTGCCCCTGGAAGGAACTAAGTCACAGTCTCAGCAGTGGGGCTGCTGACTGGGGAACATCCACGAGGACCTCTTTCACTCCCTGCTCCCACTGCTTGATGACCTGCAGGGGTTCCTGGCGTGGACTACACCAAAGCACACACTTGAAGCCCCTGCACCTCGCACCTTTACTGTCCCCCACTCTAGATCCTCAGCTCTGCTCGAGGGGCGGGGAAGCAAGGGAACTGCCTCTGACAGCGCCGTATGCCAGGCACTAGCTCACACGTTTACACATCCTATTTCGTCTCCACAGTATCCCTGTGAGTACGTGTGGACCTCATTTTACAGACAAGGAAAAGGAAAGCTTGTTAAGATTTAGTATCTTAGTTGCTCAAGTTTACGACTGTTAAATGACAGCAGTGGGACTAAGCCCAGGTTGATCTGCCAAATGACCGCCAGTACTCATTCACTGACTCACTCAGCGTTATTTACTAAGCACCTTCCACATGCCAGACACCAAACTAGAGGTTGTGACCTCAAAGGAGAGTGAGGCGCTGGTGGCTCAGCCTCGTGAGTCAGCAAGCTGAGCACCCCAGCCCAGAACACTCTGGGAGGGCTCAGGGTCCTTACCTTTCAATTCCTTTGTGTTCCTGGAAGGAAACTGCCACTTTCATCAAAAGAAAAAAGAAAAACCCAGAACTCCAGGGCTGGCATTTTTGGAGGAACATTATGTCAGAAAGGGTGGCTGGATGGAAGGGTCCGTGATGTCCTGACTCCTGCCACAGCCACCATACTATGGTTCCCTTTTAACTAAAGCCCTGACCTGGAGGCAGACCCATCAGAGCTGCTGCTCCTGAGCCAAGCTCGGCGTCCACACGAGCTCCCCGAGGGCTGATGCAGGGAGAAGGCACTCAGGCTATTTATTAACACAATGCCTGGCAGAAAGTTGGTGCCACGCCAAGTGTCAGCTGAGATTAATATTGGCTGTTGTCCTTAACGCTAGTTCCAGGTCTTACTTCTAAGGCAGAACTGCTCCCCTTTAGCTTGGAGTCTTTTTAGGGGTTCCTTTCTCACTCGCAGCCTACCTCCACAGGGAACACTGTTAGGGATAAGTTACACCCCCTCGAAGAGGATATGCCTCAGAATGAGACCTTATATAGAAATAGGGTCTTCACAGAGGTAATTAAAACGTCATTAGGGTGGGCCCTAATCCAATATGACGTGTCATTATAAAAGGGTAACTTGGACACAGAGGTAGTGGGAAGATGACATGAGGAGACACAGGGAGATGCCATATGAAGATGGAGGCAGAAACTGGACCTGTGCTGCCAAAAGCCAAGGAACATCTCTGGGGCCACCAGAGGCTGGAAGGGGGCCGGAAGGATCCTCCCCTAGAGCCTTCAGAGGGAGCCCTGCCGACACCCTGACTTCAGAATTCTCACCTCCAGAGCAGTGCGACAATGCGTGGCTGCTGTTGTTAGCCCCCCGGTCTGTGTGCTTTGTTTCGACGGCCCTGGGGAGCTACTAGAGACACCATCTCACGGCCCCGGGCACCCCGAATCTTCAAAAGCGGCTCCAAAGGCAGGCCGGGCCCTCTCCCCACCTTCCTTTGTTCTGTTCTCATTTTCCTCTAAGGACTGGCTTCTCCCTGTGGACCCCCTACACGCTCTCAACACACAGCGGGGGTTCCCACATGGAGCGGCGCCCATGTCCTGCTCACTCTTCTCTGACACGCTGCGAGATTTTGCTACAACTGAGCGTCCAAGTGTGAGTGGATTGTCCGCTGGATGTGATGTCAAGGGGGTGATGGAATGATGCAGAGTGGGGTCCAACCTTGACTGACAAGCGGTGGGAGGTGGTGCCAACACCACACCTGCACTTCTGCTCTTCTGGTCCCAGGGATGAGCGGGACCCTTGAGGTGAGGGTGGGAAACGGTCAACAGTGATCGAGCAATTACGGTAGTAACAGCAGGGTTGATTTCATGGACACACCGGGGCCCAATGTGCTGTCGCTTATTGGAAAGGCCACTGTCCCACAGCATGGAATAGCGTGTCGTCACTTCCTTACAAACCCACCCTGGGCCCAGCCCCAAGGTAGAGAAGGTGAGGAGAGGGGAATGGACACAACTGAACAGAAGCAACAGCGTCATTGACCAGATCTGGAACCACATGAAACTGAGACCAAGAGAAGTCAGGCCCCTGAGACCCTGGGGGCTTTGGAACCTAACCCACCCACCAAGGCCTGCCCCCACCTGCCCCGAGGCCAACCTTGTCTGCTCCCAGCTGTCTTCCCTTCATGGAGTTATTCTCCTGGCACTGGGGGTCCGCTTGGCCTTCCTGGCAGCCCAGCCCGGGCAGGCTTCAAAGACAGCAGCTGCAGCCTTCACCCTCTGGCCACGGGCCCTGGGGGGCGCGGCACAGGTGGCCCCCACGCGCAGGTTCAGCCCAGTGAGCCACCTGAGGAGAAGAGAGAGTTTGGGGAACCCACCGTGCCCAGCCCTCCTGAGGAGCGCAAGGAGGCCCTCGGGAACTCAGGGGCAGTGGGGCCTAGTGGGTAAGACGGACTCTGGAGAGAATCCTGGCTCGGCTCCTCACCAGTCATGTGACCCTGAGCAAGTCCCTCCAAACCTCAGATCCCTTCTCTGTAAAAAGGGGATAGTAGGGGCGGCCCGGTGGCACAGGGGTTAAGTGCACACGTTCCGCTTCGGGGGCCCGGGGTTCACCGGTTCGGATCCTGGGTGCAGACATGGCACCGCTTGGCCAGCCATACTGTGGTAGGCGTCCCACATAGAAAGTAGAGGAAGATGGGCACTGGTCTTAGCTCAGGGCCAGTCTTCCTCAGCAAAAAGAGGAGGACTGGCAGCAGTTAGCTCAGGGCTAATCTTCCTCAAAAAAAAAAAGGGGGGGATAGTAATAGTAATGAACAGTTACAGAGGGCTGACAACCCAGACACCGTTCCAACCAACATATGCATGCCAACAAATTTAATGTAATTCTTACAAACCACCACTACGGGGTGCATGCAAACACTGTCATCCCCTCGACAGATGAGGGACGGGCACAAAGTTAGTCACAGAGCCAGATTTAAGCCCAGATCTGCACACTCCAGGATTCTTGTTGCTTTCTTATGTAACTATGCAAAGTGCCCACATGTATATATCAGGTCCCACCCCACCAGGCTGGGTGGATTTCACTTCCACCCTATGGATGAAGGAACAGAAGCTCAGAGAAGTCCACCCCAAGCCCCATGCCCGTTTGGCTCCCCCTGGAAGGGTGGCCAGCCCTGGCAGGACCCTCCCCTAAAAGCTGCTCAGCTGGCACAGACATGGTGCCCTGGGGAGATGCTGGGGGCTTGATGAGAGCAGCTGGTGGGTCCCTGGCTGGGGCTCCAGGTGGGGGTGCTCACCTGTGAAGTGGGAGCAGCTGGCAGTCGCAGCGGAAGGGATTGCCACTGAGGTCGATGAGCTCCAGCTGGCTGAGACCGGGCAGGGCCGGCAGAGCCTGCAGCTGGTTCTTCTGCAAGTATAGGCTCTGGAGCTGGGGTCCCAGGCCCGAGAAGGCCCCGGGAGAAATCTGCAAGGAGGTGCCAGGCCCTGGGATAAGCCGCTGCCAGGCCCGCCCCTCCCCCAGGCCTGGAGGGAGCCCTGTGCACCCCCTGCAGAAGGGAAGTGGAGAGCCCAAGGTGGCCCAGGCAGGAAGGGCAGTGCTGGTGTGGAAACCCAGGTTGGTCTGATGCTAAAGCACTGCCCTTTGCAAGTCCCCCGGACCCCCAGTTCATGGTTCTTTCTGCTATGCCTGAAGCACCTCTCCATAACGGCAAAGCCTGTTGGGGGCTCCAGCCCTGCCCTCAAAGTGTACAACTGTAGGTAACCCCATGGACCCACATTCCTCCCTCCTCCACGCCCCGGCAGCGCCCTCCCTGGCAGGCCTCTCCACGTGGCATAGGATTCTGCTGGTCTGTCACCCACACCTGAGCTCCCTGGGGGTGGGCATAGTGTCTGGCTTATCTCAGCGTCCTCAAGCCCAGCCTCAGGCCTGGCACTGTGGGGGCGGCAGTGTTTGCTGAGTGAATGCACGCTGCATGGGCCATCGTGCTGCCCTCCCCACCCCCACAGCCCCTGTGCCCACCTGCTCCAGGCCACTGCTGTTCAGGAAGAGGTGCTGCAGGGACAGGCCCACGGGCCGAAAGGCCTCATGGCTCAGGGTCCTGAGCAGGTTCCCCGAGAGCTGCAGCTCCAGGAGGGCAGGCAGCCCCTCCAGGGCCTCAGTGGGCACCTCTCGCAGCTGGTTCCTGTCAAGGTGCAGCTTCTCCAGCTCCCGAGCTGGGCCCAGGGCCCCAGGGGACACTTGGGTGATGCGGTTCCCACTCAGATAGAGCCAGCGCAAGGCCTGCACACCTGCCAGGTCCCCAGGGGCCAGGCGATCCACAGCATTGTCCTGCAGGTGCAGGGAGAAGAGGCCGGGCAGGGCACGCAGGGCGGCCCCTGGCACCTGCAGGAAGCGGTTGCGCTCGAGATACAGGTAGCCCAGGCGAGGGGCCCCTTCGAGGGCGGCAGCGCTGAGACCTGACAGCTGGTTGTCAGAGAGGTAGAGGTACATCAGGCTGCCCAGCCCTGCCAGGGCGCCCGCCTCCAGCTCCACGATACCGCAGTGCTGCAGGTGCAGCGACACCAGGAGGCCCAGGCCTGGGAAGGCCGCGCGGGGCACCAAAGAGAAGTGGTTCTGCCTCAGGTCCAGGAGCTGGGTGTCGTTGGGGAAGCCGCGGGGTACAGCCTGCAGGCCTCGGCCCTCACAGCCGCTGTGCCGGGACTCAGAGGCGCACACGCAGACGCGCGGGCAGGGCTTGGCCGCCCCATCCTCCTCCTTGGGGGCACTGGGAGGGCCGAGGGGCCGCACAGCAGCCAGGTCCTCTTCCTCTTCCTCTGCTCCATCTCCAGGACAGCGCAGGTCCGAGGGCCGCAGGGCATCCAGGGCCTCACCTCGCAAGCGCTTGGGACCCCTGCACGTACCATCCGAGCGCACGCGTGCCCGTGCCAACCACTGGAGCAGTGGCCGGGCCTGGCATCCACACCACAGCGGGTTCCCCTGCAGCCACAGCCGGCGCAGCTGCCCCGGAACCTGAAGTGGCAGCAGGGTGTCCAGCTGGTTCCCACGGAGGTCCAGAGTGTGCAGATGTGGGCAGTGGGCAAAGGCCCTGGGGTCCAGAGCCTGCAGGGCCCCGTGGTCCAGCATCAGCTCCCGCAGGCTGGGCAGTGCCAGCCCGTCCTCCTCCCCCATGTAGGTGAATGGATTGTGGCCCAGCTCAAGATGGACCAGGCCTTGGGCCTGAGACAAGGCCAGCCCGGGCAGGGCCTGCAGCTCGTTGTGGTGCAGGCTGAGCCGGCGCAGGGCGGGCAGGCCAGCCAGGGCCTCAGGGGCCAGCACGCTGAGCGCGTTGTGGGACAGCTGCAGCCAGCGGGTGCGCAGCAGCCCCTGGAAGGCCATGGCAGGCAGGTAGACAAGGGCGTTGCGTGCCAGGTTCAGTGTGGCCAGTGCACCCAGTGCCCCGAACGTCCCTGGCCGCAGCTCCTCCAGCATGTTCCCCTCCAGGTCCAGCCGCCGCAGCGAGCCCAGCCCATCCAGCGCCTCCTGGGGCAGTGCAGTCAGGCGATTGGAAGCCAGGTTGAGAAGAAGCAGGCGGCCCAGGCCACGGAAGGCACCCTCAGCCACCAGCTCCACCTGGCAGTGCCGCAGGTCCAGATGTGTCAGATAAGGCAGGTCCTGGAAGGCAGCTGGAGGGATCACCTTCAGCATGTTGCCCTGGAGGTCCAGCCGCTGGGTCAGCTGAGCAGGCAGAGGTGAGGGAGGCTGAGCAGCGCAAGGACTACAGCCTGTGCCCCTTGCTAACCCTGGCCTTTGCACGTACTGTTCCCTCACCTTTCCCTCATTCTCTTCATCCTGCTCCCTGACACATCCTCCAGGAACCCTTTCTCCTCAGCCACCGGGGCATCCCACACTCTGGCACTTTTCATGTTGAATTGTCACTGCCCATTTACCTTCTCTCTTCCCCACTAGCTTTTGACTCCATGGAGCAGAGACCATATCTTATCCCAGTATATCCCTAGTTCTCTGCCACAGGGTCTGTAATTAATTCAATATTTATCTATAGTTCACCTATTTATTCCAATCACACAGCATTTTAAATAGATTGTCTCCCTGTTGGTGGTTGTTATCATTCCCATTTTACAGATGTGAAGGCTGAGGCGCAGAGAGGAAAAGGGACTTGCCAAGGTCTCCCACCAGGCAGTGGCAGGTCCACTGGCACCAGCCCAGGCTCCTCCTCCTGATGTCCTCCCCCTGGAGCCCTTCCCTGCTGACCTCGGGGATGGCGTTCGGCACCTCGGTGAGGTTCTGGTGCCGGCAGGCAACATGCCGCCTGGAGTTGTCACACACGCAGGTCCATGGGCAGCGCTGGCCAGTGGCCTGCCAGGTTGGGCCCAGCAGCAGCAGCAGAGGAAGCAGCAGCACCAAGGAGAGGCCCTGGGACCTGGGAGAAGAAGGGAGGGTCAGGCAGGCGTTCACAGGGGCAAGGAGCCCACGCTGTCCACTCACTGAGCCCTGTTCCTGTTCCCAGAGCCCCTCAGACATCTTCATCTCCCTCCTTTGGCCCCGGAGAGGGTGTCATTGCTCTGTGCTCACAAACCCCGGGCTACAGAGGTTCTATTGTTGGCCCTGTTTCACACTGGGAGAAACTGAGGCTCAGAAAGGCGATCTGGCGAGTCCCTTTGACGGTCTCTGCCCAGCTGCTCTGTGAGGCCTTGACGAAGGCAAGGAGGGCTCCGGGGCCCAGGCCGTGGTGAGGCTCCCTGGTGCAGGGGGAGGCCTGGACCTCCCAGTGTGAGGTTGGTGGTAGAAGGAGTGGCAGCCAGTCCTCAGGCAGATGTGGCGCCAGCTCCACAGTGGCAGGGAGTATACTGTCATCCACCTCAAAAAGACAGCCTGGCTGCCGGAGGGGGGACCCAGGCCCAGCCCGGGTTGCAAGGCAGGCCTCAGGGGACCAGGTCTTGTGGGCTCTGAGAGCCTTGAGGAGCCCAACGTCAGAGCCACGCTGACAGTGAGCAGGCAGCCCAGGCCTCTCCTCTCCTGTTCATCCCCTTGTCCTCCTCCGTCTCAGTGCCACCCAGCTGGTCTAGACTGGGATGGGGGGAACTGAGGGGATGGGTTTGGGGCTGTGGTTTGGGCAAGGTCTATCTACTTACCTGTCTGTCGACCCACCTGTCAACAGCTCCCTCCACCCCCGCCCTTTATCCATCCATCCATTACCCACCTGGACCCCTTCATCTCGCAACTGCAGCCACTGCCTCTTGCTTCTCAGGGACAACTACTGTCTCGGTGGTTCTCTTCGGCTCCCCAATGCTCCACTCACTACCAGCAACCAAAGGGAGCTTTCCAAAATACAGATGGGCCCTGACACCCCCAGCTGAAACTCCTCCAGCATCTCCCCATTGCCTTTGGGGGCAAGTCCTGACTCCTGATTCTCCACTGGCATCTGCTCAGTCTTTAGTGCCGCCCCTCGGCTCTCCCACCCTAGGCACCTTCCTCACTGCCTGGGACACTTAAGTCACCCAGCTCTTCTTTCAGTCTCAGCTCAAGTAACAGCCTCTGAGCAGCCTTTCCTAATCCCTGCGCTGGGCCACCCCCCATGCCTCCTCCATTTCCACTCACTGGGTTGTCACCATGTTTATCAGTCTCCTTGGGGTTCTATGGTCCAGCCCCAGCCTTGGGGCTGGTGGCATCCTCCAGAGTCTGTGGTGAGGCTGGAGGTTCAGCACGGGCCATGGAGGGGCCCATGGGGACAGATCCTGGGGCACGAGCATCCAGGGCCCAGAGGGCTGCTGAGCTCTCAGTCAAGCCCCCGAAGGACTAGCCCACAGGAGCAGGCGCACTCCCATACGCTGCCTTCTCAGAAGCCACTTTGGAGAGACCCTCAGAGGATCTCTGCCGAGGCAGATCCCAGAGCCCCCATCCTCCAGCTCCTCAGAGGCCCAGAGAGGGACAGGGGCTTGCCTGCGGCCACTGAGCCTCTCTAAGCCCCCCTTGTACCCCTAGGACCCAAAGACTCACCCCTCCATGCCACCTCACACCGCCAGTCCAGCCTGGAGGCGCCACACAAGGAAAAGGCCGGCGACGGTCCCTGTCTGGATGCAGCCCCCCTCCCCGCCCACAGGCCTGGCAGCGGGGACAGCGCTGAATGGGAGGCATTGTGGGCAGACCAGGCCAGGCTGAGGTGAAGGAGGGGCGGGCAGGGGCGGGAGCAGCGCTGGAGTTACAGGGCCTCCTGCCTGGCGCCAGCTCAGGATCATGGCCCAGGCCTGGGAGCAGCCAGTCCCTGGGCAGCCAGTCCTTGGGCCAGCCCGGCAGGGAGGGGCATGATGGGCTGCCCAGTGGGTCCCAGACCAGGGCTCCCTCCTGGCTGGGCTGCACCTCACTAAGCCTCAGTTTCCTACTCTGAGAAAAAACAGTATTAGTAACTAGCCCATAGGGTGGCCCTGGAGGTTCAGGTGGGCACCTGACACCCAGCAGGCACTCCAGAACCATTACCTCTGTTCTCTTTGAGCTTATTACACATTCACATACATTGAACATCTGCATACATTTAACACTGTACATACAATAGCCTGCAATTTTGTTTTTGTCACTCAACGTCAGATTATTGGGGGTCATCCAAGCTGATTCTCAGTCATATGCATTCGTTTTGACTGTTGTATAGTATTACATTGCAGGAATGCGTCGATTTTACTTATCCAGTAATCTCTGTTGCCTCCAATTTTTTGTTACTACAAACAGTGTTGCAAAGAATATCCAGGGGGCTGGCCCCATGGCCGAGTGGTTAAGTTCTGACACTCTGCTTCGGCAGCCCAGGATTTCGCTAGTTTGGATCCTGGGCATGGACATGGCACCGCTCTTCAGGCAATGCTGGGGTGGCATCCCACATGCCACAACTAGAAGGACCCACAACTAAAATATACAACTAGGTACTGGGAGGATTTGGGGAGAAAAAGCAGGAAAAAAAAAAAAAGAAGATTGGCAACAGTTGTTAGCTCAGATGCCAATCTTTAAAAAAAATAAAAAAAAAAGAATACCCAAATATTTATCTTCCTGGTAACACATGCATTTTTTCTGGTAAGGAAGACTGGCCCTGAGCTAACATCCGTTGCCAATCTTCCTTTACTTTTTCTCTCCCCAACCCCATACATAGTTGTATATCCTAATTGTAAGTCACTCTACTCCTTTATGTGGGACGCTGTCACAGCATGACCCGACAAGCAGTGTGCAGGCCTGAGCCCAGGATCTGAACCGGCGAAGCCCAGGCTGCCAAAGTGGAGTGTGCAAACGCAACCACTTGGCCATGGGAACGGCCCCACACATGCATTTTTTAAAATGAAATAATTCATCTAGACCATAGCAGACACTTACGTCTCCTATAATTGTTCAGATCTGTGTTTCTCATGGATTCTATCTTTTGTTATTCAGTTTGTTTTTATAACACACCACACAGAGACTTGTCCATGTGCTTTATTTCACTCAGCAAATTCCGTATCAATGGGACCACAGCGTGTACTCTTATGTCTGGCTTTTGCACTCAAGATTATGTGTGTGAGATTCATTCATGATGCATATTGTTTAAATTTGTTCATTTTCATTTTTATGTAGCATTCCGGCATTCCATTCTTTAACTATCCCACAACAGTGGCACAGGGCAGAGGCGAGAGCGCGATTTGCCTCAGATGCAGGCACTAAGGGAGTGTTCCCTCGGCAGGGAATTTAAAGACAATGGAAGCGACTGAGAGCTGGCCTGCTTTTGTCATCACGCACTGGCAATTCTAAACAACTTCAATGCTAAAGTGTCCCTCCCCGCTTGGGTGGACCATTCCCACCTCCGCCTTCTTGGTACCTCACTGCACCACAGTTAATCTATCTGTCCCACTCCTGACGGACATTTGGGTGGTTTTCAGAGTGCGGCTACTGTGAAGAGTGCTGATTACCATGTCTGCACGTGCCTCTTGGTGACACACCACCACCATTTCTGCAGTGACACATCCAGGGGTGGGAGTGCTGGTCTCAGCATATGCTTACTTGCAGCTTCACTGCACACCGCCACAGAGATCCTCGAGGTGGTTGGGCCAGTTTACACGCTCGCCAGCAGTGCGTGAGTTCCAGTTGCTTCACATTCCCACCAACGCTTAGTGTTGTCTGTCTCTTGTACTTCAGCCATTCTTGTGAGGGTACGATGGTAACATAGGGTGGTTTTAATATTAATATGCATTTCTCTGAAGACTACTAATGACATTAAGCCCCTTTTCATGTGTTCTGTGAAGTGCCCATTTGAGCCTTTTGCTTGTTCTTCTATTGCCTTTATTAATTTGTAGCTCTTTACATATTCTGAATGAGTTATTTTTTTTTCCTCCTTCTCCCCAAAACCCCCAATACATAGTTGTATATTTTAGTTGTGGGTCCTTCTAGTTATGGCATATGGCCTCAGCATGGCTTGATGAGCGGTGCTAGGTCCGCGCCCAGGATCCAAACCAGCGAAACCCTGGGCCGCCAAAGCGGAGCACTCGGACTTAACCACTCGACCACGGGGCCGGCCCCCTGAATGAGTTATTTTAAAATATATTGCAATTATATTCTCCCTCTCTCCAACTTGCCTTTTTACTCCCTTAATGATGCGTCAATAAACAGAAACCTGTTCTCAGTGCTACATAGCATACATTACCCTACAATGAATACTCCACAATAATGGTAAAACAAGGAGCTTAATTCACTCATCTTTTCCTTACTCCCAAGGTCTTGAAGATACTCATCTACACTGTATTCCCAAATATCTAGTTTTGTCTTTTACATTGAGGATTCTTTTATTGTGGTAAAATATATATAAAACTTACCATTTTAACCATGTTTAAGTGCACAATTCAGTGGCATTAAGTACATTCACAACGCTACGCAGCTATCACCACTATCCATTCCCAGAACTTTTCCATCATCCCGAACAGACTCTGTACCCATTAGACACTGACTCCCCATTCCTCCCTCCCTGCAGCTCCTGGTAACCTCCTTTTTTTTTGAGGAAGATTAGCCCTGAGCTAACTACTGCCAATCTTCCTCTTTTTGGAAGACTGGCCCTGAGCTAACATACATGCCCATCTTCTTCTACTTTATACATGGGACACCTACCACAGCATGGCTTTTGCCAAGTGGTGCCATGTCCGCACCGGGGATCCGAACTGGCAAACCTTGGGCCGCTGAGAAGCAGAACGTGTGAACTTAACTGCTGCGCCACTGGGCTGGTCCCAAACCTCCCTTCTGCTTTCTATGAATTTGCCTATTCTGGATACCTCACGTGACTGGAATCATACACGATTTGTCCTTTCACGTCTGGCTTATTTCACTAAGCATAACGTTTCAAGGCTCATCTATGCAGTATGTGTCATAATTTCACTCCTTTTTATGGCTGAATAATATTCCACTGCAAACATATAGCACAATTTATCCATTCATCTGCTCATTGACACTTGGTTTTTTGCCACCTCTAGGCTATTGTATTGCTGCTGTGAACACGGGTGTACGACTATCTGCTGGAGACCCTGCTGTCACTTCTTTCAGGTACACACCCAGAAGGGGGATCACAGTCAGTTGAAGCCCCTTGGTTTCTCCACCCGCTCACTCTCTCCCTCCCTCTCTATCCAGAGGCCACCACTTTCATGAAGTAGTATGTATATATACGGCATTAAGTTTCTCTAGTGTATTAAACCGCATTTTTTTTTGCAAACTTGTTTTCAAGATTTATTCCTGTGGATGCAAGTAGCTTCTGCATCTTCTCTCACTGCATCCACGTGCCATAATTTAATCATTCTTCTACCGATGGACACAGGTTATTTCTTAATTTCCTGGTATCCCTCATTAAGCTGCCCTTGTACTTGTCTCTTCGTGCACGTGGACAACGGTTTCTCTAAAGCGGATCCTCAAAAACGGGATTTGGAGGTCGCAGGTTACACGCGTTTTCACTTTTTCAGTATGTGCCAAACTGCTCTCTAAAGGGGCTTTATTGGTTTGACATCCCTCCAGCCCTGCACTGAGTACACCATGTAACAACAGATCCAGGTCTTTCCTGGTGTCACCTCTCTTAATGACATTTGCTAGTGTGGTCTGAAGTGCTATCTGCGTGGCTTTACTCCGCTTTCCCTGACTGCCAGCGAGCTGAACGCTTTCTGGGTTTGCTTTCCTCGTGTCTTCTCCCGAGACCTGCTGCTCCTATCCTTCGCCTGGTCTTCATTTGGAGGGACGTTCTCAATGCTAACCCTTCATGCCGTCGGTGCTGCAATGTCTCTTTCTACTCCATCACCCTGTCTTCACTTTTATGGTATTTCTTGGTCACTGTCATTTTTTGACACAGGCAAATTTCCTTATAGCTTGTGCTTTTAATGTCAAAAATGCTGTCCTGTGTTTCATTTCCTCTTTTTAACAATGTGGCTCTTGGTGGCTGGACTCCGATCACTTCGAATGCTTGCTGCTTCCACCCAGCCCTGTGCCCTGCCTTCCCCAGACTGACTCCACCCTGCACACCACTTACCACATACATACGTGTGCTTCAACACGTTTAGTTGACGTGCTTTTGAACGAATGGCACCGCACTGCGAGATTTTCTTCACTGGACACCACTATTGATTCATCCACGGTGCGCGCTGGACACACACAGCCCTGGCTGACACGTTTGCACTGCTGTGTAATGTTACATTGCGTGGCTTCGCACTTGATCTGTTTTCCTGGTCTTGGCCTGTGAACGTTTCTACCTTCCTGCTAGCAGGAAGTGCTGCTAGGAGCACCCACAACCACGCTGCTGGGGGTTTTCTAGTCTGACTTCTGAGCGGAACCGCTGGTTTAGCTAAGTTGTGGTGGAGCTCCCTTTAGTGGGAACAGCCTGGTGCTGAGCAGGCCCTTCACATGTCGGGGGTCCCAGGCTGCCCTGGCTGAGGCAACTATGATCTTACAGACCCCAAATCACGGTGCTCAGGGACCTGGAGCCTGGATCATCTCAGGGCTGGCTGCAGTTAGGAGCACTTGAGTCTGGGGGGAAACTGCAAAGGCTACAGGTGTCTCAGTAAGTGGCAGGTTAGGGCCCCTAGACTTTTCCTTGCACCTGGACCTGGTCAGGCATCCTGACCTCTGAGCTGGTCTGAAGGACTGAGTGGGGCTGGGCAGTCAGAAGCCTGCACTCTTGGGACCAACAGGATCCTCCTCAGCATGCGGGTTCGAGGAGCCGGGCACTGCTAGCCCGTCATGAGGTTAAGTGGGAGCTATGGTTCTCCCCTCAGTCTGAACTGAAGCTTGCACGGGTATTAACTGGGAGGGAGCAAAGGCCAGCCCAGGCAGCCTGGAGGGAAAGAACAGGCAGGCCAGAGAACCTTGCACAGGACCCTACTCAGGCCTGAGCCTCAGTTTGTCCATCTGTCAAATATCACTGGTGAGAAGTCCTATTTGAACTTCAAGACCCAGGTCCTGTATCCCTAAATCTTGAAGGCCTTCCTGACCTTGCTGCTCACATTGGGCCATGACTGCGGGTCTGCACCAGACTGGGGGCTCCCCAAAGGCAGCACCTCTGGCCCCAGAGCTCAGAACAGGGCTGGCAAGGAGACTAGGGGTTGGAGTTGGTCAAACCTCCACCTGCCTCCTGCCACATCACCTTGTATGGGGAGGAGGATGAGGCATCTCCTCTGCCACCTGACCAAGAAAGATGTCGCCCAAGAGGTCCACAGCCAGTAAGGAAACGCTGCCCTCTAAGAAACCTTGGAGGGACCTCTTCATTCCTGTGGGAGACGCAGGTTCCCAACATGTGCCTGCTGTCCAGGGGAGGCAGGAAGGAGGATCTGCTGGGCTGTCCTAATACTATGGGTGGCACTGAGAGGGAAAGACTCCAAGGGAGGTACCCTCTGCTGGAGGCCCTATGGCCAGATGTCCTGGGGTGACTTCCCAGCCAAGCCCAACCCGGTGATGTGAGCTCGGTAGCCAGACCCAGGTCCATAAACGGAACAATACAGGCCAGCGGAAACACAGCCCAAGGCTGCATAAAGCATGGTGAGGTGGGGCCAGGCCGGTCACACAGGCCCCAACTCAGGACCTCAAGAGTCCAGGGAGCGAGATCCCACCACCCTACCTGACCTCTGGGCATCACCCGCCCAGCTGTGAGAGGGGAGCAGGCACACCCACACAGAGGAAGCGCCAGGGCCTGGGAGGAGAGGCCCGCCCCTGGTGATGAGGTAAGGGTGGCACAGGGGCTCTTCTGCAAGATGGACCGCCCCTCACAGACTGGGGCTGGGCCACTGTGTCCGGCCTGAGGTGGGACTTTGGGTATGAGAACGGCCCACTTTAAGGTGAAAGGTTTCTCAGTCTTCGCTGCTGCCACACACAACTTTATTTGTGAAGCCCTGGGCACAGCCCAGACGCACAAAGAGCACAAGGGGGAACGCGCAGGGCGTGGCGGGGCACCTGCAGTCCAGCCCAGTCCCCACCTGCCCCTGCCCAGGTCCTGCAAGAGCGCCCGAGATGCAGCTCAGGCACCAGTGGGCCCTGCCCTGCCCCCAGGCTGGAGAACAGGTTTGGACCTGCCAAGGTGCCTCCTCCAGCTCGGCCCCCAGACCAGTCACAGACGTCTCCTCAGCAGCCAGAGGAGGGCCCCTCTGCATCCAGAGCCAGCACCGGGCAGGCAACTCCAGCTCCAAGACCCTTTGGTGTCTGCCCACTGGCTTCTCTTTCCATCCATGTGGTGTGGGTGCCAGGGTCTTGCCCTCGGCTGAACACTCCATGGCCCCACCTGCGGCAGTCTCTGACCCTCAGGCTTAGGGGTCAGCATAGCAGGGATGGATGGTGGGGACAGAGAGGACAGCAGTGGCTGCAGGACCAGGGCTTGGGGAAAGGAAGCAAGCCACCAAGTGAGTGGCCACAGGTGGGGCAGGAAACACAGCCCAGCCACAACACGGGGGGAGGGAACAGCACACGGACAACTGCTACCCAGGCCCTGGGGCAGCCCAGGAGGGTAGGGCAGGCAAGGTGGGTGGGGACAGCCACCAGGGCCTGGAGCCTGAGGCACAGAACAGCGGGGAGCCCTCAGGTGGTGGTGAGTTTAATGGCAGAGCAGCTCACAGCCCTCCCGCCAGGGGGCCAGCTCCCCTCCAGCGAGACCAGGGCCAGTCCAGCAGAGACATTAAAAACTCAAACCCCGACATGAAGCACACACCTGCACGAGCACCACACCGACATACATCCTCGGGGGACTGACATGACAAAGACCCTCCCTGCCTACGGCCAGAGTCCTTCCTCTGAGTCCCTTCCCAAGTCACTGGTCCAGGCCAAGGGACGGGGGAGGCCGCTTCGCGTCTAGACCTTGTACAACGTCTGCAGCAGATTGTGGCGGGCAAAGGAGCAGGATTCCAGGGCGCCATTGGGCCTGTGGGGAAAGAAGGGTCAGTGGGCAGGGCACACATGGCAGGGGCCTGGGGAGCTCAAGCTGCAGCAGGGCCCATTTCCAACTGTGAAGAGGGAGTGGGGGCCATTTTTGAGGCTACAAATGTGCCAGACTCAATTTTTGTGAATTTCACAATGACTTTGGCAAAGGAGATGTTAGACTCCAACTTCTGCATATCAGGGGTGGGGAGTGAGTGAGGCTCAGAGAGGTGGGCAATGCTCCCAAGGCAGCATGGCCCAGAGCTGGCCGGAATGCAGGCCTCCCCAGTCAGGAATCTGAGCCTCTGCTCTCCACCAGACAGCTTCTCCAAGGGCCCCTCCAGTGGACATAGGGTCAGGGAGCCCTCAGCAGCCACTAGTGGACAAGTAAGACTGGGCCACTGGAGTCCCACGTAGGCGCTCACAAGTAATGGGCTGGCCATTGTAATCATCAAGATCATTGGTCTCAATGCAGAGAAAGAAACTGAGGCAAGACACCTGGGGACATGGGCGAGTGTGGGGCACAGCCAGGACCCACAGCCCATGGACACCTCACCTGGTCCAGGCTGGCCTTGGGATCCCAGACCATTTGGCCAGGAGTTGAGGGAAGAGGGACATGCATGTCACTACATACTCACTCAGTTGGGCAAATGGGGAGACTGAGGCCTGAGAAAGGCCAGAGGCTGGCTGGGGGGCCACACAGGGCCTCAATGAGAACAGACGAGCCTCCCAACCCATCGTTGGTGGGCCAGGGTCTAGAGGCTCCTCGTTGCACAACTGCGGCCACTGCCCCACCACGGCCCAGGACCCTCCAGAACAAGGCCAAGGTCTCCATGTCTCTGAACATTTGGCGTCCCCAGAGGAGGGCCTGTTGCTGCAGAAGGCTGACGTGCCCAGGGTCCTTTGGTCTAGGTTGCTGAGGGAATGGTCAGAGAACTGCTCCCAGAGACATCACTGAGCGCAAGACCTCTATCAGCAGCGTGACCGAGGGCAAACGCCTTAACTAACCTGGAAAGTCAGTTCCTCCTCTGGGAAACGGGGGCCGTTACAAGTCCTCTGTCTCTCTCATGGGAAGACACTGTCCCTGAGCCCCGTGTCCTCAGCTGGGCACAGGGGAGGAGGCCTCAGAGGGGTGGTGAGACCCAAACACAGATGCCGAGAGCCCAGGAGGTGTGAGGGCCTCTGACAAGCCCGAGTGACCAGGCCAGGGAAGCCTCAGCTGAGCAGGGGCCTGCGTGTGCAGGCAGCCGCCACGTGAGCTGATGAGGGCACACTCACTTGGTCACGAATGCCAGCAGCAGGGGTGCAAGGGCCTTGGGGAAGTAGTCTTGCTGCACCATGTGGTTCAGCGCCATCAGCGGGCCATACAAGTTGGCAATGGCCTTGATCTTGTCTTCACTCTGCAAGGGGAACACACAGCGCAGAAGGCAGGGTGAGCTTCGAGGTTACCTGAGGGGCCTAGGTCTCTACCATTCCGCTCCTGCCGAGAGAGCTCCACAGTCAAGGTCAAGCTGAATTCCTTCATGAAGACCAAGGCTGCTTAAGCAGACCTAGGCCCAGGGACAGTGTGGGTGACGGGCCCGGAGAGGACTTGAGGTGTGGGACAGGGCTAGTGGGTGTGGCCAGAGCAACCTCTGGTGCACTCCCTCCCTCCCTTCCTTCTGGCCGCACCTTGAGCAGACCCATGTGGATGAGGAGCCTGGTGAGGAAGGCGTTGGAGTTGAAGGAGGATGAGCTGAAGGCCTTCTTCATCAAGGCATCTGCAAGGCAGAAGGAGCATGGAGCAGGGTGCTTGCTGTGGCAAAGGGCTGGTCACAGGCCAAGGGGCACGCAGCCCCCGCACACAGGCTGGGTCCTGCTCCTGCCCTCATCAGGAGATGAACACAGGAGGGAGGACGTGGGCAGAGATACCAGTCTGAGGAGACGTTAGCACCAGGGAAGGGCTCGACCTACCGGCTGGGATGCCTTGGTCCCTTCCCTGTCCAGCCTCACACATTAAAACAGGGACCTCACACAGCTGGGGCAGAGACCGAGCGAGGCGGATCACCCTGGGGGAGGTTTCTGTCATTTAAGAGGCGAGGGGGAATGAAGAGGGGGAATGAATGGGGAAGGGAAGGAGGAGCGGCCAAGGGCCTGCAGGACTGCCGAGGGCACTCGCTTCTGTGCTGGGCACTTCTGGGAAACAGAATTCAGGTAACTTGTTCCCACAAATGCCCCCAGGGCTGGATGTCAGGGAGCAGACCTGGAGACTCCCACCGGGCCTCACTGGCCTACCCCCAATGCTGCCCACAGTGCTCCAATGCAGGAGAAAGCATCCCATGCGTTCCCACTCCTTTCTCCCTTTTTCCACATGCTGTGCCCTCACCTGCAGGGCCCGTCCTCCTCTCTCTACCCAGCCACACCTGGCCCACAAAAGGTGGCAGGTGCTATAATGGAGGTAACTGAGAGAATGGGATGGTGAGAGAGGGAGGTGACAGGGCTTGGGGGAGGTGGAACAGAGACCCTGGGGAGCCTCAGGAAAGATACGGGGAAGGCAGGCGTCCCTGCAGGGACTGCCAGGTGGAGAGGACCACGTGCGCAGAGGGCTCAGAGGTGGGGACAAAGGCTCAGCTCTCATCCCCCTGCCTCCCTGAGAGGACCACCTCCACGGAGGCCTGGGGGCTGTGGCCGTCTGGTCTTGCTGTGCCGGATGCCGCCCGGCCTGGGCTCTAACTGTACAGAGCTGTACGGCTCTGGGAAAGGCCTCAGTTTCCTCATCTACAAAAAACAGAGAACAGCCAGCCTGCCTATGGCAAGAACCCAGCAAAAGAACAGGTAGGAGAGGCCGGAGAGCAGTCCACACTTCAGCACAGGAACAGAGGGGCTCCGGCCACCACAAATGTCCTCCGGCCCTACAGCAGGAGGCATCCAAGCCCCACCCTCCCCATGTTACCTACTGCCTCCTGCACTGCCGTCCTCACGCTGGCTTCGTCCTTGAACACAGAGGACACCTTCAGGAAGGCGGAGACCACTTTCTCCGGGTCAGATGTGTCAGTCTGAGGACACAGGAGACAATGGCTGGTCACCAGAGGCCAGGCCACTAGGGCTTTGGCACACGGTGGAGATAGGCCTTGGCAAGACATAGGCCTCTGGTGGGCAAGGACAGGTCCTGCCTCGCCCCATGCTGTCCCCTCAGAGCCTGGCCCCAGCCTGGCCCACAGGAGGTGTGCAGGACAGAGAGCGCGAGTGAAGAAGCGCTACAAACCATTCTCTCTGTGACCCAGTGAGCTTTCGTGTAATCTAACCTGAGGAAATAATCCAGAATGTAAGGAAGTTTACCTCAACTTCACTTCACAGAGAAAAGTGGAAACAATGTGAATGTCCAGAAACAGTGGCTTGCTTAAGTGCTACATCCACTCTGGGGGTAAAGGGCATGAAAAGAGTTTTACTGACAGAAGAAAACAAAAAACGGTTTTTTGTTTGTTTTTTAGTGAGGAAGACTGGCCCCAAGCTACTACCTGTCGCCAATATTCCTCTTTTTGGTTGAGAAAGATTGTTACTGAGCTAACATCTGTGCCAATCTTCCTCTATTTTGTATGTGGGATGCTGCCACTGCATGGCTTGAGGAGTGGTGCGTAGGTCCACGCCCAGGATCCAAACCCATGAACCCCAGGCCGCTGAAGTGGAGCACACAAACTTAACCACTGTGCCACCAGGCCAGCCCCCAAAAACGGTATTAAATGAAAAGCTGGACCACTAACAGTTTGTATCAGATAACCTCATTTATCATGAAAAGAAAGTACAGATAAACATAAACGAAACTGGCCACCACGGAGCCAGCTCTGGGAGCGGCCTGTTTTAGTTCTCTGTATTTACCATTTAACCTCTTTGAGCTTCAGTTTTCTCATCTGGAAAATGAGAGCAACATGTCTACATGTCGGGCTGCCAAGAGGGTTAAATAAAATCATGCCCAGAGACAGCCCCCGTGGCCTACTGGTTAAGCTCAGCACACACTGCTTCGGTGGCCTGGGTTCAGTTCCTGGGTGTGGACCCACACCGCTCTGTTAGTGGCCATGCTGTGCTGGAGGCCCATATACTAAAAAATAGAGGGAGATTTTCAGGGATGTTAGCTCAGGGTGAATCTTCCTCAGCAAAAAACAACAACAAAAAAAGCATGCCCAAGTACTCAGAATAGTGCCCAGCAGACAAGAGGTGCTCGACAAGCTTGAGAATCATCTCAGACTGAATGAGGGAATGAATGAATGAACAAACAAGTGAGGTTGGGGCAAGAGTACGTGAGCATGTGACCTCCACAGGGGCCCTGGGCAGGATGGCTATCCTAGATGCAGCTGGACCTACAGGACGTGCAGAGGAAAGCCTGGGTGCGTGTGTGCACAGGAGAGTCCCGGGAAAACTTCTCCATTCCAGGCGTCACAAGGCAGCAGGTCTGCCCTTCCTTGCAGCCCAAGCATGTTCGCAGTGGGTACAGCCATGCCGCAACCAGAGATGGACAGCATGGTCACACTCATTTACACGTCTACATATTAGAAAAAAGCCACCTGGCAGCGCCCCTGCACCCTAAGCTGACAGCGTCCCCTCCCAATTCCACGCTGCTTGTCCCTTTGCTCTGGCAGCTCCAGCAGCCACGGCGCAGGCAGGTTTGGAGTCAGAAACGCTGTTACCTGTTGGGCTATGAGCGCAGAACTCTTGGGCCCGAGGCGCAGCAGTTTCTCCGGAGAGGGGAAAGCCAGGAAGGTGGAGACGTCTGCGGGAGGTGGGGAGGACAGCACGGGAGCTGGTTCCTAAGGGACGGGCGGCACAGGTAGCTTTGTAGAGGTCCAAACACAGACTCCTCACCCAGAAAACGCGCCCTTCACTCTAGTCAGTCAAGGCTCAGAGTCTAGAATTCTTCTTCCTACTCAAGTGCAGTTCCCCATGGGGTGGAGGGCCCACAGATGCCGGCCCTGGCTGGCTCCTAGGACAGGAGCCTTTGGGGTGGCGGCGAGCCATCTGCCTAAGACTCCGAGAGCCTGGCGTGGCAAGCGGATCCCCGCCAGGACACGCACTGCCCCCAAACAACTCAAGAGGCACGTAGGGCTAAAGCGGACCCCACGAGGAACTGATTAACCTGGATAAGCACTGCTGGTGAGCACCGGAGATGCCTACAGAAAAACTACCACCATCTAGCTATTTATTGAACTGCTTCTAGAAAACCGGAAAAGAAGCCAAATTCAACATCAGTGTGGGGGTCCTTGTCCAACCCAAAGTTCTCCAGAAGCTTTATTCGGGAACCTATGAGGAACAGACAAGGCAGCCCTGACTACTCCATCAGCCTCCTGGCCACTCAAGGGACATCAAGTGTCCAAGCTGGGACACGGTCCCAGCCAGTCTCTGCAACGGGGGGCTGTCTCTACCAGTCACCAAGATGGGTAGCAAAAATAATTTCTACTTATGCTTATTTTTTTTACTCTATTCTTTTAGAAATACTTACATATGTTTTATAATATACACAATGCAGCATTATATGTTACACTCATGTTGCAATTTATAAATGAATAAACACATCTATGCTGATTTAAATACAAATATAAATACATTGGGATGATTTTCTTTTTCACTCATAGGAGCATGCAATCAAAAATAGTTTGTGCCGAAGCCAACATCACCCTGATCCCAAAACCTGACAAGGACAACACAAAGAAGGAAAACTACAGCCCAATATCACTGATGAACACAGATGCAAAAATCCTCAACAAAATTTTGGCAAACCAAATACAGCAATACATTAAAAAGATCATACACCATGATCAAGTGGGATTTATACCAGGGATACAGGGATGGTTCAACATCCGCAAGTCAATCAACGTGATACACCACATCAACAAAATGAGAAACAAAAACCACATGATCATCTCAATAGATGCAGAGAAAGCATTCGACAAGATCCAACGTCCATTTATGATAAAAACTCTCAATAAAATGGGTATAGAAGGAAAGTACCTCAACATAATAAAGGCCATATATGACAAACCCATAGCTAACATCATACTCAATGGGCAAAAATTGAAAGCCATCCTTCTGAGAACAGGAACAAGACCAAGGGTGTCCACTCTCACCACTCTTATTCGACACAGTACTGGAGGTTTTGGCCAGAGCAATTCAGCAGAGAAAAGAAATAAAAGGAATCCAAATAGGCAATGAAGAAGTGAAACTCTCGCTATTTGCAGACGACATGATCTTATACATAGAAAACCCCAAAGAATCCATTAGAAAACTATTAGAAACAATCAACAGCTACAGCAAAGTTGCAGGGTATAAAATCAACATATGTAAATCAGTAGCATTTCTATACTCAAACAATGAACTAACAGAAAAAGAACTCAAGAACACAATCCCATTCACAATTGCAACAAAAAGAATAAAATACCTTGGGGTAAATTTAACCAAGGAAGTGAAAGACCTATACAACGAAAACTACAAAACTTTCCTGAAAGAAACTGATGATGACCATAAAGAGATGGAAAGACATTTCGTGCACATGGACTGGAAGAATACACATAGTTAAAATGTCCATACTACCTAAAGCAATCTACAGATTCAACACCATCCCAATCAGAATCCCAATGACATTCTTTACAGAAATAGAACAAAGGATCCTGAAATTCTTATAGGGCAACAAAAGACCCCGAACTGCTAAAGCAATCCTGAGAAAAAACAACAAAGCTGGAGGCATCATAATCCTTCAAAACATACTACAAAGCTACAGTAATCAAAACAGCATGGTACTGGTACTAAAAACAGATGGACAGATCAATGGAACAGAACTGAAAGCCCAGAAATAAAACCACACATCTATGGACAGCTAATCTTTGACAAAGGAGCTGAGGGCATACAGTGGAGAAAAGAAAGTCTCTTCAACAAATGTGCTGGGAAAACTGGACAGCCACATGTAAAAGAATGAAAATTGACCATTCTTTTTCACCATTCACAAAAATAAACTCAAAATGGATCAAAGACCTAAAGATTATGGTCCTTCTAGAACCATAAGGCTTCTAGAAGAAAATATAGGCAGTGCACCCTTTGACATCAGTATCAAAAGGATCTTTTCGGACACCATGTCTTCTCAGACAAGGGAAACAATAGAAAGAATAAACAAATGGGACTTCATCAGACTAAAGAGCTTCTTAAAGGCAAGGGAAAACAGGATTGAAACAAAAAAACAACCCATTAATTGGGAAAAAATATTTACAAGTTATATATCTGACAAAGGGTTAATCTCCATGATATATAAAGAACTCACACAGCTCAACAACAAAAAATCAAACAACCCAATCAAAAAATGGGCAGGGGACATGAAGAGACATTTCTCCAAAGAAGATATATGGATGGCCAATAGACACATGAAAAGATGCTCATCATCACTAATCATCAGGGAAATGCAAATCAAAACTACACTAAGATATCACCTTATACCTGTCAGCAAAAATAACCAAAACAAAAAGTGACAAATGTTGGAGAGGTTGTGGAGAAGAGGGAACCCTCATACACTGTTGGTGGGAATGCAAACTGGTGCAGCCACTATGGAAAACAGTATGGAGATTCCTCAAAAAATTAAAAATAGAACTACCATACGACCCAGTCATCCCACTACTGGGTATCTATCCTAAGAACCTGAAATCAGCAATTCCAAAAGTCCCATGCACCCCTATGTTCATTGCAGCATTATTTACAATAGCCAAGACGTGGAAGCAACCTACGTGCCCATCAACTGATGATTGGATAAAGAAGATATGGTATATACATACAATGGAATACTACTCGGCCATAAAAAAGGATAAAATCGTCCCATTCACAACAACACGGATGGACCTTGAGGGTATTATGTTAAGTCAAATAAGCCAGAGAGAGAAAGATGAACTTTGTATGACTCCACTCGTAGGTGGAAGTTAAACATGTAGACAAAGAGAACTGATTGGTGGTTACCAGGGGAAAGGGGGGGGTGGGGGGAGGGCACAAAGGGTGAAGGGGTGCACCTACAACATGACTGACAATAATGTACAACTGACATTTCACAAGGTTGTCAACTATCATAATCTTAATAAAAAGTTAAAAAAAAGTTTGTGCCCACTATGCTTAAGTGGCATCCACACGTACCACCCCCTTGAAGATGTCTTAAGAGCACATGTTCAGGGGACCAGGGCTCTGATCCTGGGAAACAAGGAACTCACTCCACTGGTAGGGTCCGGAATCTTCCTTGATGGTGTGGGTGACTCCTCTCCTTGCTCTTGCTGCTGTGGCTCTTCTTCCTCCTCCTCTTCCTCCTCCTCCTCCTCTTCTTCATCTTCTTCCTCCTCCTCCTCATCTTCTCCTTCTTCCTCCTCTTCCTCCTCCTCCTCCTCCTCATCTTCATCCTCACCCTCATCATCACTGCAGAAGGGAGTTGGCTAAAGCAGACCCTCCCTGCTCAGGGGCCAACGCTGGCTCCAAGGCCCAGCTCTGTGAACCCACAGACCCCAGCCAGCAAAAGGTAGCAGCCGCTCCCAGGGTGGGGACACATGGGTCACCAGGGAGCCCATGATTCATTTCAGAATCGAAAGGGGAAGCCTAGTCTGTGGCCCAGGAAGAACCAGATCTCGCCCTTGTCCCAAAGGAACCCAAGTCCCACTGGTGAGACAGAATAAAAGAAAGAAAACTATCTGTCACAGCTGGGGCCCAGAGCTTGGCAGGAGCACGGCCTAAGCTGAGATGCCCACATCTCACTGACCGCAGGAAGCTGCGGTTACGGGGAGGGGTCGGGGTTTCCTTGCCCCGAAGAAGGCCGTTCCATCTCCCCAGGACAGCGAGGCTCCTGAGCTCATCTTTGCGCCCTTGGTTCCTAGCAGCAGCACAGGGCATAGCACTCAGGGGACACAAGTGAGAATCTGACAAGTGAATGAAGCCGATGGGGAGATGAGAGGGGTGGAGGGAGATGGGTGTACACAGCCTGAACCGACTCTGGTCCACACGGAGGAGGCAGCCCTGGCCCTGCCTGGCTCCACGTGGCTCTGCAAACCCAGGAATCCGTGGCTCTTTTCCATCAACCTCTTCCTTTCTAGAGTCGCTCTCTAAGACTGACTGCTTTTACGAACAATCCTGAGCCACCATCACTACCCCACCTTACCTGTCAGCATCAGACCAAAGCTCGTCCCCTCAGAGGCCTCCCCAACTTACCTGCTCTACAGGGAGACCACTTGCAGCGCTTTATCTGTCCCTTTGCTGAACGTACAATAACTGAATTATTCTGTCTCATCCCTTGATCCCTCAGCTGCCACAGGGAAGTCCCATGAGTCACAAACTTTGTCTTATTCCCATATCTCTAATGCCTAGCACAGCGCCTCACCCATAACGAGGCCTCAACCCACGTTTTTAGGATAAATAAAAGCAGAAACAACCAGCCCCTGACCGGGAGTTCCCACCTGAGGGACGCCAGCACCGTGGCCATGCTGAAGCCGTCCAGCACCTCCTGGAGCTGCTCGCAGCCTTCTTCTCCCAGGGTGTTGCCTGCTCGCGGGGGAGGGAATGGAGGCTCAGGACGGGCACCAGGGCCCACCCCGCAGGCCTGTGCCAAGGTCACCGCCCCTGTTACCATTGAGGTCCAGTTTCTCCAGCTCAGCCTTGTCCGCCACAGCCTCAGCAACGGCCAGAGCAGCATCTCTCTTGATTTCACAGAATGACAAGTTCAGCTCCTAAAAATAAGAGGTCCTACTCTGAAGCCTCCATTTCCCACGGGAGACTAAGGCAGGCTCTGTCCTCCACCCAGACAGAGTAAGACCAACGACAAAGATGACGCCATTTACCCAATCATGGGCCAGATGCTCAGTATGTTTACTTGCACTATACTATAATAACCTACGTCACTCCTCTCCTCCCATTTTAAAAATGAAGAAATTGAGGGTCAGAGAGGTGAAGAGACTTGCACAGAATCACACGGGGAGGACGTGGAAGAACTGGGCTATGAACCTAGGCCCACCTGCCTCTGAAGACCAGACCCCCTGCCAGCCCCCCCCCCCCACCCCCTCTACCACCCATGGCAGTAACCCTTGAGTGCGGGGGAAGCCTAGACCCCAAGGGAAGACAGCAGGCGGCGGGGCCGGCACCTTCAGCTTGGGCAGGCCCCCGCGGACGGCATCTGCAATGGCAACGGCGCCCTTGGAGCGCACCAGGCAGTCCCCGAAGTTGATCACCTCCACCTGCCGCAAGGACTTCAGGGTCTGCAAGGAGGAAGTGAGGGCCAGGGTAAGGGTGCAGGCCTCACCCCAGTACTCCACAGTCTGACACCACATCCCGTATCAGTCACCACGCCATGTCCTTCTCTGTCCAGTCTGGCCTCCTCAGAACCTCATCAGTTCTCGTCACCCCCCTGCTGACCTGGCCTCTGGCTAAACCCTCGCCTTCTATTCCCATGTTACAGCCAGAACCATTTTCTTGAAGCATCAATCTGACCACATTGCACCACTGCTTAAAACCCTCCATGGGTCACTAGCCCCCATGGCTCCCTATAACCCACAGGAAACAGTCTCAAGGAGTCAGCAAGGCCATAAGGTCTCGCCTCCCTCTCTTCACCTCCTCCAGCCCTCAACCATACCTTGAACACTGGTCATTTCAAACCGGGACCAATCGAGCAAGGCTCCCTCCCCTTTCTGGGCCTTCCCACATGCTGCTGATGCCTCTGCCTCAAACACTGCTCCCACCCTCTTTGTCTAGAGAAAGTCCACTTGTCCTGTACAACTTGGCCAAAACGTGGCCTCTTCCAGGAAGCCTGCCCTAAGTCTGATTTGAACTCCCTGTGTGGTCTCCAACACTTGTACACGTCTCTGCTAACACCCACAGTAGCAAGACTAACCTTTTGTGGGGTCATGGAGCCCTGTGAGGTTGATAGGGGCTGTGGAGCCCTCCCACCCAGAGGCCCAACACCCAGCCAGCCACTGTGTTCACAGCCCTGCAGTGTCATCAATTAGCCACTTCCTTTCCTCTTTGAACTAGGGGCTCCTTGAAAGCAGAGGCTTTGACTCAACTCTGCGTGGCCTGCACTCGGTACAAGGCTGGGCACTAGATAGGGGCTCAACTAACACCTGATGAAAGACTCGACGAGGATAACAGTCAGGCTGGAGAGGCCTTCCATGCAGCCTCTGAGAACAAAACCAGCACCAACGGCTGGGGCAGCTCAGGATGAGGGCGGCGCAGACACTCAGAGCTGCCCAAGGAGGACACAGGGGAGCTGGTGAGATATGCCCTGTTCTGGACATGTTTGCATGGGCTGGACCCATGGGGGGCACGCCACGTAGGCAGGGAGAGGGGCAGAGCAGACACCTGCCGATGGGTAAACTGCAGAGGCAGCAGCCAGACTCTGCCTTCCGGGCCCACCTCACCTTGGCCATGGCCACAGCACCCTTCTCCGTGAAGGTGTTATCGTTCAGGTTGATGACGCGCAGCAGCGGGTTGATGGCAAAAGCCTGAGCCAGGGCAGTGACGCCAGGGTGATTGATCCCATTCTGTGGCATGTGGACCTCCTCCAGAGTCCCAATGATCTGCGAGGGGCAGGAAAGAGAGGGCAGAGAGGTGAGCCCCGAGCGGCAGGGGCAGGCCCAGGGCTAGCGACATCCAGCAGGTGGAAGGGCAGCACTACACACCAGACATGGGGCGGGGCTGCTGTCAGCACAGGGGCTCATCCATGAATGTTTTGGGGTTTGGGTCACGGCTGCATCTGACCCTCTCCACCACCACATGAGGGAGACCTACCTGGGATTAGGATCTCCACCAGGTAGAGAATAGGAATCAGAGAGGCTAAGTGACTTGCCCAGAGTTATACAGCTCTAAACACAGGTTTCTTAGTCAGGTCTCCTCTGCACTGTGGGGATCCTGGGCTCTGGCCCAGTAGCTGGCCATGGCCCTTCTCCACAGAATGCAGCTCCACTTGGCCTTTCTTTCTTGGGGTGCTCCTGCCCTGTTTATACGATATGACTGGTGGCCACATCCTTTTTTGGGGTTAAGGAGGGTCTTCCCTAACCCACCTAGCCCTTTTTCATCTGGCCTTTGGACACCTCATTCTCTCTGCCTGGAACACTCTGTCTCCTTATTTGTTGGCATTTTCTTGACAGGCTGACTCCTAAGGATCCCACAACTCTCACTGTGGATGCCTCCTCCACTAGGAAGGCATCCTGGACGCCTCCTGGCACAGTCCAGTGCTCTTCCTCTGTGCCCCCTGAGCACCCTGTCCTCCTTCTATCATGGTGTTCATCACCCTGGAGTATCAAAGCCACCTTCTTTGAGCCCTCCGGAAGCAGCCCACGTCCCAATCTCCACTGCTCCCTGAGATGGAGGCCAGGCCTGGTATAACTCAGTACCTAGGCACCTTCTGTTGTCCTGGGATGCCCAGCTCAGCATGGATGGGTGCACAAATAAATACAGGCAGGCCAGCTGAGGCGCATCACCAGTCCAGGCTTCTTAATATTTTCTGTGCCATGGGCCCTTCAGGCAGTCTGGTAAAGCCCCTGGGCTCCCTCCCCTGAATAATGTTTTTACATTTTAAGCTAAATTATATAGGATAACAAAGGAAATCAATTCAATTGGAAGAGTTATCAAAACACTTAGAAAAATCCCCAAACATGTGCTGTAGTGATAAACCTGCATCTTACTAAGTCACTAGCAAGACGCAGGAGCAAGTCTACCATTGCCATAACCATGACGTATGAGAAACATAAATATTTCTATGTATCCGTAACAACCATAACTTCACACGACAATATCTGTGATTTCTATTGCTAACAAAGTCACAGAAATCTCTAAAGCTGCTGTTTATGGTCTACATTCACGATGGAAGGTAATGCTACATTTTAGCCATGTTACTGATAATTATCATGCAATGTTCCCCCAATCCGTGTCCAAAGACTTCCTGAACTCTATCCATAGACTAGTGGGATCCTATGGACCCCAGGATAAGACCCCCATTCTAAGAGCACTAGAAGACTCTTGATGAAGGCCAAGCACAACCACAATGTATCCCCATGCCCAGCACGCTGAGGGCAGCAGGCCAAGGGAGAAGCTGTAACCTGTACCGTCACGATGTTTACAGGACGCTAACAAGGCTCCCCCAGCTCAGAGGAGGAGGCAGGAGTGCCCCTGCAGCCAGCAGTGCACTGAGATACGGGCACTACCTGCAACATCCACTCTCCACTTGAGGCAGGCAGGCTTCGGCAGGAGGACCACCCTAAGTGGCAGGACTATGGGGGACGCTGCTCTGGCCTGAGTACAGTTAATGCTGCTGGAATACTGTTTGCCAAAGAAAACGTTTAAATTAAGAGAAGAGGGACAAAGCCCAAAGATCCCCACCCCATGGGGACACCTGCAGCACTCTCACAGAGCTCACCAGCAGGAACGCAGCAGTGTCCTGGGAGGAGGGAGGTGGGGAGGCTGGGAGTGGGGAGGAGAGTGGGAGGGCAGAGTAGGGGAGAAGGGCACCCTAGCGCGTGCCATCCCAGCACCCGGGCCACTGCTCCTGTCTCCCTGTCTCAAGCACAAGTCTGATCACTTCCATCTCCGTGCCCCGCCCACAAGAGGCCAGAGACCCCGACCCTCAGCAAGCCCTGCCCAGGCCAATGCTGTGCCAGGCTATGGTCAGCACTTACACAGCTCGGGCATCACCAATCCCGTCCCTGAGCCTGGCAGATGTCACTCCCTGCTCAGAGCAGCCTCACAATCTTCCCGAACAGTGCTCCAAGGAGCCACTTCCTATTCACCTGCAGTGGTGGGTCATGCAACTTTTCAGACACACAGGACAGGAACTCTGCCCCACTGCAGTATGAGCCTGCGGGCTCAGAGAGCAGAGGCTACTCATCCTAGGTCCCTCAGCTAAGTTCCAGAGCTGGTCTGTCAGCCTGCTAAGCTTAGCCCACTTCAGCACACGGTGGGGCAGGATGGGCAGAAACCACTCACCCCAAAAGCTTCTGCCAAGGCAGTGGCTCCATCGTTCTCTAGGCGGTTTCTGCCAGCCACAAAAACCTTGAGGGCCAGTGGCTTGCCTTGGGCACTGGATTTCCGGTGACACTCAGTCAGAGCTGCTGCCAGGATCTGTAAGGGAAAAGGCAAGGGGCACAGGCCTAAGGCAGGAGGCCCTGGTCTTCAACATCCCACGCCACCCACTGGTGGTGGATACGGGAGACAGAGAATCACTCCAAGGCACAATGGTCACAGCTCACATGTGCCCAGCACCTTACGGTTTACAACGGGCTTTCACATCTACCACTTCATTTGTGTGTCCCACCACCCTGCGGGGTTTAGCGTCATGTTAGAGATGGAGAGACCGAGGCCCAGAAGGGAGGGAGACACCAACACTGAGTGGCCAACTTTAAGACAGGTCCCAGGGAACGGGCTTCACAGTCAGCTCACTTTACTGTCATAAGCCCTCCATCCGGAGGGGACCATCATGATTCCCACTTTCCAGCTCAAGAAACTAAGGCTCAGAGAGGGACAGAAAGTTTCCTATGGTCACTAAGCAAGTGGCAGACTCCAGACCAGAACCCAGATCTTCTGGCATCTCCTCCATGGTCCCCAGTGCCTAAGGGGAGCTGGCTGAGGAGACCAAGGCCCCACTGCACCCATCTGACAGAGGCCTGTGCCCAGGCCAGCCACACACAGCAGGGTCTCAGCTGCTGGGAGTAAAAACCCAAAATTCAGTTTGTCCTGTCCTTGGTGTGGAGCCAGGATGTAGCTTCTACATCAGTGACACTAATAAAGCAAGAGTTCAAAAATGTTGGCTGGTCAGTGGCAATCAGAGACTTTGTTGAAAATAAGACAGAAAAGATCCACAAGGGCAGCAGGAGAGGAGTAACTTTCCTAGAGCACCCTCTAGGTGCTCGGCACCCTCTGCAAAGGGACCTGCACACCTCATTTTAACCTCAAAATGAGCCTGGCAGGCAGGTGGTATCAGCTTTACTCTACAAACGAGGAAGCTGAGGCTCAGAGAGGTAAGTGAATTGGCCAACGTTCTACAGCAAATACCCAGCGGAGCTGCGACTGGCAGGCGGGTCACTCTAAATGCACACAGCTCTCTGTCCTGGGGGAATATAAGAGCCGCCATCGGCCTGACTCTAGGTGGTGGTGGCTGGTTGTGCATACGCTGAGTGCAGAGACCGCAGACTTCTGCTGTAGACGAGCCTCAGAGGAATCTTCGCAGAGACGGCAACCAACGGCGCCAGCACACCCCTTTCTCCCTGGTTCCCCTGTAGGGTCACCATGGTGAGGGCCTTAGCTCCTGCAGGAGGTCCAACCTGGGAATGACTCTGGGTCTGGAGAACTACCAAGCACAGGCCCACATCTCACTCCCATCTGAATACTCTGGGCCTGCTATTCCCATGGTGCATGGCACACGGGCCACATTTAATACAGTCCGGGTGGAGGGAACAGATTCCAAAACTGGAGACCTTGGTTAAACACCCAGCCCCTGGTGCCTGAAGCCCCCAGAAGGTGCAGATCAACAAGGCCAGCACCCAAAGGTCTCATCCAATCACTGGTGAGGGAGATGAGAGACAACTACCAGTCAAATTCCAGAGTAGAGCGGGTCTGCTGGGGAGGCCCCTGGCCCGAGGGTTCAAACCTCTCTTCTTCCTTGAGTTATCCCACCTGCTCCAGGTAAGGGCTAGGCCAGACAACCACTGGCCAGCTGGGGAAGCTCCAGGAGCCTCAGCTCCCTGGGACTGCTGCATGGCAGAGGTGGGACAGATGGAAAACAGGCGTTTCACAAAGACTTCTCTGGCTCTCCCAGCACATTCCAGTCTAGGTTGGGCTGGACCTGTTTTTTGTGCTACTGCAAATATTTTTCCGTCTTCTCACACACACACAGCTTATTGCCCAATGACCCAGGGAGAGGCTGGCTGAGGGGATGGGAGCGTGCCCCTGCCTCCTTTCCACTCCTCTCCCCCTCTGCAGGGAGGCACTCTGGCTCTCAGCCTGCAGCCCTGTGAGCATCGCACAGGCTCCTCTTGCTGCTCTGACAGAGCCACATGGACCCAGGTTCAAATCCCACATCGGGCCCACACTGGCTACATCATCTGGGGCACTCCAAGATCTCCAAGCCCAAGTCTAGTTATCTGAAAAACTGATGTGGGAGAGTTAAGGTAATGCACACAACACAAAGAGATGTCCCCAGTTGCTGTCAGTTCCTGTGTCCCAGCCCCTTTCTCCTTCTGGTCAGAAGGTGAAGAGGGAAGGACAGGAATGCAGATCAGCTCTTAGCCTTTGTAGAACCTGGGCCCAAAGGAGCCAGGCTGGATGAAGAAGACAATGAACAGGGCTGGCCTCCCTGGTACAGGCTCTGGAAAGAAAAGAGGTTCCTTTCTACACTGACCAGCCTGACTTACTGGCAGGACAAGAGAGACACCCAGGGCAAGGCCCTGTCCGGGAACAAAGGTGAGCTGTGACCCGGGCTCCCTCCCCACACGCATATGCCAGGCCCCATGTGGCTCTGCCAGTTCTGCGGGTACAGCGGGTCTTGGGATGTTCCCAGCCCTGCATTTTGCAAAGCCGGCAGATCAGAGTACGTATGCAATATTGCCTGCATGTTGCCAAGGCAACATAAGGACTGGAGATGGTTGCCTGGCAACCCCATCTTCATGAACTCCATCTCCTCTCCCCACTAGCCATAGGCTGCTGCTTTTGAGGCCTTTCTCCTTTGGGAGAAAAACAACAGCCCAACCAGCCCAACCAGTGGGTAGTCAAGGACACATACTTCACACAAATGTAAATACAGCAGGTGACTAGGCAGGAAGGCAGGGTGAGAGACAATGGGACGTGGGGGAGGGGGCCACTGCACCCACCTTGCCGCCACCAATGCCCATGCCACAGTTGTTGAGCTTGAGTTCGTGCAGGGTGAAGCAGGCAGAGCTCTTGAGCAGGGCCTCAAAGCCTCGCACGCCATCAGGTCCGAACGCGTTGTCACTTAGGTCCAGCTCTACGAGCTGGGCCCCGGCCGTGATGAGTCCCTCCCCTAGAGAGATCTGGGCACAGAGGGAACTCACGTCAGTCTCACACACACCCGCCAGGTGCCGCTTCTGTGCCAGGCCTTCTTTGCCCTCAGGGGGCACCCAGGCTAGTGGGAACTCGCAGAGACACAGACCATTTCAGTACAGAACTGTATTATGCACCCAGGACTGGAAACCCTGCAGAGGGCTCCTAATTCAGCTGGGGCGTGGGGCCTGGTGTACGTGGGATGATCAGGGCCCCTGTAGGAGGTGGCACTTGAGCTCAGTCTAGATGAAAATCAGACAATCAAATATGAGGTGATTCCAGCCAGCAGTAAAAACACGAGCAGAGAGACACAGCATGCTGTGTGCCTGGGCCAAGCAGCTGGCAGACTCCAGAGGAGGCTGAGGATGGAAGGGAACTGGGATTTGGCTAGAAGAGAAGCAAGGAGTCAAATCAGGGAAGAGCCTTGAATGCCAGACCAAAAACTGTGAACTTGAGCCTGAGAGCAATGGGCTTTGAGGTGGGTGAGGGACAGGGAAGACATATCCCCCAAACCTGAGGAGGGGAGACTGATCACAGAGGGAGGTGGAGGCTGAGTGCCCACCCAGTGGTGTGGACAGCAATCCAGGCAAGAGAGGACGCTGCTGGCTGGCTGATGTGGTGGGAGATGGAGGAGAGGAAACTGAGCCTCAGGGCAGTTCTGCAGACCTCACAGAGGGCAGGAGACCTGCAAAAGCTAAGGGTCCACTGGATGTGCAGGAGGCAGGGAGTCTCCAGGGCTTCTGGTGGTGACTGGGCAGTGGGGTGCCCATCTCCACATCACAGTCCAGGACCGGATGTGGCAAGAAGCAGCTGAGCTCTCCTGGGAACTTACTGGGCTGGGGATACCTACAGTCCCTCAGAGAAATGGGTTAGGAGACGAGGCTCCTTCGGAGACTGGGGGCAGAAACGGGGCTGGGCATGGATCCGGCAGGCGGTTCATGGCGGGAGGAGAGGGGAGAGGGGACACTGCCCTTGCCCATGCCACAGATGGGGCAGCTGAGGTAGTTTCCTGTCCTCCCCACCACTCAATCAACGACCAAGGGCCATTCTCTGGCTCCCCTGCCCGCAGGAGAAGGCCCAGCCCCTGGTGACGGGGCCCCACCAGACCTCCAGCCTCAAGCAGCCAGACCTGCTCAGACTCTCCGTGCCCGCTCCACCTTCCCTGCATTTCATGCCTTTCCCCAACCCCAATCCTCTCAGCCCCCTAAGATGCCTTCTTGTCATTGGTAATAGGGAAATAAGAACACCTCCCTCAAAGCTTGAAGAAATTAAATGCTAAAACTTAGGTTAAACAATGTGCGCAGAGACCCACAGCTGGAATCCAACAACTGAGTTTTCTTCACCCTCCTTTCTAACTTGAAATCTTTTTACTTATAATCCCCCAAAGGAATTTACTTAACCTGCATTCTAAACCCTAGGCCTCACAGGTTCTTGTTCACCCTTTGAGGCTGGTAACTAACTTGACCAACTCTCCCAGGGCTCTCCCTCAATCCCCTACCCAGAGAGCACTTGCCCCAGGGTCCCCCTTAGGGCACCTGTCACACCCTGGATGATCCTTAGTTGTGGGCTGGAATGAGGTGCGTGAGAAATGAAGTTGGTGCATGGGTGTCTCAGAAACCCCAGTGCCCAGTGGCGCAGCAGTTAAGTGCACACGTTCCGCTTCTTGGCAGCCCGGGGTTCGCCGGTTCGGATCCCAGGTGCGGACATGCCACTGCTTGGCAAGCCACGCTGTGGTAGGCGTCCCAAATATAAAGTAGGGGAAGATGGGCATGGATGTTAGCTCAGGGCCAGTCTTCCTCAGCAAAAAGAGGAGGAATGGCAGTAGTTAGCTCAGGGCTAATCTTCCTCAAAAAAAAAAAAAGAAAGAAAGAAAGAAAGAAAGAAACCCAGTGCTGGCTAGATGAATGGAGGCCTGAGAAGGCAGCCCCAGCACGCCCAGGGTGAGGGACTCAATAACATGGATGATCATGCCAATAACTGACAAAGAACCCTGAGGGCACCCTGTGTGCTAGGCTCCGTGCTAGGAGGATACACTGAGAGGCTGCCCAGTGCCAGCCCTGCCTCCTTCCCTTGAGCCCCAGGCAAGCCAGTCTCTTCTACAATGCACCCTTGCACACACGTGTGCTTGTGTGTATATAGACACACACACACAGACACACACACACAAAGCTGGGAACTTGACTCAAGCCAAGATGAGCCCCAGCAATGGGGAAACGGAAAATGGAGGCAGAAGGAAGCCACCCATGATGAGAATCAAAACAAAAAGAGTGGTATGGAGCAAGGGAGGGGCCGGAGACAGATGAGGCGGCCCCAGCAGGCTGTAGGCAGACTGAGGTCATGAGGGAACAGCATGCCATGGTGCAGGGGAGAGAAGTGCCAGGACAAGGTGGGTAATCAGGCAGGGAGCAAGATCCAGGGTGGGAGCAAAACCACACAGCTCAAGAATGAACCCCAGGAATCACCAGTCTCTCCTGTCTGTCCTGTGTCAGGGCCTCCCTGTCTCACAGGGTCCAAGTCCTCACCCCCTGGCACGCTGTTATCACCTATACTCCCACCTACCTGGCAGGACACAGGGCGGATGCTGTGTTTGCCTGGCTTCCATTTCAGCATCTCAGTCACCCACAGGGTGAACAAAGTGTGAGAAAAAGTCCTGGGAATTGCCAAAGGGGACCCTGTGTCTAGGGAAGGGGAGCTGCAGCCTCGTTCACTTACCAGGGCTGGTGGGATCTCGGACCGCAGCCTTCCCGTGAACATGTCGCTCCAGTGGCATCGCTTTGGAAGGAGGAAGAAGAGTTAGCTGAGACCCTTGGAGGCGGCCTGTGGGCAGCACCTCATCCTCGTAGACTTGGACTACCAAGCACTACAACACAGAATTTGGGCTGGACCAGCTCTGGCTGAAGTTGGGGGGACCTGGAGGCGCCCCCCCCAAGGGCCATGGCGACTCAATACAAGTGTCAGGAAAACCCTAATTTGTCCAACCCTCTGGTTTTCCGGGAGGGAAATCAGGCTGAGAGGGAGGAGACTGGCCCCCTGGTTCCACGGTAAAGCAGTGAGTGGTAGGACCAAGATACCAGTGCTCCTTCCTAACAGCAGTTTCCCACACAGTGTGGGCTGCAGCAACGCATGACATGATTTTGAGTGGCAGACGAACAGGCAAGTAAACACTACAGGATCCAGCAGCGAGGAAGTTACTCTTTTTTTCAAGTCTCACGATTCTTCAGGGGCTTTAATACGCTCACATACACTGGGAGCCCGCGAGGGGAGCGTGCAGCGACATTCTCCGGACGTTTTGCACACGCTGCTCCACTTTTCTCACAGAGAATCTTGAAGGACTGGTGTTCTGTGGAACCCACTGTGAGACACTAGAAGATTGTGTCAACCAAAGAAGGCACCACTTGGATCGAGCCTTTAAGAACGAACTTGCCATTCAGCTATGAGGAGTGTAGTTAACTGGCTGTGGCACCTTCCCAACCTGCCACAGCACCTAAGCAGAGGCCTGGGCATTTGTGCCCAACACGAGACTCCTCTCTCTTGGGCAACCTTTGCTCTGGAGCTCCTCGCTGGTGGGCTGAGCGTTTGTCAGAATGGCCTCACAGTCCGAGGCTCTCGCTGCCCAATTCTGTGCCCTTCCCTCCTCACAGATGCTACATCTGCATCGACAGCCGAGGCTCTCCCTGTCCAGTTCTGTCTCTTCTCCCTTCATCTTTCACACACGGTACCCGATAAACCTCTTACACTCCTAACACCATTTCAGCGTCTGTTACTGGAGGTCCCACGGACACATCACGTGGGAAGAAGGGCTCTGGCCAGTGCTGTATGCTCTGCGAGGGCCAGAGCAGGAGCAGCTGTTCATGGTGACCACCAACAAGGCAGGGGCCCGAGAGGGTCTGGACACAGGTAGGGGCTGTGGTGGTGTGAGCGGAAGCTTGTCCCCAACCAGTCTGAGCCTGCTTGCCCTGAAGACCTCACCTTCAACTCTGACTTCTTCTCCAAGGCCTTGGCAATGACCTTGGCTGCTTCCACGCCCACCGTGTTGCCCTCCAGGCGCAGAGCCTCCAAGCCGTCAAAGTCTTCAATCTCTTTAATCACGTCCTTGGCTGCCCAGGACCAAAGAACAGAACCTTAGACTTTCGGAGTCGTGAACAGCTGAGGCAGGAGAGAGCTCAGTCACGACCTTGTCACTCACAACTCCAATGGCTACGGTGCACCCACCACGTGCCAGGCCCCAGTTTACAAAGGAGAATCAGACAGGCTCACAGTCTAGTAGGGGACATGGCTACACAGGTAATTCCTGTCACGGGTGTTGAAACGAGGCATGCACGAAAGGCTGGGGAGCTGCGGGAAAAGAGAAACTGGCTGCTTGGGGCAGTGGGAGCACTTGGGGCACCTTATGGAGGGTGTGTGTGGAGTTTCCCAGGACAGGGGGTGCACCAGGCCAAGCAGGGAAACAGCCCCCAAGTCAGAGGGCCAGCAGGCACAATAACACGAAGGCTTTCAGTGTCAAATGATTCATGTGTGGGATGCTCACCACTGTATTGTTTTATGATGATGAAAAACTCCAAACAAACCAAATGTGTGCCAACAGAGGACAGATTAATTCCCTTGGGGACATGAAAGCACAGTTACACTAATGTCATTATAAATGGTGACACAAGTGTTTACTTGACTTGGAAAACATTCATGTTATAGCGGTAAGTGCAAAATGAGGTTATCCAACGGGGTTTGGTCTGATCACACTTCTAAAATGTTATATTTATTCTCACACACACACCAGGGCCTAGAAGCACAGAAATCAAATATTAAAGCAGGTATCTCTAGGTGGTGAGATGACAGGTGATTGTGAGTTTTTCCATCATCTGGCTTGATATATTCTCAATGTTACCAGGTTAAACAGCAGCTTTTAAAGTATCTGTAATTACGATACCAATTATTAAAAAAAAAAAAAGGAACTCAGCTATGTTTAATGAAACCAAAAAAAAGACTAGAAAGAAATGCACTAAAATTAACTGTAGTTACATCCGTGGGCTGTGTGATAATGAAGATTTGTTTTTTTCCTTCTTTCAATGTTTCTGTACTCTATAATGAGCATGCATTAATATTATAATCTGAATAAAAACATACAGGGTTACACGAAACAAAACAAATCTAGTCTGGCTGGCACAGGATAGAGTGGGAAGAGGGGATGGGGAAGAGACGGGGATGTGTGTAGAAGATAAAAGGTGAACTCGACCTTCTAGGTTACAAGGACCAGAGAAGGGCTTTCAGAAGGGTTGTGAAGTACAACATGTGAGGGCTCCCCAAGAAGCTGTCCGACGGCAGCCTCTGCACTCGCCTCCCTTCCTCCCTCTCCCTTCTGCTGCAGCAGCACTTCCCCAGAGTCCCAACCAGGGCAAATCTCTACCCACAGGCTTCACAGCCCCCGATCTCTCATGTGTGGCCTGCGACAATTTTACACTCGTCTGAATGATAGCATCATTCTATGGAGACTTTACTAACACCATCTTCCTCGCTGGGTCATGAGCTCTGTGAGGAAAGGGACTCCCTTTGCCTCTGCCTGTGATCACATCCCCCAAAGATAAGCACTTAACATTCTCCACCACATCTAATAAGGTAGTTACTGTTAATGTCTTTTCTACAACTGGGTAAATTGAGACACAGAGAGGGTAAGCAAATGTCTACTAACGTCACACCACTAAAAAGTGGTGACCAGCATTCATTTTCCATTTCATGACAAGGACGGTTGGACCAGTATGAACCCGCATTTTCTAGAAGGGGAAGCTGAGGTTTCAAGGAATGAAGCAACTCTGCCCAGAAGTTCAGGAAAAGCAGCAGAGTCAGGCTTCCAACTCGTTTTCCAAAACTGAACCTATGTGCTCCTCCCCAAACCCCTGCTTCTGTGCACAGCCATAGACTTTAGGCAGCCCCCGGCAGAGATGTCACTCCCCCTCAACATCCTGAGTGACCATCCTGGAGCTGCAACAACAGGGTCCCAGTTGCCCAGGCCTCCTCTGCAGCTGGCACCCAGGGCAAGGGTTAGGATGACCTCTCACACTTTGGAAGACCTGCTCCAAAAGCAAGCCCCTACTAACATCCCAGGACTGGCCAGGTCAACGAGGAGAGAGGAGGCTGCTCAAGGAAATGCTTATGCAGTCCTTAAAAGCAAGGCAACAGACAGGCCAGGGCCCCAAGGGAAGACAACTTATGCTATATAAGTGCCATAGTACAGAGATACATAGATACTGTGCCTTCCACAAGTTCAGCCCGGGGCAGAGTCACAAGCACAAAGCTAGCTTGGAAGGAAGAGCATCAAAATGAGAAGAGGAGAGACAGCAGAGGGTGGGGGGTCACAGCCTCTCCCACTTGGTTTTCAATCCAAATAGAGTTAAACATAACTTAAAAACAGCTTAAGGATGGGCCCCAACCAGACCTGAATAACTCACTGTTCTAAGGCTGTGTGGCAGGGATTTCTCTTTTCAGCCTCTACCACCTCACAAAGTAACAAGTTCCAGGTGTTTATTACACTGCCATGTAAAGCAGAAAGGCCTCTCTTTGGTCCTTAAATGACTTACCAGGGAGAGAAAAGGGCTTTGTTCTAATCATCAGCTTCATGGCCTCCTCGCTCAGGCCTCTGGCCTCCCCCAACCATACTAGCTCACTCCCAGCCAAGATGGAGTCCCTCTTTCTGGGCCCATGATTAGGCCACCAGGCTCCTCAGCCAGGACTCAAGAGCCTCTGCCCTGGGATCCCTAGGGGATTCTCATTTTTCTCCCAAGCCCACCCCATGTGTCTCAGCACCTGTGTCTAACACACGTGGTTATCTCTGCCTGCAGTGCCCTTTCTCCTTCAAATCTTCTCCAAGGACAGTTCAAATACGACCTCACCCATGGAGACTTCCTGGGCCCTCGTAAGCTAAGAGTGATCCCTTTCTCCCAGCTTACTTCCCAGAGCTTTCTCTTCACGTCTCTCAAAGTATATTTCACCCTCTGCTTCCTGTTAGTTATTTGGGTACCTCATTCCTATTAGGAATAGTGGGTACCTCCTCCAAGTTAGGAGCTCCTCAGAGGCTGGGGCTATAAGCTGGGCATCCCTGGTGACCTACGAAACGGGAGGAGCATGTCCAGCCTCTGCTGGTGAAGCAGTTACCTGTACGGATTTTAGGGCCAAACTTGAGCTCTAATCCCAGCTCCACTACTTACAGCTGTGACCAGAGGCAAGTTCCTATCACCTCCCTGAGCCTCAATTTTCCAATCTACAAAATGGGAATGAAACCTACCTCAAAGGCTTTTATAATGATAAGTCCAGATACTATTTGTAGGGCACTCAAGACTCTGCCTGACAGTGTTCGATGAATAACATTTAATAGCAAAATCACGCATACTGAACTGAGCTGCAGGTCTGCCGAGAAGCACTGGCACAGGGACTCAGCTGCACCCGTTAAAACCCTGCCTCTGCTATTCACCAGCTGTATGGCCCTGGGCAAGTTACTGAAGTCCCCTAAGTCTTTTTTCCTTATTTACAAAATCACATCATTTCTACCTCCCTCCCTCAAGGATGATGCAAGAATCAAAAGTGATAAAAGCACAGGGAGGAACTCTGTAAATTTTAACGCCCTGCAGAGTTGTTGAGAACGTGCACTACCACGCTCCCAGCAACCCAAGGACTCAAGCAGTCTCTGACCCAGGGGAGGAGAACAGGCCTGCCTGCACACCACGGCAACCAGGCAAGTGCAGACCAGTTTCCCTGGTTGGGCCAGAACCTCAAGAGGCCTTACAAGCATTGACGTAGGTGACTTCATTTGCAAACGTCAGGGGACTCAGAGTTGATCAGTGCCAGCCATGCACTGGCCAGGGATGGAAAGACAGGGTCTGCATTCTGGTTCCTACTTCTCTCCAGTCCTGGTGCCTGAACACAGACACAGGCATCCATCCCTAGCCCCTGGGCGTCTGGTTGCACGGACCAGAATCTCCCAAGACGGCTTGGATTGTTGTTTTAACAACATGAGGCTCCACGAAGGCCTCAGCTCTGGGGAAGGTGACAGGTATTCCCGGACCAGCCTGGGATCATGGGGGTGAAGGTGGGGTGGATCTGGAGTAAGAATTCAGGGGCTATATCTTGGGACTGCCACTAACTGTGGTCCCTCATTGCCTACTATCCCCTCCAAGAGATAAAGTGGCCCTTCCCACCTGCCAGCCTGAGCTGTCACCAGCAGGGATGCCCGCCACAAACATGAAGACTGGCAGGGAAGCCAGCGTGTACTCATGAGCAAATCTTTGAGCCTCACTGTTAGATGGGCCCAATGATACCTCGCAGAGCTGCTAGGACAAGCGACATCATATAATGTAGCTATAAGAGCCTGATGAGCAGTAAGAGCAAGTGCTCATTCACACACTCTCCGGGGCCAGCCGGGACAAGAACTCACCATCTTCTGCAGTGTTGAGCTTGAGGCTCTTGCCCTTGAAACTCAGTTGTCCCCCGGCCACCTGGGTTTTGGCTAGCGTCTCTGCCAGCTTGGCAATGTCTTCAGAGGCCATGTTGGCCACGACGGGGGGCTCCCCTGGAAATCTGCAAACTGAGGAGGCCGAAGTTTCATTAAGAGAGAGGAGTCTTCTGGGGTCCCTTGGTTGGAGAAGTCAGGGTAGGACATCAGCTGTTTCAGGAGCCTGACCCCACCTCCTCCTGCTATGGAGACCCCAAGAGCTAAACCACTGGGAGAAATGAAAAGAGCATTAGGGAAGGAACAGTTCTAGAAAGGGGGAAGAGGTAGCAAGAAAGCAGAAAAGTTATGTCTCAGCCTCTCCAGAGTTACAATCTCACTACAAGTCCTTCTCCACCCAACTGCCCCAGCTGGGACACCTAGCAAAGCCAAGTGAGCGCCTGCCCCATGCTGGAGTGGTTAAGTTTGTGCACTCTGCTTCAGCGGCCCAGGGTTCGCAGGTTTGGATGCCAGGGGCAGACCTAGCACCACTTATCAAGCAATTATGTGGCAGCTGTCTCACATAGAAAGTAGAGGAAGATCGGCAGAGATGTTATCTCAAGGCCAGTCTTCCTCAGCAAAAAGAGGAGGATTGGTAGTAGATGTTAGCTCAGGACTAATCTTCCTCAAATAATAATAATAAAAAAAAAGCGAGCTGAGTTGCCTAGTTCCTGGGCCCCTGGTGAATGGCAGTTGAATCCCAGATCCATGGCTGCAAAGAGTCTGCCCCAAGCACACACCTGACTGATCATCTTGGCTGCTCTCTCTTTGAGGGTCCCATTCCTCAAACAGGACACAGACGGCTATGGGATCCAGGTCATCCATCCCAGAGAATGCCTCACCCCCCATGCTGGCATGACTCTGGGGATGGGGCCCAGGGGTCAGCCCTCTGCACGTCTGGTTTCAACCCTGGCCAGAAAACTGGGCAGCCCATGGTGGCCAGACCTCAGGAGTTCCTAGGAGACCAGAAATCTCTACATCACAACAGCCACCATCACAATAGACCAGGGGCAGAGCTGCTGGAAAAAGGAGCTTCCAGCCTGGAGCTCAAGAGACTGAAAGAAAGGACCACTCGGTTTCCCCAAAGAGGAAATGGCAGGTAACCAAGGGAGACGAGGGAAGACATACAGGGACTGAACCAGGAGGTGCCCAGAGAGACTTCTTATCCAGAATGCCTCATTCCCCAATCTACTCATCAAGACACAGCTGTGACAGCTCCCCATCCATCCTCCCACTCTCCCAGGCTTCCTCTGGGCTCAAACAGCCAGCTTCCCACTCCCTTCTGCTTATCTGAATCCTTATCACCCTGATTTATCTGTCTATATGCCTTTTTTTTTTTTTTCAGGAAGATTAGCCCTGAGCTAACATCTGCTGCCAATTCTCCTCTTTTTGCTGAGGAAGACTGGCCCTGAGCTAACATCCATGCCCATCTTCTTCTACTTTCTATGTGGCATGCCTACCACAGCATGGCTTTCACCAAGCGGTGCCATGTTTACACCCAGGATCCGAACCGGCGAAGCCCGGGCCGCCAAAGTGGAAGGTGGGCACTTCACCGCTGAGCCACCGGGCGGGCCCAAACCCTGCCCTCTTGAAGCATGTGTTCTAAACAAGATATTTAGTATCTTAGACAGTGATAAGAAGAAAAATAAACAGGGAAGGAAGAGGGTAAGGAATCTTTTGGGGGGATGCACTTTAAAGTATAATGGTTAGAGAGCAGACTAGAAGGAAAGAAACGAAACAAAGACTTGAGGGATATTAGGGACTGGGCCACGCATGTATTTGGGGGAAGAGTGTTCTTGCAAACGGAACAGCAAACACAAAGGCTCTTGTGGGGTATGTGGATGGTTTAGAGGAAATGCAAGGAGGCCAGTGGGGCTGGAGCCTAGAGTGGGAGGCAGAAAGTAGATAACAGATGAGAAAAGAGAATTAACAAGAGGCCCAAGTCACAAAGCCCATTTTAAGAACTGGGGTTTTTACTGTGAATGACAAGAAGAGCCAGTGGAGTTTCTAGCAGAGGAGAGACATGATCTGATGTGTATTTTGACAAGATCACTATCTGCCACGTAAGGCCTAGCTAGCATTTACAAGGTGTTCCAAGGGGCCGGCCAGGTGAAGCAGCAGTTAAGTTCGTGCAATCCATTTCAGCAGCCCCGGGTTCGCCTGTTCAGATCCCTGGTGCAGACCCAGCACCGCTTATCAAGCCATGCTGTGGCAGGCGTCCCACATATAAAACGTGGAAGAAAATGAACACAGATGTCAGCTCACGGCCAATCTTCCTCAAAAAAAAAAAAAATACATATATATATATATTTATATAGAGAAAGTGCTCCAAGAATGACAGGACAAAATTGAATAAAAATTAGCCTGAACCCCGCCCCCCCCACCCCCAATCTCTTGCAGTTCTGGGACGGGACAATTTGAGGTCAGAAAAATGGTAGTGGGGCCTCCAAATGGAATAGGAACACAGAACTTCTCAGCTGGAGGAGGGCTCATTCCTCAGACTAGTACATACACACACGCGCGCGCCCGAGCGATCCACTAAAGACTAAGAAACCGAAGCACAGAAAGGTGAATTCACTTGTCTAAGGTGTGCAAAGGGTCAGCGGCAGGGCAAAGACAAACGCTAAACACAAACAGTTCTCTCCCTTCTGGGCAAAAATGTCGCAGGCTTCCTTAGGTGCACATCCATGGCTCCTGCGAAGCGTTCGCAGTGACTCACGCCGATCCCAGGCCCTCCGCGGGGGTGGGCCCCTTGGGAGGCGGCGGCGACTGAAGCAACACGCGAGCGCTCGCGGCAAATGACAGGCGGGCAGCGCGGGACCCACGCCGACCCCCGGCGGACGCGCACCGCCCCTAGCTGACACCGACGCTTACAAGAGACGCCACTGCTGGCAGCTAGGGCTGGGCGTCCTGGGCGAGCCAGACGCCCTCTCTAAGCCTCAGTTTCCCCGCTTGTGAAAGGGGCCAGCACCCCCCAGCACCCCCTGCTCCCACTCCCTCCGCGCTGGGCTGTCGAAGGCTCAGGGGAGAGACCGGGGGGTGAGCAGAAGGCGCTCAGGGGCGCCACGCCTCCGTCGCCCAGTTCCAGGGCCGCGCCGCCCCCGCCCCCATCCCAGGCAGGTGACGGGGAAACGAAAGGGACCCCGACCCTACCGTAAACAAGCGGCGCCGCCGCGTGGGGCGACCCGAGCGCGCGCGTTTGCCCGGCGGGGCGGGGACTGATTTAGGGTCCGGGTCAGATCAGGCCGGGGTCACCTCCGAGTCCAGCGGTCCCGATGCCCAGCTCGCTCATCCGCCAGCTCCCCAGGCGGCTCTCGCCACTCGCGCCCGTCTCCGATACCACCTGCTCCCCGCAAGGGATCGAATGATGGCGGAGGAGGAGGATTTTGAAAGCCGGCAGTTTCTTTCCTTTGATCTGATTTGTTCGAGGCCCAGGCCGACTTCCCTTCCCCAGCGCGCATGGCCTATCGGGCATGGTAGTCCAGTTGTCCTGCGCGCGCGCGGCGTGGCGCGGCAGGAGCGCGCCCCGCGAACTACCAGTCCCGTGATGCATCGCGCCCAGAGCGCCTACGCCCGCTCCCTCTTCGCCCTCCCTTTTCGGCTTCTGGCTCTTTCTCGGGGTAGGCCACAGGGCGGTGTTTAGCCGCGAGCTCCCAAGGAGACTACAATTCCCATAATGCGTTGCGGCATGGCCGTCTCAGCTTTTCCGGAAGGGTTCACGTTCACCTAACTTTATTGACAAAGGCTGGTAGTCCCGAAGGCATGCTTGTGCATCTTTCTTTTCAGAGACAAACAGGTATCCATTTCCTGGGGGGAGAGCCTTGCCTTTTTTGTCCTGAAATTGAAAGGACATTCAAAGCCTTCTACATAAATAGCCACAAATTAATTGATAATTAAAAAAGGAAATAATAATCCTGTAGTAGAGAAACACTGCGACACCACCTTAACCCAGTGGTCCACATTAACATCAATAGATACGAATCTGGCCATATAGATCGGCATGTAGGTGAGGATGCCCTGGGCTTCTCTCCCTGGGGCAGCCCTAATTCATACCATAAAAAAAAGTCCACTGGGTCGTATAGTTTGGCATGTAGACCAGGTCACCCTGGGCTTCTCTAGCTGGGGCAGCCTTAATCCACATCAACAGGACAAACTGATATCCATCGCACATCTCTGGATGTGATGCACTGAGAAGGACACAGCATCACCATCCAGCAGCAATGCATTGAATTCATCTAATCATGAGGAAACATAGACAAACCCAAACTGACGGTCATGCTACAGACTAACTGGTCTGTACTCTTCCAAAACTGTCATGAAAGACAAAGAAAAGCTGAGGAACTGCTGCAGATTAAAGGAAACTAAAAAGACACGACAACTAAATGCAATACATGGTCCTGGATTGGATCTTGGAGTGGGGGGAGGGGATTACTATAAAGGGCAATATTGAGACAATTAGCAAAACTTGACTGTATATTAGATAATAGTGTCGTATCAATGTTAAATTTATTGCTTTTTATCATTTTATCGGGTTAGGTAAGAGACTCCCCTTGTTCCTGGGAAATATATGCTGAAATAATTAGGAGCATGTCTGCAACTTCCTCTCAAATGGTTAAAAAAATGTGTATATATATTTATAGAGGGCAAATGTGGCAAACTGTTAATAAGAGAATCTGGGTGAAAGGTATATGGGAGTTCTTTGAACATTTTTGCTACTTTTCTGTAGGTTTGAATTTTTTTGAGAAACACAAATGCCTTTTCCTTTTTTCTTTTCACAGGGAACTTTTTAGCCATTATATAAAAAACGTGTTCGTTATAAACATTTCAACCAATATGAAACAGGATAAAAAGAAAGTGAACGTTACTGGGAAACTCTAGCATCCAGAGATCATCACCATCAACATGTGTGACCTTCTTTTCCAAAGTGACGTCTCACAGCTGGGCCCACACACATGCTTTTGCTTTACCTGCAATTCAGAGTTAAATATATTATGTGCCAGATCCTTTCATACTCAGCTAATTTAATCTTTGCAACCACAAAGGAAGTGGGTATCGTTACCACCCTTCCCAGCATAAACGTGAGAAAAATGAACCACGGTTCACACAACTACTGAGATGTGGGCCCTCTTCTCACCCTCCTTCTCCTTCTCTGCCTACAAGGCCCTTATCAAATGCCGCCTCCTCCAGGAAGCTGTCCTACACCACTCCAGTCAGAACTTCTTCCGTGGCCCTCAGCCAGATGCAAGCCCCCACAGGAGTTGGTCTGCGGCTCTGAGGGCTTTTTCACAGTCAGAGATAACAGTATTGTTAATAATATTCTTGGCAGCTTCCTTCTCAGCCTGGGAGAGCCTCAGGCACAGGGACTGTATCCATCCTGGCAGCATCCTCTCAGGACCTGGCCTGTCATAGGTGCTTCAGGTTTCCTCATTTGAACTGGATTCCAGTCAGGGTCACTGGATGTTTGCTTAAAATGAATCATCCCCTGGGAAGGCTGAAATGCTCCCAGTTAGGCCTGATACTATTCCTCTGCTGACTCTGGCTGGGACTGATCAAATCAGTCTGATTTTCCTTGGGGTGATCTCAGGCTTCCTTTTCCAGTTTTACTTCCGGAGACTTCCTCTGATGGAGACCTCCCAGAGGGGAGAGGAAGGCGGGTGGGAGCACATCTTAGGCAATCTTCCCCTTCCTTGTCCAGCTGATGGCTCATAGGGTTTTCAGAACTGGAAGGGAATACTTAGCAGAAACTCAATGGCCTTCAAGGGCCAAGGAGATAACAGGAGGTAATGGGGGCCCAGTGGGGCTCCTGGAGACCAGAGAGTAGATGTTCTGCCTGAAGGTGTTCACATTCAAAGCTAAAAATCACAACCCCAGTCTGACAGCACCCCTTAGCAATGCAGATTCTGTTTGGATCTAGATTCTGTCTCAAACACCTTTAAAATGGGGAGACTGGGTTTAAAAAGGAGAAGGAAGTTTGCATAGTGAGTCAGAAGGGTCCAGAACTATCAGTGTTTCTGAGCAACACATTTGTCATCTCTCTCTCTCTCCTTCCCTTTCTCCAACTGTCTCTCTCTTTCAAGTTATCACCTGAGAGCCCGTTTGCCTGGCCCAAGAAGTGAAATCATAGCCTTTGACATGGATAGAGCCAACTTAGGCCACCTCTTTCCTCTTTTTAACAGATGAAGAACTGAGGCCCAGAGAGGTCAAATAACCTGGCCAAACTACACAGTAATTTAGATAAGAGATAGTAGAATCCAGATCTCTGGGGTCCTTTTCAACACACACACAAAACAAGTCACTTTGTGAGTGTGAGCTGGGTGTGGGGTGGAATAAAGGGAGGGAGAGGGTTCCAGACCTTTCTCTCTCTCTTGTGCAGTTGTGCAGCTTTTTTTAAAAGAATGTTTTGAAGAGAAAAGCAGGCTGCCTCTGATTATTTTGGTTTACTCTAACTGAGTGTTTTAAATTCCATTCTGGTGCCTGAAAACAAACTTAATTGCCAATTGTAAATGGAATAAATAACAATATTTATGCTGGTTTCCTGAAGAGCTACCAAGGCTGTAGACTTGCCTGTTTAGTCAGATAAAAACAAATGCCTGAAGTATGCCAGGCACGTGAGGAATGTGAAGAGAAATTCCCAAGGTCCAATTGGGTGTTGCCTTGGGCCCCTGTTGAGAGGTAGGTGGGCCTGGCCTGGCAAGGAAGCCTGCCCCCTCATCCCCAAGGGTCACCTCCCCTAGTGGGAGAGGGTGACTACGTCATCTGTTAAAGACAACTCAAACCACATTCCCCACTGGGTTCAAGGCCCGGGCCCTCTTAACTATTTTTTTCAACCTCGATAAACAACCATGATTAAAAGTATTCATTCACTCCACAAATGGTTATGAAGTATCTACTATGTACCAGGCACTGTTCCAGCTCCTGAGAATCCAGTGACGAAATAGGAAAGGATGGTTTCCACAGAGGAGCTTAAATTTGAGTCTAACGTTTATAGAGGGTTTCCCAATACCAAATGCTGTTGGTAGATTATTTCCTCTTTTAATAATTCTTTTGTTCCAAAATGGAAATAATTTTTTAAATGAAAACTGTGCAATGAATACTCGCATGCTCTAGATTATCTACAATTGTTAACATTTTACTATATTAACTTTATTGCATATTCATCCTTCAATCCATCCATCCACATCACATTTTTGTTAAAAGCAAAACAGGTAATTTTTCTTTCAGCTTTCTGGATGCTTAAACATTTTCATAATAACACATTGGGGACAAGTGTGACCATGTTTTATCCTCTGCATTTCATCCACTCTATTACAGTCTGGTGCCTAGCTTATCTCAGCCCCTAGGCTCCTGGGTCCTCCCTGTCTTTTTTTAATTTAATTTAATTTTTTATTTTATTTTTTTGAGGCAGATTAGCCCTGAGCTAACTACTGCCAGTCCTCCTCTTTCTGCTGAGGAAGCCTGGCCCTGAGCTAACATCCGTGCCCATCTTCCTCTACTTTATACGTGGGATGCCTACCACAGCATGGCGTGCCAAGTGGTGCCATGTCCACACCCGGGATCTGAACCGGCGAACCCCGGGCCGCTAGAGAAGCAGAACATGTGCACTTACCACTGTGCCACCGGGCCAGCTCCCTCTTTTTTTTTTTTTTTAAAGATTGGCACCTGAGGGCCGGCCCAGTGCTGTGGTAGGCGTCCCACGTATAAAGTAGAGGAAGATGGGCACGGATGTTAGCTCAGGGCCAGGCTTCCTCAGCAGAAAGAGGAGGACTGGCAGTAGTTAGCTGAGGGCTAATCTTCCTCAAAAACAACAACAATGGTACCTAATCCAATAAATTGTCAAGAGTATTTCACTAATATGTGTTCATCCCCTACCATGGGCTAGGCACTGTACCACATGCTTCATAGGTATTTCAGTGTAATCTTTGAAACAAACTACAATGTTGACTAGGTATTCCTATCCTTATTTTACAGATGAGGACACTGATGCTGTGAAATTGCCCAGGGTCAAACAGCCAGCATACGGCAGATCTGGGACTCTCTGGGCCTGTGGCTGCCTTTAACCCATGATCTTGGGTCTATCCCAGGTGCCCCAGGGATTGATTTCCCACTAAATATCAGAGTCTCCAAGGGGTGTTTGTCAGAAATGCTGAATTAGGATATAGGGGCCGGGGGTTAGGAGTCTTCATTTGAAACAAGCCCCGCTCTGCAGTGAGTCTGAGAGCCACTGGACTCTGCTTTTCATTTCTGGACATAAACGCCCATCCTCATCATGCCAGAGGCTGTCTTTTCGTTTGTTAATCTTCGAGTAACAAGGAGAGATGGCACCCACAGAAGGAAGAGTTTGAAAACTTCTGAGGTGCAGGTGCATTTTTTCTCCTTCCAAGGGTCTCTTAGGGCAGACAGTGGAAACCGTAGAGGCCATGTAAAGCACACAGGCTCTGGAGGCAGAATTGCCACCATGGACAAGTCACTTACTCTCCCAGCTTCAGTTTTCCGTCTGTAAAATGGGCCTGCTAAAACCAATCTTCCAGGATTATGAGAATTAAATAAGTAAACATGGCCCCAAATTCTTGTCTCTCCTAGCATCCTAGGGTGGGGTGACGCTCCATGGGGAATCAGAGGCTCTGGGTTCAAATCCCGCCTGGCCCTGACCAGCTCCCAGGCAGCGCCAGGGATGCAATACCAGTCTCTCTGGCTCATCTCTTTACCTACTAGGTCTTCTAAGCAGCCTCAAATCCTTTCTGGAAAGATCCCATACGTAAAACACCAGCTAAGTGAGATCCTGCTGCCTCTCGGGAGCCTCCGGTCCTCATTCGTGAAAAGGGCACAAAGCAACTAGGGTTCGGTGGCGCCTCCAGTGAAACCACTGGAAACCCGGGGGCTTTTTACACATATGGGGAAGGGCGGGGGCGCTGGGTTTGATCAGCGGCGGCCCAGAAATGCCAAAAGAAAAAGCGCTAAAGGGGAAGGACGCTTTTAGAGAAGAGAAAGGCGGAGGCCAGGCAGGAGCTTTCGGCGAGGAAGGGGGACTTCCCGCCCCCGGGTGCGCTCCCGCACCGCCCACCCGGGCGCGAGGCGCGGGGAGCCGCGCTCTAGGACCCGAGGAGGCGGAGCTGCGCGGAGACGGCGCCTCCAGCGGGTGCTGCCGCGAGCGGCCGGCCGAGGGGGCTGGAAATGAAAGTAACGCGCTCCGGGGCCACATGGACGGAGCTGCCGGGGCGGCGGCGCCGGGAGCACGATGCGGCCGCCCGTAATTAAATAGCATTTACTCTTATTATTACTAATAATAATAACGTAATCATACCTCTAGTCATAGCATACCACTTATCGGGCTCGGCGCAGGCCCGCGGAGAGCGCAGCCCGGCCGAGGTGAGTGCTGCGCGCGGCCCGAGCCCGGCGGGGCAGAGGCCGGGGCCCAGCGCGCCCCGGCGGCCGGCGCGGGAGGCTCGGGGGCGCCCGGGGGCCGCGCGGGGCCGGGCGGAGGCGCGGGAAACCCGGGCCAGGCCGGAGCCGCGCGGGGCTGCCTGGAAAGTGCATTTTGCAGAAATAAAGGAATTGCCCCCCCCACCCCCCATTTCCGCCCTTTTGGGGCACCTCGTTCCCGTGCCCTGCCCCAAAGTTTCAAAGTTATTGTGCGGCCGGGGGCACCTGCCGCTGGGTGATGGGGCCGCCCCTGCAGCTCCCAGGGGGGCTGCCTTGGCATTTTCTTCCGTGGGGGGCTCGCTCTTCGGCGTCCGGAGCTTTGGGGTGCGCGGATGCCTTGCGCCCCCCGCGAAGGGGGTCGAGGGGGCTGGCAGGGGCGTCGCTGGCAGCGCGCCCCGGCCTTTATTGTGCGCCTTGGCCCGGCAGCGTCGGCAGTGGCGGCCGCGGCGAGGACGGAGGACCGCGGCCGCCAACGGGTCGCCCCTGCCGGCTGCGGCGGCCACGCGAGCCCGGGGATGCGGGGCCTGCGGCCCGGCCCGGGGGGAGCGGCAGGAAAGGGGGGCGCGGTCTGGGCAGGGGGCATTTCCGGGTGCAGGACCCGTCCCTGGGCTCCGAGGCCTGCGGGGGCCCGGTCGCTGCGGCTGGGGCTGCGGGGCGCCAGCTCCAGCGCCTGGAGGGCGTCCCCGGGGGGTGGGTGCCCGGGAGCCGCCGCCCCCGGCCTCGGACTCCCTCCCGCCCTCAGCGGGCCTCAGGGACTCCTCCGGGCATGCTCCCTCCTTTCCCTTAAAACCCGTCTGGCTCGGGTGTTTATAAGGTGTCTGGTTTTGGGGTCTTTCACGGAGACAAAGCAGTTTCCCCAGGGGAAAAAAAATCGTGTAGAGACGATTCACTCCGATAGACCCTGATGGCTGTGGTGCCAATATGGCATTAATGGGGAAAAGTAGGGTCTGGAGCCCGGAATGGCGGGCTGGGGAGTCTGGGTGCAGGAGAAAGGGGCGACTGGAGGCCCCCAGCAGCTTTGTTAGGGATTTCATTTCTCTGGGGTTGCTCAGTGGGATTTTGGTTCCTGGGTACAAGACTTTGAACCCCAACTTCTTACTTTTCCTCAACGCCTGCAGTTCATCGAGTCTCATGAAAATAGCAGAATGCAGATCCTTGAATTTTCACACAAATGCGATAATTATAGTACATTTAGCAATTGTTGGACACAAAATTCCAGCAGAATCTTCAGTTCTACTACCAAGACTCCTCCACCCTTCTCCCCACACACAACCGTAGCCACCCTGGTCTTGTTTCCCCATTTTCACTTCCCATAGACATTGAACCGCAAGTTAGAAATGATGCCTGGCCAAAACACAATTGGAGCAGGTTTGAGGCATGGGGTGCCTCGTGGGGAGGGAGAAACCTGTGTCCAGGACGGGTGAGATCTGAGGATGGGGGAGAAATTTTGTGGTCTGTGAGCTGGGATGAGGCTTGTGCTGGACGGATGTTGTGAATTCTAGGCTGTTGGCTTTTTGTTTAGGGTGCACAGTTAAGAATGTGTGTTTTGTTGGACTGTTTGGGGCTGAGCTCTGTAGGATGAGCTGGTCTCTTGACTCTTAGGTATAGGAGAGTTGAGGCGTCGGTAGATTTGGATTTGAGAATCTGAAAATAATAATCCCTTAAATAGCACTGTTTAGTTCCTAACAAAGGGCTTTCACATATGCTAGCTCATCTGTCTTCCATAGCGACCATGTCAGGTAGACATCTTTTCTGTTCTCGTCTTCCAGATGAGAAACCTGAGGCTTAGAGGGTTGACTCTCTCTCTGCAACGTCACATAGCAGAGCTAGGATTCCTGCCTGGTTTCCTGACTCCAAATCCTCACCCCTCCCCAGAGTCTTGGGCTCCCTTAGCTAATTACTTTTCTAGCGCCTCTTGTGAGCGTGTAAGATGTTGTGGGGCAGGCTTGGGGTCGAGTGTGTCACCTCAAGTCTGACTAGAAAGAGAAACTTAACTATAGTGCGCCAATGAGAGAACAAGGAAGTACTCCATGCTGGGATCAATGCAGTGGGAGTGGAGAGGAGAGAGCTTGCAGTGTAACCTGGAAACGTTAGGGAAGGCTTCTTCCAGGAAGTGAAGCTTGAGCTTGAAAGAACTGGGACGCTTGGCCAGGGTGGAGAAGAGGAGGGAATTCCGGGGCTTGCCACAACTGCTTCTGCGCTGGGAAGTTGACGCGTGTTCTCTTTAATTTTTACGGTGGCTCTGTGCGGGGTGGGCATTATCATCTCCATTTCACAGATGAAGAAACCGAGGAAACATGCGATTTATGTAGCTCGCCCAAGGTCATTCAGCAGGATTTGAACCCAGGCTTGGGTGACTGTTGAGTGTGCTGCATCGGAATTGGTGTCAGAATTGGACGACCTCCATCTCAAATACGTAGACAAGAACAGAGACCAGGACGGTCTGAATGGGCAAATGCAACAGGGATGGAGGCTTAAGCTAAAAGGTCAGCAGGCTCCCTGAAGCCAGGAAGTTTTACTGAACTAGCCCTACGTTCCAGGGCCTCGCAGGGCTGGCCTAGTGAAGGTACTCTCAGGAGATTTCTGGAAGTGTGACTGGAGGAGGCAGAGTGGTGGTGGGAGGAGGACTGGGCCCTGAGCGTGGAGATCTAAGCCCAGTTCCTTGGTGCCCGCCGGGTGCCTGGCTCGACACCTTGGAGGAGGTTGTAGCTTGGAAAGGAGACAATACGGATGATTAGCCTGAGCTTCCCAAAGACTGGAACTGGGTCTGATTCGCCCCTGGTGCCCCAGGCGCCAGAGGAGGTGCCAGGAGGACGCGTTCAGCTATTGTGTTGTCAGATTGAATTATGCCCCAGCGTAGAGAAGAAAGGTTTATTTTGCTCCGGGGGTAGAAGGTCTTCCTAGAAGTGCCATTTGAACATTTGAAAGATAGGTTGAGAAAGGGCATTCTGGGGAGAGGCTGTGAGACAGACAAAGGCAAGACAGTGGAAAGAAGGCACAGGCAGAACTTCTGCTACAGCCACAATGGAGGTGGCACGTGTGAATCCGGGTCCAAGTCAGGCTCTGCCACTGTGGTCCCTTGGGTTCTCTGGGCCTAAGTTTCCCTTTCTGAAAACAAGCCCTAAGCTTTGATGATTTATTTTATTTTATTTTTTTTGAGGAAGATTAGCCCTGAGCTAACATCTGCTGCCAATCCTCCTCTTTTTGCTGAGGAAGACTGGCCCTGAGCTAACATGTGTGCCCATCTTCCTCTGTTTTATATGTGGGATGCCTACCACAGCATGGCGTGTCAAGCGGTGCCGTGTCTGCACCCGGGAACCCTGGGCTGCTGAAGCGGAACGTGCGCACTTGACTGCTGTGCCACTGGGCCAGCCCCTGATGATGTTTGATGGTAACGTGTGGGAGAAGCCTAGTGCCCAGGGATCGGGACAAAAGACTCAGATGAGAGGAACTAGAGGGTTTAAAAATTTTAATAATTTAACAACACAGATCCAGCGATTACCTAGTGGCCAGGCCCCGTTGTGAGCTCTTTTTCCTGGATGAGCTTATTAATCTTTATAACAGCCCTCTAGGTAGGTGCTATAATTATCCCCATTTTACAGGTGAAGAAACTCTGGCACAGAGAGGTTAAGTGGCACTGTGTAAGTGGCAGAGCTGCAGAGCAAACCTAGGCAGTCTGGCTCTTGAGTTGGCCCAGTGAGGTCCTGGGTACGGCTGGGAAGGGGGCGAAGAGACTGCTGGGGCTGCAGTGGTAGACCTTAGCCGGCAGAAGGTGGAGGTGTCCTCTGAGGAAGTCTGGCTGCAGCCGAAGCCGGAGCTGCAGCCTGGGTTGATGAAGTGACTGCTGTGTGTCAGCTCTCAAGAGCCTCCACAGAGGCCAGCTCCTTTCATCACATTTAATGGCCCGTAGAAATTGGGCTCATTTTCCTTTATCTGTCATCACCGGCTGCGGGGCTCCTTCCCGCTGTATTTATTTCCCCTAGTTAGTCTCTTCTTGCAGGCGTCCTGATGGCTTCTGCAGGTGTGTTAGCGTTGCTTGCTTCCCATCAGCCGGTGGAGGCCCGGGGGGATGGAGCAGCGACATGTCTGCATTCAGAACCCATCTATAGTCGACTTCAATTCAGCAGCAATTCCTGAGCCCTGTATCAGAGGCTGGGACGTGGGCTCGATGGCATCGGTGGCAATAGCGACAGCAGCTACCATGTATTTAATGCTGCCGTGTACCAGCACTGTGCCTGGCACTTTCTGTGCCTTTTTGAATCCGCATAACGACTCTTTGAGGCTGAAATGATTAGTAGCAGCCCCGTTTGCAGATGAGGAGACTGAGGCTCCAAGATCACATGGCTGTGGGGGAGAGAGCATGGAGTCAGAGGGAGCCAGGCCTGTTAGACTCCTGGGTCCGAGGTCTTAGCTGCTGGGCTGGAGAGATGCCTTCAAGTGATTTCAGTCTCCATGAAGCTCTTTTCTTATCTGTCTGGAAATCCTAATTATCTGACATTTGTATTGTGCCCACAGTCCCTTATTAATCCTCATGAAAAATCCTTCAGGGTAAGAGACTTCCCTGTTTTTCAGAAGAAAACCAGTGGGTCAGCCACCCTCCATCTCTTTCTACCCTGATGCAGAAAGAGAAAAGGTGTCAGATTCCCTGTGACCAAGAGCCATGTCTTCTGAAGTGCCAGGGTCAGCCAGCGAGCATCTATTGAGCATTTCCTTTGAGGGCTGCAGGGGAGGTCAAGGCTGTGACCCCTCTGGGGTTTTCAGAGGTTCGTCTGTGCTCTTGTTCTCTGGAGCATTCCGTGTCATGCCCTGTTCCTTTGCAGGACAGGAAACGCAGGGCAGGGAGTCCAAAGTCCTGAGTTTCATTTCCAACGTCAGCACATCCCGGCTGCATGATCTGGGGCACAATCATTTCATCAGTCTTGGCCTTAGTCTCCTGTTCTGTGAAATGGCCTTGCTGATTCAGTCCTGTCTGCCGCTGGTTTGCTATGAGAGTCAAATGAAGGAACTTTGAAAGCTATGAAGCCCCCTGGTGTACGGGCCTGGTTGCGGTTGCCATGAACATTTAATAACCTCCAGAATATTCCTGAATCTTTTCTACTACCCACCTTGATCCAGGCCTGCACCACTGCAGTAGTCTCCTAACTGGTCTTCCAGCTTCCCCGTTTGCCATCCATCCTTCAGGAAGCAGCCAAATGGATCTTCTTGAGATTTAAATGAGACCCTGTCACTCCTCTGCTGAAAACTTTCCAGTGGTTTCCTGACGCATGCAGAACACAGCACTGGCTCTCCAGCGTGGCCAGCCTCAGCCTTCCCCTCACACTGTACTCTCTACCTGGCTTGCCCTCGCTCCAGTGCTGCAGTCACATGGTCTTCTCTCTTTTCCTTGAACATTCTGAGCTTGTTCCCACCTCAGGGCCATAGCTTTTAGTGTACTCTTACCCATCGCCCATCTTCCCGTGGCTGGCTCCTCTTGTCTCTTAAATGCTGCCTTGGAGGGCCTTCCCACCCCGCCACATCACTCCTGCAGGTTTCCCATTTTCATTTCTTTGTAACCCTTATCTCTATACTTGTGCATTTAACACTCACCTGTTTATTTGTCTTCCCACACCTGGACAGGCTCCACAAGGCCAGGGACTTTATTAACCTTGTTCCCCAAGCATCTGGCAGGGCCCCTCACACAGAAAGGTGTTCTATGGAAATTTGTTGAATACGTGAATAATAGGAGCAGGGTGGTCCAGAACAGCCCTTGCCAAAAAATAGTGGCCTAGACAGAAACTGCAAAGAAATTGGTGTTGACTCATTGAAAAGTACTTACAGGATAATTTTGTAAGTTGCCAGGTGCTCCCTAACAGCTCCCAGTTTGGCAGAAACACAAATTTCTGACCTGCATAGTCTTGCAAGGTGGGTATCATTAACTTCATCTTGCAGATGACAAAACTGAGGCTCAGAGAGTGCCCTGAAAGCTAGTCTAGGATGTGCTGGCATTGGAACCCAGGTCTGGTGGATGCACAGCTTAGGGCCCCTTGCACGAGCCCAGCCTGTTTCCCTGGCTTCAGGCAAGCAGAGCAGCCCATGGGACTCTCTTGATGCCTGGGTGGTACAACCACAAGGATTTCTGAGCTTTCTGCTAAAACAAGAAAGCTCTCCACAGTACCAAACAGTCACTCTGAGCTATGGGACTGTGAGCGACTTCTGTTTTGTTTTGTTTTTATACTTGCCCATAATTCCCAAGGGTTTTACGATCAGCTAATGTTATTTTTCTATTTAAAAAGGAGAGTTATCGTTTAAACGTCTCACTTTAGCACCGCAGCCTGTGGGTGGTGGTGGAGAAGCCGGAGCCTGGGCCTCTGGAGACAGACAGGTGGTTTGAACCCTTCCTGTAGTTGTTGGGAACATAAGACAAGACTGTGAAAGTAAAAGCCCTTTGTAACCAGAACGCTGCAGGCGGAAGGAGGGCCCTGTTTCGCTGCTGACTCTTAGTTTGGCTGATGGTGGGGCTGTGGGGGAGGCCCCGGGAAGTTTCCTGAACTTTGGTTTCTGTTCAAGGTGGCCAGTTAAAAGAAAACAAGCTATGAGTTGCTGAGGCTGACAGGTGGTTCCTGATGGAGCCAGAGGCGGTGCCAGGACCTCCATCTTTCTTCCTCAGCAGCTGTGTGGCCTTGGGCAAGTCTCGGACTCCTCCAAGTCTCACATTTGTGTGTGTGTGTGAGAGGAAGATTGGCCCTCAGCTAATATCTGTTGCCACTCTTCCTCTCTTTTTTTTGACTTGAGGAAGATTGTCACTGAGCTAACATCTGTGCCAATCTTCCTCTGTTTTATCTGGGACCCTGCCACTGTGGCTTGACCAAATGGTGCTAGGTCCACACCCGGGATCTGAACCTGCGAACCCCAGGCTACTAAAGCGAACTCAACCACTATGCCACTGGGCCGGCCCCTTGCTTTTATTTTTTTTTTTTTCAAGACTTTATTTTTTTCAATCCTCGCTTTTCTGAAGAAAGTGGAGATAATGACACCTACCTTTGAGATTATTGTAGGGATAAATAACATGATTCCTTAGAACAGGGCTTCTGCATCGTCTCTGCACCGCAGACCTGTTGGACAGCCTGGAGAAGCCCACAAACGCCTTCTCAGAATCCTGATTTTAAAATAAAATACACAGGATTACAACAGAATCCAATTCTCTTGAACTTCAGCTGGGCTTTTTTTTTTTTTTTTTTTATCAACGCACTAAAAAAACAAGATCTGGCAGTGAGTCTGCTCTAACTACTGTGATTTCGAAGTTGTGATGAGTAGGAATGAGATTTTGTTTCGTCTTCAGTAGCTGAGATGTGATGGGGAAAGAGCTGTGATTTCTTGTGCTGACGCTGCTGCGGTGTCTTGCCGACATTCATAATGGAAGGGAATGCTAAATATCAGGTAGAGGTTAGTGAAGAAAAGTTGTGTTTGCCCATCCAAGTTCACTGATCCCTGAATTCTCTCTGTGGGCCCAAGTTCAAAACTCCTGCCAGAGAAGGCGCTTGACACCTAGTGGGTGATCTCCCGAAATGAGACCCCTCCCTGACCTCCTTGGAGCAGAGGGTCCTCGGATGGACAGACAGGGTGCATAAGGACTGTGGGGAAGGGATAAATGCAGACCTGGAAAGCTGACTAGTGAGGTTGGGGATGGCGAAATTAAACCTTTCCTGGTCTCTCTGAGCAAACCTTCAAGGGCCTGGTGAGTCAGGAGAAGTGCCAGGCGTGGAGATGACATAACCTCAGGTGGTGTTCATGTGTGTGGCATGTCTGCAGTCTGCAATGACTCCTGCTCCTTCTAGAAACCTGGGGCAGTGAGTGCTAGGGGGCCTGAGTGTGGGCCTAGGCTGAAGGCAGCCTGTGGGGATGGACGAGGAGCACCACTGGGTTGAGAGGTGCTTGTGTGGGCTCCAGAGCCCAACTGCCAGGGTTCAAATCCCAGCTTTGTCACTTACTAACTAACTGTGTAACCCTGGCAGTTTACTTTACCTGCTTGTGCCTTGGTTTTCTCATCTGTAAAATGGAGATGATGATAATACTTTCTTAGGGGGTATTGTGAGGATTAGGTATTATATTTAAAGCTCTTAGAACAATATCTGGTAGGGAAAAGTGCTTAATAAATGATGAGTGAAGTCAGCATCTTCCCTGTTATTCTAGGATTCATGAGACTCTGCTTACTAAGAATAGGTTCCTGAGCACTGTTTCTCTGTATGGCTCAGAGATGAATCAGATGCAGCTTCTGCCTTCAAGGAGGTCGTAGTTTAGGGAGAGGATGGGGACATAAACACACAATTTCAGTTAACTAGGATGAGTGCAATGGTCATGGTGAGCTTGGGGCGCTGTGCTAGTGTGGGGGTCAGGGAAGGAAGGCTTCCTGGTGGAGGAGCCACCTCAGCCGAGCTTTAAAGAAGCACCGGGCGTTAGCCAGAGTGGGAAGGAAGCAGTGGGTGTGCAGGTTGTTCCAGACAGAGCAGGCAGCTTGAATGGGAAGCCGGATGGTCCACCGTTGCTAGAGGGGAGGCCAGGCCCACCCTGTGGTGCTGTGTGCCTGGGAAGAGCAGCTTGGCCGTTGTCCTCCTGGTAGTGGGTGTCGTGGAACGTTTTGTTTGTTTTTTAACTTTTTATTCACAGGAAATTGCAAAAATAGTACAAAGAGATCCCTTCACCCAGCTTCCCCTGATGGTGATATCTTATGTAGCTGAGGTACGTTATCAAAACCAGAAGACTGGCACTGGTGCCTTGCTGCACTGCAGAGCTGAATCACTTTGCACCTTTCTTTAAACCCGCATTCATGGGCATGTGCGCACACACGCACCTGGCAGGGTTTTGAGCAGGGGAGTGACGTTGACATATATGTCAGACAGATATCCTGACCCCCAGATGACAACAAATTGGCGGGGCTTGGTGGAGGCTGTGGACAAGAGATGATGAGGGCCTGTGAGATAGCCGTGGTTGCGGAGATGATGAGAGGAGCCATAGTGTGGAGAAGGGTTTCTGAAGGAAAGGTGGAAGGAATTGGAGATTAAGAACAGGATGATGGTTGGAGCTGTGACTTGAGCTGGGACTAATGGAGGAGGAGCAGGATTAGGGGAGATGCTGCTGAGTTAAATGTGGAATGTGTTATGTTGGAGGAGTACCCAGCCCAGCTGGGATGGGCACCAGGGAGGACTTCTGGACATGGAGGCATCTGAGCTGGGTCTTAAAGGGTGAGTAGGAGTTAGCCAGCTGTGTGTGTCGGGGGGCATTCCAGGTGGAGGGCCCAGGATTAGGAAGGTCATGGAGGTCATAAGCAGCCTGGGTGTTGGATGTTGGGCAGGTAGCACTGCCTGGAAGGTGAGAGATAAGAATCTGAAATGTTGGGGAGGGGGTGAGCCTGGAGGGAGGAACAGATTGGTGAGTCATTGACATGACTCATGAGATCATGAAACGCAAGAGCTCGTGTGGCGCAAGCATGTGGAGTGAGGAGAGCAGGAGCACTGTCCCTAAATGGAGGCTCAGGGGCATCGCACTTGAGACCTGGGCAGAGGAAGAGGAGCCCCTAATGGACAGAGCGGGAACCATCAGAGGGGTGTGAGGAGGACCTGGCAGATGCAGCTGAGAGTCCTGGAAAAGGCCAGTGAAAAACTGTCCCTCTGCTGGACTCAGCACCTAGGAGGTCCCTGGGATGGGGAGGACCCTTGGCTCCTTCAGTGGAGTGGAAGTGGGCTTGCCATGAGTTGGGGAGTGGAGTGGGAAGTGAGGATGTGGAGACAGTGTAGACAACTCATTCCCAAAATGTGACCAAGAAGGGGAAGCAAAGTTGTGCATTAGCCAAAAGGGATTTGGGATCGGGGAGGGAATTATTTTGGGGCTGAGGGAGACTTGAGCGTGATGACTGATCGAGGGGTCTCGGAGCTGGGTCTGATTGCTTAATGGGCAACAGTAAGGGTGATGGTGATGTGTGTGGGCCCTGGGGCCAGGCTGCTGGGGTTTGAATCCCAGCTCCACCATGTACCAGCTGTGTGAGCTTGGGGACGTCACTTAACTTCTCTGTGCCTCTGTTTTCTCCTCTGCAAAGTGAGAATGATAGCAGTCCCTATCTCATAGGGTTGTGCGAGCCTTAAAGAAGATATTATCTGTAAAGTGATCATGACAGCCCTTGGCACATGGTAACTACTCAGCAAATGTTCATATTAATACCTACTGTTAATTTCTCGGTTTTAGTTTTTCTTATTTATGTGTTCAGTGTTCATTCTTTCTTATCTATATAATGCCTGGATTGGATGAGTTGATAGACATTCATCCGTTTGTTTTACCACCATTTACTGAGCGCTTGCTCTGTGTCAAGCTCTGGGCCAGGCATTGAGATTTTGAAGAGGTTGCGACAGTCCCTGCCTGGTCTGAGCAAGGTCTGAGTCTCTCAAATCCTGTCATCTCCACACCTTTTCCAAAGTGGAAAAAAAAGTGTTTCCTTCATGGTTCTTAGGTCAATAGTTGGGTCTTTTTCTCAGGGAAAACAGCCCATGGACATTTTGGAGGCCTGAGCGCCAGGTTTAAAGCAGGCTGCTGGTCCCCACGTGGCCCCTGCCCTCCTGGGTTAGCCTCAAGTCATCATCTCATTTTTGTATCTCAGATTACAAAGTTAATACTTGCTCTCTGCAAAAAAACATCCAAACTGTGCTGAGGTGTGTAAAACAGAAAGGAAATGGCTGTGTTCTGTTGCCCCTTGCAGATTCCAGTCTCAGAGAGAACCAGTTAAATTGGAGAATATTCTTTCAAACCCCTTCTTTATATAAACACACATTGCATACAGATGTGATCATACAACACAAAATGTTCTGAAATCTGCTGCTTTTTGTCTTTCTCAACTATGTACAGAGGCATCTCCGGGACATGCATGGAGATTCAATAGCCGCATTGTATTTTCTGTGGTATGGGTATACTATAATTTAATTGATTGATCGATTAAATTTTTTTTAAGGTTTTATTTTTCCTTTTCCTCCCAAAGCCCCCCAGTACATAACTGTGTGTTTTTAGTTGTGGGTCCTTCTAGTTGTGGCATGTGGGATGCCACCTCAGCATGGCTTGATGAGTGGTGCCATGTCCCCGCCTAGGATTTGAACTGGTGAAACCCCGGGCTGCCAAAGCAGAGCATGTGAACTTAACCACTCAGCCATGGGGCCGGCCCCTGATTAAGTCTTTCAATCTGGTGGATATTAAGGTTGCTTCTAATTTTTAACTCTTACAAAAAATACATCCCAGTGTAAGTATAATTGAGTGCTTTTATAAGGATTTTGGTAGGTTAAATTCTTGGAAGTGAAATTTCTGGGTCAAACGGAAAGGACATTTTATCATTTGGAAGGCTTTTGGTGGCAAGTAATAAAATTCCTACCTCAAAACAAGAGTTTTTTTGGGCTTTTTATTTTCTGAGGAAGATTAGACCTGACATCTGCTCCCAATCCTCCTCTTTTTGCTGAGGAAGACTGGCCCTGAGCTAACATCCATGCCTATCTTCCTCTGCTTTCTATGTGGGACACCTACCACAGCATGGCTTGCTGAGTGGTGCCGTGTCCACACCCGGGATCTGAACCGGCGAAGCCGGGGCCGCCAAAGCAGAATGTGCACACTTAACCACTGTGCCACCCGGCGGTCCCAGGGAGTTTATTATTTGACATAGTAAGTGAGGCAGAGCAGTTCCAGGGTTGGCTAATTTTTGGCTCAGACGTGTCATTAAGCACCTTTGGTCTTTCTGTGTTTCCACTCTGCCATCCCCAGTGTGTTCCTCTCCTTACTAAACTCTGGCAAACAGTAGCAGAAGAAGGGAACAGTTCTTCTGTCGGGATTTAAGTATGAAGGAAACTTTTCCCAGAAGCCCCTTGGCTGACATCCCCTCCTTTTTCATTGGCCAGGATCATGGCACATGCCCTTGCCTAAGCCAATCGCTGGCAAGGAAAAGGACCGTTATGATTGGCCTAGCCCAGAGCAGGTTCACCTGAGTGACAGAAAGGAACAGGTGGGGCTGTGCCAGGGAGGAAGAGGGAAGCCGGCTGCCTGGTAGGCAGCCCTGGCTCATTTGGTAGATGTTGTTACATTGCTTCACAGAGATGCTACTGTTCACACGCGCAGTGTTATTTGCAGCGTTGGCGAGTGCCTGTTCCTTCGCGCTCCTCAACCAGGCTCTCCTCCACTTAGTCCTACAGGTGAAAAGTTGTGTCTTGTTCCGACGTATGATTCTTCTATCCTTGACTTTGAGTATCTTTTCTTAATGATTTATAGTGCCTGTGAATTTCCATTAGTGTTCGTTGCTCATCTTTTTAAGTAATTATAACGATTACAAAATAATAATCGTTAATATTAATTAAATGTTTATCATGAATCGTCTCATTGAACCTTCACAACAACCCTGTACGGTAGATATTAGTATCCCTGTCCTAAAGATGTTTTAAAGGTAGTGAAACACCGAGAAATTAAGCAGCTTAAATACAGTTAGTAAGGAGCAGAGCTTGGATTTGAACCGAGGTGTGCGCCTGGGTACGTCGTCGTATATTGTGCTGACACCGTGACGGAATCGCTTCCTTAATTCACAGCTGTATTTCTGGGGAAAGCCAATTTGAGGCAGGTCCAGCTTGAAATTCCTAAATTATCAGAACCTGGACCTGGAGTTGAGGGGTGGGGACTGCCCGGCTTGGCAGTGGGATCCTGGGCAGCTCTGGGCCTCGGTTTTTCTCTTGGACTTTTTCTTTAAAAAGAAGCGAGGTTTGTTTGGCCTACATGCTCTTTGCTCTTCTACCAAGTGCCCGATCTGAGCCATGCCTAGCGCTCTCACCCTCAAGGAGCTCACCTCCTTCAGCTGCAAACTAACGATCTTTTAAATACTGTCTTAGTCTGCTCAGGCTGCTGTAACAAAATAACATAGACTGGGGGGCTTAAACAACGGAAATTTATTTTCTCACATTCTGGAGGTTAGAAGTCCAAGATCAAGGTGCTGGCTGATGCGGTTTCTGGTGAGAGCTCTCTTCTGGCCTGCAGGCGCTGCCTTCTTGCTGTCCTCACACGGCCTTTCCTTGGTGCTTGCAAGCATGCCCATGGGGAGAGAGCGAGCAAGCGCCGGTGTCTCTTCTAATAAAGACGGTCATCTGATCAGGTCAGCTCCTTATGACCTCATATAACCTTAATTACCTCCTTATAGGATCTCTTTCCAAATACAGTGACATTGGGGGTTAGGGGTTCAACATATGGTTTTGGGGGTACATAGTCAATCTATAGCATTCTGCCCCTGGTGCCCCCCCATTCATGTTCTTATCACATACGTAATGCATTCACTCCATCCCAACAGTCCCAAAGGTCTCAACTCATTCCAGCATCAACTCTAAAATCTAAAGTCCAAAGTCTCATCTCAATCAATACGTGTGAGTGAGACTCCCGGTGTGATTCATCCCGAGGCAGAGTTCCTCTCCAGCTGTAAACCTGTGAAACCAAACAAGTTATGTGCTTCCAAAATACTGTGGTGGAACAGGCATAGGACCGACGTTCCCTTTCCAAAAGGGATTAGTCAGAAAGGAGAAAGAAGTGATGGGTCCCAAGCAAGTTCAAAACCCAGTGGGGCAAATTCCATTCGATTTTAAGGCTTGAGAATCATCTTTTGGGACTTGATGCTCTCCCTCCATGCCCACTGGGGTGGCAGCATCACCCCACAGCTCTGCCAGCAGTTTGCCTCCCAAGGTTCTGCCAGCGGTTTGCCCCCACAAGGCTCTGGGTGGCAGCAGCAGGGCCTGTTGAAAAGGAGGCAGTGGCCCCACCCTTTGAAACCAAGAAGGCAGCCCTGATGATCTCTGAGTCACCTTGGGGGTCATACTTCCGTTTTCTTGGAGGATAAAGCCTGTTTGCAGCCAAATAGCTCCATGGTTCTGTCCCGCAGATTCCGGAAGTCTGACAGCCTTCCTCCGTTCCACGGTCCAGCTTCCTCTGTCCCCTTTCGTTCAAACTGGCAGTGTTTCCGCTGGTATAATCCCATCTCTATTTCTGACTTGTGCTGAAGGCTGATTACACCCGTGATTCACACCCATACTCATCTCCTTATCAAACCGGTTGTTCAGCCTTGCCTTTAGTGTTCCCTTCAGAACACACTTTCTCATTTTTTTGCAATATGAATAGGCTGAGAATTTTCCAGTTCTTCGAGTTCTGGTTCCTTTTGTTTACCAATTCCTTCTTCAATTCATCTCTCTTCTCTTGCATTTTACTATAAGCAGTGAAGAGGACCCATGCCACAATTTCCATACTTTGCTTAGAAATCACCTCTGCTAAATATCCAGTTTCATCACTCGAAAATTCTACCTTCCACAAAACACCAGAACACGATTCAGCCAAGTTCCTTGCTACTTTATAAGTATCACTTTCCCTCCAGTTCCCAGTAGTCTATTCCTCATTTTCTTTCTGAGCTTTCACCAGAATGGCCTTTAAAGTCCATATTTATACTAACAGTCCCTTGATGGCAATCTAGGGTTTTTCTAACACACACCTCAAAACTCCTTCAGCCTCTACCCATCATCCAGTTCTAAGGCCACTTCCATGTTTTTAGGTGTTTGTTATAGCAGCACCCCGCTTCTCGGTACCCAAATCTGAATTACTCTACTCAGGCGGGCAGAACAAAGTACCGGATCAGAGCCCTACCCTACGGCCTCATTTAACCTTAGTTGCTTTCCTAGAGGCCCCGTCTCCAAGTGCATTCACATGGGGGTTAGGGTTTCAACATATGAGTGTAGAGGGGGACACAAACATTCAGTCCATAGCAACCACCTACAAAAATATTCTTCCCAGAGGAGGGAAATTGATAAGGAGGGAGGATGTGGGGCATTAGGTACCTGGGGTTTGGGGGGCTTTACTCACCTGGCCCATTGTTAATGAGGCTATCTGATGCCCGTCTCCCCAGGCCCCTGGAACCCAGGCTCCAGGATCACTGTGTAGTCTTGAATAAGTTTCCTAGCTTCTTGGAGCACTATTTTCCTGCCTAATAGAGTTGCAGTAAGATTTAAATAAATCTCATTTATTTAATGATGATTCATTTTCATGTAGGGCAAAGCCAGACACAGAGCTGCCGTTTTGTTCAAAACCTCCTGTGACTTCCCGTCTTACTTAGATTGGAAGCCACAGCGCTCGCCCCACCTACAAGGCCTGATGTATAGTCTTCCCTGCTAATCTCTCTGACCTTCCTGTTTAGCACGCTTCCCACTGCCCACTCTGCTCCATCCACACTGGCCTCCTTGGTCTTCCTCAAATACACAAATCAGTCTCTACCTCAGGACCTTTGCACTCACTGTTCCTTCTGCCTGAACACTTTTCCTTAGGCATTCACAGGGCTCTCTGCTTTCTGTCCTTTAGACCTCTGCTCAAATCTCAAAGAGGCCATCCCTGAGTCTCCTGTATAATTGTAGCTCCTGGGGCTGGCCCCATGGCCGAGTGGTCAAGTTCGCACACTCTGCTTTGGTGACCCAGGGTTTTGCTGGTTCAGATCCTGGGCGCGGACATGGCACCACTTGTCAGGCCATGCTGAGGTGGCATTGTGCATGCCACAACTAGAAGGACCCACAACTAAAAATATACAACTATGTACTGGGGGGAATTGGGGAGAAAACAGGAAAAAAAAAAAGGAAGGTTGGCGACAGTTGTTAGCTCAGGTGCCAATCTTTAAAAGAAAAAAATCTAGCTCCCTGTCACTTTATCTCCTTAGTTTTTCCTTCATTGTGTGTATCCTTCCTGTATTACATTATGTATTTATTTATGTCCTCTTCCACTAGAACATATGCTCTAAAAGAGGAGAGACTTGGTCACCTTTGTTAATTGCTAGATCCCCAACAAGCCTAGAACATTAAGGTATTCCTTAAGTGCTCGTTGCACGGACGGGTGGGTGGATGGATGGGGTGGGTGGCTGGCTGTATTGAAACTCCTATTTCATGGTATTGTAACTGTGTCCCTGCAGTCTAGTTTCGCCACTAGACCATGGGCCCTTCGAGGGCAGGGATTTTGTTTCAGTTGTGGCTGAGTCCCCTGCACCCAGAGCAGGACTTGGCATAATGGAAGTGCCCAGTCATGTTTAAAGAATGAGTGAGTTGAGGGTGTGAACGTGGTTCCTCCTCTTCCTCCAGCTCACCCAGGGTTACTGTCCTGGTGGCTTCTGTGGTTGTGTCTTCCAGGCAGTGTGTCCCTCCGTCGCAGGCTGGCACTTAGCAGGTGCTCAGTAGTTTGCTTTCTGTGACAAGCATGGTGGGGCAAAGCCAGGTGTAGAGCCAGACCACGCAGCTCTTGGAGTGGTCGGTACCACTCCCGTCCTCAGGAGGGACCGCTGGAGTTGCCAGTAGAAGACCCCTCAGTCGGGGGAGGTGAGCATGGTACCTGGTGCATGGCAGGTGCCCAGGAAATGTGGGTTTCCTTCCCCTGTGTCCCCATGACCCTCTGGCTTTTTCCTAGTTGTAGGCCAGGCCTACTGGCCGACCCGTTTGCAGCCCTGGAGGAGGGTTTCTCACCGTCATGGCTGTGCAGATTGTGGGGTGCCACAGGAAATTAAGGGGTACAGGCCAGGCTCCGTGCACAGTGCTTCTGGGCTGGCGTCCTGTCGGGAATGTCCCTCCTTTGCCAGTCTACCCGAGAAACTTGTCCTTCTCCTTCACACCCAGGCCAGGGACCACCTCCTGCAGAGCCTTCCCTGGCCACCCCGATGGATCCCCTCTCCTTCTTCTTGGTTCCCAGGCCCCTTGCACCCACAGTTAGCCTGCACCACAGCTGCTGGCTCCTGTCAGCCCACCATCTTTCTCTCCCTTTGGACCAGGAGTTCTTGGGGGGCAGGGCTGGGCCTGAGTGACCTATTCTGCATCTCCCTGCGCCCCCATGCCCAGCATTGTGCCTGGCACCAAGTAGGAAGGTCATAAATGTTAGCTGAGCTGAATTAAACCCTCTTTGTTCATGTCTGTCTTTGCCCTTGGCACAAGAGACTGACTCACCAGTGTGGTTGAGAGAGTCAGAAAATCTTGCTAAAGGAGGGGGCTGCATCCTGGACCCCAGTAAGACCTGGGCCTCTGACTTGGTGTTGCTTCATATTACTATGAGTTTTAGCAATAGTTTATTATCACAGGGGTTGGGGTGGATGGGTGTGAAGGCCCAAGGCATCTGTACCTCCACTGGGCATCTCTTGTTCATGGCCGACCTCGCATATGGGGGCACTCTTTCTTTAAAGCCCCGCTGGTGCCCAGCCTCTCGGGGCAGCCCCAGCCAGCCTGGAAACGTTGTTATGTGAGATGAAATCTATTTGCCAACTGTGGCCTGCAGCCTTTACACTCAATGGAATGACTCTAGAGTGGTCGATATGTAGACCATATTGGAAATTGGAATTGGAAATTGGAAGAAACAATATTTTTGTAGAGAAGACTTCCCCCAAATCACCCCACAGAGACATCTCCCCTCTCTGGGGCCCGAGCATTCGTGGAGCCCACGCACAGCTCAGGTGACTGTAAAGGTTGCCGAGTGGTTCTGCCTCGACTGTGCCTTTCACGGGGGAGAGTGGCAGTGTCTTTACTGACCTGGTCAGTAGTTCCAGCTGTGGCCCCCACTTGCTGGCTGCAGGCCTTGTGACCTCTTGGATCCTCACTGTCCCCATCTCTCAAATGCGGGTCCCAGCATGGCCCAGCCCCCAGGGTCATCAGTCGGGATCAGATAAACTGTGGGAGATGACAGTGATTACATAAACCATCACATGCAGCCTGCCAGAAGGCCTCCCCCTTGCTGACACCTGGGAGCCAACTCCTACTCAACCTTCAAGGCTCATTTCAAGTGTCGCCCCTTTGAGGAGCTTCCACTCTCTTTGTGCCTCCCCCACCTGTGTTTACCACAGAAGTCTGGTTTGGGATGGAGCCTCTGGGATATCTTTTCGTGTCTCTAACTAGGTGTGAGGCCTGGGTGGGGGTGGGCACCATGGCCTTCTCATCTGCATGTAATGGGCTTATGGCACATGTCGAATTGAATGCCCAGCATGGGAATTCTGATTTAATAGACACCATTTGTTAAGTGCCTGCTGTGTGCCCGGTCCTGCAGCGAGTGCCTCCTGTGTATTAAGCCTGTCCGAGGGCGCTATTTGTAATCTCCGTTGTACAGAGCAGGAAACTGGGCCTCAGGGAGGCAGAGTGACCTGCTCAGGGCTCCAAACCATCTCCAGAGGCCATACGCACCGCCGCCCTACTGCTTTGGGTGTTGGGTGCTCAGAGAGGCGGGTTCCCACAGGGCCAGCTGAGGAGCCTTCGTCCGGCCTGGAGAGAGAATCTTTATTCCTCGGCAGTGATTCAGAGTTTTTGGGCGTGACCGCTTGGGATGGTTATGGCAGTGTTCGCTTCCGTTACGTCTGCTCAGACGTCAGGGCCGAGAGCGCTGACTGACACGTTGCCCTCTGACCGCTACGGTTTTGAGAGAACCACGGCCTGAGCAGAGCTCCGAGAGGGCACCAGGGCCGTGCTCCCGCGTGGCGTGAGCTGGTGTGGGGAGACTGTGATTAGCCGAAGGTAAAGAGAGTTGTCAGGCTCTAGGCAGGGGAGGACAGGGTCCAATTTGTGGGTTTGAAAGACCCCCTTGATGTCCTCAAGGAGGTGGGGGCCAGTGAGGAGGCTGGTCCACTGTCTGAGGGCAGGAAACACGCCAGGCAGTGGGAGGGACAGGGACTGGATTGTGACCCAGGTCGAATTGGCAGGGCTTGGTGGCCATGACCGTGGCCGTGCCCTGTGGTGCTAATCGTCCAGGCCTGTGGGGGCCTTCTCCCCTCCCACAGCTCCCTGCCAGCGCTGGGCCATACTGCACTGGGGATTGGCACACCCTCGTCTCCCACAAGACGAACTTCTATTCCAGGGCAAGGATGGGGTCCGACCCAACTGTGGCTCTCAGGCGACAGGATGACTGAGTGTATGGTGGAGCGACTCGGTGGAGGGGCTCGGCTTTGAAGGAGGGATAGCGTTTCATTCGCAGGATGGAGAGGAGCGTGGCTGCACAGGTGGAGGGAACCAAAGGGCAAAGGCCAGGAGGCAGGAACTCCCAGCAGCCTATTCTGGCTGGAGGCTGGAGTAGGGTGGGCGTGAGGATGATGAGAGCTGTTTCACAGACAGGGAAACTGAGGACAGAGAGAGACCAATGAAGAGGCCTGCTTGGCAAGGCGGGGATAGCCCTGGGCCATCACTGCCTGCCTCACTGCAGGAGAAGGGGTCATAGCTGTCATGTCCACCCCAGGAAACTCTTGTAGAGGTTTTTGCAAGAGGGATGACGCATATTCCTGGGTTGTTGGACTGTTGCTCTGCACATGTCGTCTCCTGAACCCTTACGACAGTCAGTGTGGTAGGAGCTGCCATCAGCCCTGTTTTCCCCATGAGGAGACGAAGGCGCAAAGTCACACAGCAAATGCTGGCATTCACACCCAGCTCTGTCTGAGTGCAGAGCCCTGACCCCTGGCAGGGCAAGCATGTTGTGGACACTTGTCAATGACTGTGGCCCTGCCCGAGGTGAGGGTCTGGTGTCAAGAGCACTGTTCTGGGAGCCTGAAGACTTGGTGTGGCTTCACTTGCCCCCATCCCCCCGGAAGAACAAGTGGGAGGGGGGAGGTTCCGGTGAACTGAGCTCCTTGCTCCCATGCGCTTATCTCCTTGGAGCCGCACAACCACCTTGCTAGGGGTCTTGTCAGCCGACATGCTACACCGATGAGGAAAGGGAGACACAGAGGAGCAAAGTAGCCTGCCCCGGCCACAAGGCATCTCACAGCTCAGAGTGTGACAAAGGACATGGCTCCAACTTTGCTTGCCCACTCACAGGTTGGTGACCTTGGGAAAGAGACTTCACGTCTTCGTGCCTCACTTTCCTGATCTGTAAAATAGGGTCAGTGACCCTACCCCACTGACCTTACAGGGTTGTTGTGAGGATAAGGTGCTTGAGCACAGGTGGAAGTAAAGAATAAGAAAGTAAAGAATTTTTAGAAGGTATGAATTTTGTATACTTGCTCCCTCCCCAAAGTAGTTGGGTGTTTTTTACACCTTTTTACATCTAGGTGCCAGCGAGGCAGCGAGGATCCACTCCCTTTGTCCGTGTCCCAGCCCTCTGCGAAGCTGTGTAGGAGCCAAGTACAAGGTGGGAGGGCCAGTCCCACAGCCCCGGACTGAGGCAGTCCCACCTTCCAGGCCTTGCCCACAGCCTTCTCGCAGTAATCATTGATAGGGAGGGAATGAGGGCCCCACTTTGGGGCAGAGACTAAAAGGGGCTCTTGAGTGGCCGGGACAGAAGCTGCTGGCTGCCAGCTGGGCGTTGGGAGCCCCAGGCTCAGTTCTGACCCAGGGGAAGGCCCTGGGCTGCAACTGGGTGGGACAAGCTGACCTGCAACTCGCCTTGCAGTCCATCCATGGTGGCCTGGAGGGGAAGCCAGGTGGGCTGCTTGGATCTGGCTGTGGGCTCCTGGCCCTGGGGGTCTTACCCAGGAGCTGCCAGACCCTTAATGATGCTGCCTGAGCCTCCCTTCTCCTTAAGCACTCCACAGTCAGTTTTCACTTCCTTCGTCTCTTGAGCAGGTACCCTGCACGTTTTCATTGCCATTCAGTTGCTGTGCACCTTCAAGCCAGTCCTTAGCCTGGCTGAGCCTCCGTCTTCCTCATCCGTCATATGAGGAATTCCCTCCACCTCCCTGGGTGGAGCTCCAGTGAGATGGTGCACATAGGGAGGGGCAACTGCGCGGAGGGGCAGCTGCGGGGCCTGAAAGGAGCAAGGCCTGGGTTCAAATCCTACCTCAGCTGCAGGCCAGCTTGTGACTGGGCTCTCTGAGCTTCAGTTTCCTCCTGGGTAAAATGGGGACAAAATGACACCTGCCTCATGGCACTGTCAGTAGGACTCAGTAAGATCCTTATACAAAGTGCCTGGGCCGGCAGGTGCCTGGTGCTGCATTGTAGCCATCATCATTGGCATCGTTTTGCATTTTCTGTATCTCTTCTCCCTGACCAAGTTTGATGGTAAAACAAGGATTTTTGCTTGAACTTGAGGGTGTCCATGCAGTATTGCAACCCAAGCCTTGTGTGGGAAAGGGCAGGGGGCCTCCATGCAACCCCTTGCCCATCAAGGGCACTGTACAAACTCGGAGTCCAGTGGGACATGGGCATGGAGGGCAGAGCACGTGGCACGGTTCCAACGGTCTTGTAGACCCTCAGATAGGTCACTGTCCTCAGTGACTCCCTTCTGCACCTATGAAATACGATGAGCGTGGGAGCGAGAGCACGTGATGGAGTGGGGTGTGGGGGGAGTGGAGAGCGACTGGCCCCTGCTGACTGACTGATGAACTGTATTCTCTCCCCCAGAGACTGATGGAGAGGCAGAGACGGAAGGCGGACATCGAGAAGGGGCTGCAGTTCATTCAGTGAGTGTGTGATGGGGCCGTCTGGGCTGGGCTGAGTCCTCCGAAGGCAATGCCGAAGCACGCACGGGCTCCTCCGAAGGCAATGCCGAAGCGCGCACGGGCTCTTTGCAGCTCTCCCTTTTCTTGCTCACTGAGCCTTTGCTGTTCAGGCTCCCATGTGTGTTGGGAAGCGAGGAGGTAGGAAGGGCTCCACCATGGCAGGGGCCAAGGGGGTGGATCTCTGAACCCCACATGTGAGCTATGAATGCCATGTGCATACACACCCCCTCACCTTGGTTACCCTTCCATTTTGCCCAGTGTACCATAACCCTCACCTGCCACAGATGCTCTTACACTCCCTGTTAATTCTCTGCTTGCCTGTGCACATCTTATAATAAACAGTAGTCCTTGCTTATTGAGCACAGCTTTCAGGCTCTGTACTGGGCCTTTCACACTTGTCATCTTTTTTTTTTTTTTTTTTTGAGGAAGATTAGCCCTGAGCTAACTACTGCCAGTCCTCCTCTTTTTGCTAAGGAATACTGGCCCTGAGCTAACATCCGTGCCCATCTTCCTCTACTTTATATGTGGGACACCTACCACAGCATGGCGTGCCAAGCGGTGCCATGTCCGCACCCAGCATCCGAACCAGTGAACCCCAGGCCGCCAAGAAGCGGAATGTGTGCACTTAACTGCTGCGCCACTGGGCCGGCCCACTTGTCATCTTTTTAATCTTCACAACAGCCCAGTAAAGTGGGTGGTCTTATCTGCATTTTGCAGAGGAGAAAACTGAGGTTCAGAGAGGTTAAGAAACTTGTTTAAGGTCACAGCTGTTAAGTGACGGGATTGTAACCCAGATCTGGCTGACTCCAGAACCCACTTTTCTTTCCATTATGTGCCCTGCCCCCCATACCCACATGCATGTTTGTTTTTTCATTTTTTTCTTTGCACACAAAATATTTTTACTGACTTTTTTGTCTCTCTTAAATAGATCCTCAGAGGCATATTTATTATGACGCTAATGAACTGCAAGCTTTGGGGCCCCTCTCTTGCACAGTCTCTTCCGAAGCCCTGGAAGGCTCCCTAGCAATTCTGTGTTTCTAATTTTGTGCTCTTTTTCTTAAATAGGATTCCCCACAAAACTGGGATTTGCATCTACATACCCTCATATGCTCTCCAGTTTTGGTCTCACATAGACCTATAAAACACGACCTGCCATCTTACCACATTATTGCCACAAACTGGGTCCTTTTTCACACAGACACACGATATCGCATTGCTCTCATGGAGCTCAAGGTTATATGGTCACAGCACACTCTCTCCTTCCTCAACTTGGAATGTGATCCTTTTCCCGTCTCGGGCCTGGCCATCAGAGCTGTGGCCCACCCCACACTCTTGGCTGGGGGCCAGTCTTCTTCCATTTGGGGGACGGGTTTGATTTGGGGGAAGTGCTCAAATTTTATTCAGAGGCAGTCTGGTGAACAAGGTGAACCTGGAGAATACTGTCTTTCATAAGATTTCTGCCTTTAAATTAAGTCACTGAGGGCCGGCCCTCTGGCCGAGTGGTTAAGTTTGTGTACTCTTGCTTCGGCTGCCCAGGGTTTCCCCAGTTCAGATCCTGGGCGCGGACCTAGCACTGGTCATCAGGCCACGGTGAGGTGGTGTCCCACACAGCAGAGCCAGAAGGACCTACAACTAGAATATACAACTATGTACTGGGGGGCTTTGGGGAGAAGAAGAAAAAGAAGAAGAAGATTGGCAACAGATGTTAGCTCAGGTGCCAATCTTTAAAAAAAAAAAATAAGTCCCTGATTTCTGTGGAGCTGGACCTCTGAGCCCTGCAGACCTGATCCCCGTTCTGATTCTGCCACTTCCTGGGTGGTGTCCATAGCTGTGAAATGGAGATAATGCCACTCTGTTGTGAGGGTTAAGCAGGCCAGGGCATTGCCTGGGGTAAATGTCTGCTCTGTGTCCCCCCTTCCCCTTTCCAAAGAGGAGTTCTGAAGTTTAGCAATAGGACAGCCTCCTGGGAACCTCCAGCACCCTCCGTCTGTTGGCCTCCTAAGGGGCTGCTGTGCAGGGCAGCGCAGTAGGACCTGCTCCTTGCAGAACTGCTGTTTCCTCGCATACGTACCTCATGTGCTTAGCAAACAGTTAATAGACACCTCTGGGCACAGAGCATTTTAGGAGCCAGGAAGTGATTCAGACAGGTGGGTTGGTGCTGGCTTGTGAAGGGCCTTAAACATGAGGATGAGGTGACCCTTAGGACAGAGTGTGACCTATTGAAGATGAAGCTGATGCTGGAAAGGGAGAGGCTGGAGGATAGCGATGGGGCCTGGGCTGGGGCAGTTGGGGGAGGGAGGGATGGGCCCTGGTCTCTGACAGTGGAGAGGCAAGTGAGAGGGTGGGATGGCGAGCCCTGCTGTCACAGTCAGGGACCCCTCCTCCCCACACCCAGGGCATCTCCAACGTCTCATCTCTTCTCACTTACTCACTTGGGCTGCTCCTTCTTGCCCAGGTGTTGGCGGAGGCTCTGCACAACAGAAAAAGCCCCAGCCCTGCACTCTGGCCCTGGCTCTGATGCTGACCTGCTGTGTGACCCTGGGCAAGTCACTGCCCCTCTCTGAGTGTTTCTTTTCCCCTTTCTGACATGAGGGACCAGATGAACCCCACCTTCCTTTCCAGCTCAGCCATTCAGCCTCAGTTCTCCTGGGCTGACACTTTCTTCCATACTGAGCTGGCGGTTTTTTGGTCACAGGGGAGGAGAGGGTGCCCAGGACCCCACCTAATTTCTTGAGTGTGGCATGAGGGGTTGACAGGCTCTGAGTGTACCTGCTATTGCCTGGGGTCATGTGTGTTTTACAGGAGGGGTCAGGAGAATGGCAGAGACTCCCAAACCAAGGGGACCCCAGGTGGACTTTGGTGCTGCCTGTGGGCCTGCAGTTGCAGGTTTGGTTTGGTGGTGTGTGGTTATTCCCAGGGGACTGGTTTCTTAGGCACAGGAGAGCTGGCTGGGGCTGAAGCTGGTCTGCTCTTTCTCAGCATCTGCACCTGGGGAGGCCTAGCTGCCAGGCCCTGGGGCAAATGCAAAGCCTTCCTCCACCCCTTCCATCAGAAATGGAAGGCCAGCATGGTGTCGATTTAGGGGGAAAACGCTCCTGTCCCCTCACCCCAATCCACAAGGCGACGTCTGAAGTCTGAGCTGGAGGAGCCCACTCCTGGTGTGATCTCTGGCCTGTGGCTCTGGTTCCTAGGGCCTCCCTGAGGCTGGGACCCCGGGCTCACCAGACCTTGTATCCCTCTCCTTTTCCTGCTAGGTCGACACTACCCCTGAAGCAAGAAGAATATGAGGTGAGTGTCAGCTGCTGGGCTGGAGGGAGGCGAAGGAGAGGGGTGTCCAGAGAAGGGGATGTAGGGGCTGGGTGCCAGGACTGGGGCTGGAGAAGGCCCCCTAAGCCCCCTCTGCCTCCTGCCCCCTGGCAGGCCTTTCTGCTCAAGCTGGTGCAGAACCTGTTCGCTGAAGGCAATGACCTATTCCGGGAGAAGGACTACAAGCAGGCCCTGGTGCAATACATGGAGGGGCTGAATGTGGCTGACTACGCTGCCTCTGACCAGGTGGCTCTGCCCCAGGAGCTGCTGTGCAAGCTGCATGTCAACAGGGCCGCCTGCTACTTCACCATGGTGAGCCTGGTGTCCTCCCTTCCTCTTCTCCGCCCCCGCCCTGATCACCGCTTCCCCCAGCTGCCCAGCCAAGCCAGGCCCATGCCCCGTGAGCCTCTGCAGGGCCGGCTCCTCCACCTCCTCCTGTCTGAATCTCACCATCCACTCCCATGGCTCTCAACCCCAGCTGCACAACAGACTCACCTGGAGAGTTTTCAAAGCAATAATATGTAATAAAAAAATTTTTTAGTGATACTGGTGCCTAAGCCTTACCCCAGAAGAATAAGTCAGAATCTGGGTGTGGCGAGGCGTTGGCAGGAGTCTGTGGACAGTCAGGGCTGAGAACCGCTACCTTCGTCATCAACTGCCTCTTTCTGCAAACCTCTGCCCTCTCCTGGGCTCCTCTCCTCCCATCACATCCTCAGCTGCCTGCTTCTTCCTGCAGACTTCCAACCTCCTCCTTTTCTCCTCCTTAACGCTTCAGCCTCCTCCTCTTCCCTGTCCTGCTTGCTCACTGACTCAGTCATTCACCAGATCCTGTGGGAGGCCCTGCTGTGGACTCTGCAGAGGCTCCAGTAAGACCTCTGCAATCCAGAGTGGACTGTTCTGGATAAACAAGTCTACCAGATGCCCATTCACACTGCTCTGTACCCTGAGCTGCCTTCATGGTCTCACTTCTTCTCAGAGGTGCCTGTATGCTCTGAGTCCATGATATTCTGAACCAAAGGCAGATATGGAAGTAGACGTGTCTGAGTGAGTGGGCTCATCACTGTAGAATTTGAAGGCCCCTCCCCTCCAGTGGCTGCCAGTGTCTGTTAGCAGCCCCTTCAGCTGGACACATGGATGCCCTTGACCAGAGTCTCAACCCCAGAGCTCTTTCCTGGAGCTTGCTAGCTGCCTCCCTGACCCCGGTCCTCCAGCATCCTCCATCCCTGCAGGGAAGGGAGGTGGGGGCAGGAGGCCTGGGGGAGGGAGGGTAACAGGATTTGACCGACGAGCCACCTGCTCCTCCCTGGCAGGGCCTGTATGAGAAGGCACTGGAGGACAGTGAGAAGGCACTGGGCCTGGATGGCGAGAACATCCGGGCGCTGTTCCGCAAGGCACGTGCCCTCAACGAGCTGGGACGCCACAAGGAGGCCTACGAGTGCAGCAGCCGGTGCTCCCTCGCCCTGCCCCATGTGAGTGCGGCTCTGCGTCTGCGTGAGGGGCCGGCCTCTGAGTCCAGGCTCCAAGCCCTCTGAGCTGGCCCTCATTGGGCCAAAGTACCACGTCTTTCTGAGCCTCAGTGTGCTCCTCTGTGAGATGGAGTGGCACGTGCTGATGTCAACACTGAGCTCGGAGTGTGTGCCAGGCTTTGCTGAAAGTACGTCGTGTGTATTAACTCACTTAACCCTCGGAACAGCCCTTTGAGGTCGATCCTATGATTATCCCTGTTTTACAGATGAGGAGCTGGAGGCACAGAGGGAAGGGAACTTACCGAAGAGCACAGCCAGGGGGTGGCACACCTAACATTCGAACCCAGGCAGTCTGATTCTGGAGTCGGCACTCTGAGAGTGCGGCTGGAGTGAGGACTAAAAGGGGTGCCAAGTGTGCCGGTCTTGATGGTCAAGGTGTCACTAGGTGGGGAAGAGACAATGGGAAATGACCCAGGGAGAGCCTTGCTTGTCCCAGCCCACGCATGGCTGGGCACATGCCCCCTCCACATTTATTCATCTACTTAACAAGTATTTGGTGCCAGATCTGTGCCTTTCAGGGACCCACAGTGCACTAGGAGACAAATGGAAACAGCCCTGGGGTCTAGGCCTGGCTCTGCCACTGACCCCGCATGACCTTGGACAAAGCACTTCTCCTCTCTGCACATCAGCCCCATGTCTATAAAGTGCCCCTCCTAACTTCATCCCTGAAATAGCAGGTGTGAGAGGGCTCAGAGAAGAGTAGATTCTGCCCAGGCAGGGCAGAGAGGGCTCAGAAGTGATCAGGAGCCTAAAGGGCTCCCTGGAGGAGGCAGGGCTTGAGTGGGGCTGGAGGAAGCAAGAAGGATTTGGCTGGGCAGAGCAGAGGGAAGGCTGTGTGGACAGTGGTCAAGGCTGTTGTCATTGGAGAGCTGGCCTGGGTTCGGGTTCCACTTGGGTTTGCCACCTACTAGCTGTGTGACCTTGTACATACGGCTTAGCCTCTCTGAGCCTTGGTTTGCACCCCTGTAAAGTGGGGGGGATAACATGCCATGCCTCATAGGGCTGTGCTGAGACTGACAGAAAATCATACGAGGCAGTCGGCACAATGGCCAGACACAGTAAGTGTTCAGGAAACATTCACTGTTGTTATACTTTTTGTTTATTATTATTGTCCAATTCAGTTTAGTTCACAATTGAGAGTCTTTCTTATGACAGTACTCTCCGATCCATACGGTGTTTTCCAGCATTCACAGCAGGTCCACATCTGAGACTCATGGCTACCCACTCACGGGAGGCAGGGCAGCTTACACCCACAGCACGGGGGGAGAAAGCCAGGCCCAGCGAGGGTGGTAACTCTCTGGAGGAAAGCACCAAACAAGGACTTCTGACCGAGTGGGGGAATTCCCCATTTTCCAGTCTTTGTGGGCAAATACTGACCGAGCCCTGCTCCATATGGGATACTGAGACCATAGATGACTCAGACTCCGGCCCAGGCTGCTGGAGCTCGTCAGTGAGGTGGGGAGGTGGACAAATGTGCAGGATGTCACAGCATCCCTGCTGCCCCTTTGGGGCCCAGACCACAGTCACTATTTCTTTGTTCACTGATTAGTCTCCCCCACCGGACTAGAGCCTCCTGAGGCCTGGCCCCCGTCTGCCCTGTGACTGTGATGTCCCTGGTCCCTAGCTCGTGCCTGGCCCCTAGCACATGTGCAGTAATACAAGCTTGGAGGGAGGGAGGAATGCTGGGTGCTGTTACTGAGCACTAACCAGAGCCAGGCATGTTCTAAACTTCACACATCCTCGCTCCTTTGGGCACGCGCATGGTCCACAGGCCCTCACTTGCAAAGAGTTCCAAGACACTGTTTGGTGAAAGAAGCAAATTGTAGAACGGTGAGTATAATATGACCCCACTCAGGTAAAAAAACAAAGAAAATCCCACAAAGCAAAACTAAGCATCCTTTAAAATAGGTCCCTATACATGTATGTAAATTTCTAGAAAAGCTCTATGGGGAAACGCATCAGACCTACAAGGTGTGTTCCCTCTGGGGAGGAGCCTTGGGTGAGGGTGGGCGCGATCCAGGGAGCACTTGCTGTCTCTGTAACGTTTAGTCTCTACATGACTCTCTTACTTGCTGAATTATGGGAATACACAGATAATATTAAAATAAAAACGAAAATTACTCCTTTCCCCTCCCCACAAGAGGAGGGGGAGAGGAAAAATAGAAGCATGGGTACCTGGCCCCACTTCCACCTTGCACTAACTGTGTGACTTGGGCAGCCGGTGTTCCCTCCTGGGCCCTGCTTCCTGGGTACAGCAGCCCCCTTGGAAGGCTGCACGAGATGTCGGGAGCACAGCTTTGTGCCCGAGGGCGGACTAACCAGCTCCACCCCGTGTCTTGCCTTCCCAGGATGAAAGTGTAACTCAGCTTGGTCAGGAGCTGGCTCAGAAGCTTGGGCTGCGAGTTCGGAAGGCATATAAGAGGCCCCAAGTAGGTGGGCTCTGGGCACTGCGGGGTGGGCTGGGGTGGAGATGGGGAGATCTGAAGGGGCGGGGGGAACCAGGTGCCTTTGGGAGAAGTGGGTGAGGTTGGCCAGGGCCAGGCCAGGACAGAGGGCAGTGATGACAGGTGATCTTCCTCCCTGTTGGCTGAAAGCCCTGGAACAACTTCCAGAACCTTTTGGAAAAGGAAAGAACAGCCAAAGCTTCCAGTTTACCTTAGACACCAGCTGTTAAATCCTGCTCCCTCCCCTGCCGACTTCAACATCCTGGAGATGGCCTGAGTTGACACTGGTGTCCTTCAGCCTTATGTTTTCAAATTACCCCTGTTTGGCACATATTTGAGATGTTGGTATCTGTTTGGCTTATTCAGATCAACATATATTTATTTGGCACCTACTGTGTGCCAGGAAGCCACATGTAAGAAAGGGTATGGCTCTAAAGTCTCTGCCGTGACCTTGAGCAAGTTAGTTCTTCTCTCTCCACTTTGGTTTCCACATGTGGAATATGAGGATAATTATGCCACCCCAGAGGGTCCATGGGAGGATCAAAATGAGAGGATGTTTGAGATGGCAGCTTGCACAGTGCCTGGCACACAGTAGGAGTGTGTGTGTGGAAGTCCTCTGCCTGGGTCACAGTTGCAGGAAGAGAACCCCCACATCTGACCCAGAAACAGAGCAGGTGATCCTGGCAGGCCTGGGGCAGGGAGCCTTGGAGGGCCCCGCAGACCCTAGCTGCCTGTGTCGGGGCCCCTCTGCTACTCTGGCTCGTGAGACCTGGACCGTCTTTCCAGAATCTTCATTTCTTCCTTCCTCTCTCCAATCTCTGGCAGGAATTGGAAACCTTCTCTCTGCTCAGTAATGGCACTGCAGCTGGTGTGGCAGATCAGGTAGGATGGGGGCCAGGACCCAAGCCTCCCTCCCCACCCCCAGGACTCACCTATCTTGGTTCATCCATCCTGAGAGCTTTGGATCCACTCTGGAGAATAAGTGACCTCCAGCGGCGGGTCCAGGGGCATAAGACTGAAGGGTTGGGCTCAATCTGTCCTATCCCCACTGCTGTGAGCCAGTCACCTGCCCTGGGAAGGGGGGTGACTGTCAGCCTGGGCCTGGGCCTGGGCCAGGCTCATGAGGACAGCTCAGGGACACAGCAGTTCCACCCCCTAAGAGGTGCCTCCTGTGACCGCAGGGGCAGAGTGTGGGGGACGGGCCATGGCTGCTGGTGGTGTCCCCCATCACTGCTGCAAGGTAAACTCTGTCAGCCAGGCCTCGTGGGTCTCTTCCCCAGCTTAGAGACCCTCAGTAGTTATTAATTAAAGTATCGGTTTAAAAGTATCAGTTTAAAACTAATCTTACTAATCGATATCTGGATACTTTAGCCTGGCATTCAGGCTCCTCCACAGCCTGGTTCCAACATCCCAGTGCATCCTCACCTCCTTCTACTCACACACCAATGACCGTGTGTGTCTCCTTGGCTCCATGATGAGCTCACTCGAGAGCAGGGACTGTGGGTTCCTCTGTTCTGTGCCTCCACGTGGCGCCACCTTGGAGTCGGACAGGCCTAGTCTCCGCTCACTTGGGGCGTGACCTACGGGAAAGGACTGCGTCTCTTTGAGCCTTGGCTCTCCCTCTGTGCACTGGCAATAAGTGTGCACGGTTCCCAGGGTGACTGCGTGGATGAAGTGAGAGCAGGCTGGGAAGCCAGCAGCGTGGCGGCTGAGCCAGGGTCGCTGCTTGCTCTCCTTCCCTACCAGCCCAGCTCACAAGTCTCTTCTAGGGGTCAGGGAGTGGGGAGCCCGCCTCTAGGGTCCTTGTAGGCCAGTGTGTGAGTGTGCGACATATCAGCTGCCTGTCACAGCAAGCAGAGCAGCAGTGGGCGGGCACAGCAACTGCTCAAAAGGTATCTGTTGAATGACTGAATGACCATGGCCAAAAGGCCACAGCAAATGTGAGTGGAATGCCCACATGGGCCAATCCTCACTGTCCACTGAGTCTGCAGCCAGGGGACCACAGATGTGCCATGCATGGCATCGGATGCCCCAGCCCCTGCCAAACCATTCACCCATCCCTGTAACCTTGCTGGGGCCCACCACACGCACAGAGGCCAAAGTTGGTCACAGGGATGGGGGTCTGTGAGAAGGTGAAGCAGAAGGGACCCCACAGTGGAGAGGACTGGGTCAGATCCTGCCTCAGTGCACCAGCATGGTGCTGTGCATGTGGAGGCCCGCACACACACACACACACACGCACGCACGCAGGTGGGAGGGGAGCGTCCCAGCCAGATCCCCTGACCTTGTGTAAGTTGTACACAGACATGGTGCGAGCCTGGCCGCTGGGATCCCTGTGGGACTCCCGCATGGGAGGCCTGTTCATTCAGCTAGTCAGTCATTGCACATGTGGAGTGGAGACTACGCGAGCTGTGCCCACAGGGAGCGCCTCGTGACCCGGGAGAGCGGCAGAGGCCCTGCGGGCCCGGTGTCTATGCCCGAGCTGCCTCTTGGCAGCATGGAGAGCAAGACGCAAGCAGGGCTGTGAGCTCTAGGGACAGGCCAAGCCTGAGGCAGCCTTGGTGGGAGAGAATTTCACAGAGGCAGGATGGCAGGATTCAGACAGGTGACAGAGTAGTGACACTCCAGCCGGGGGAACAGCTTGAGCAAAGGCCTAGAGGCAGGAGAGGGAAATGCACGCCCTGGACCACAAAACCAGTTCTCCCCGCTGGGCTTCAAAAGAACGTGGGCTATGCAGCTGGGCGTGTTTGGTTCAAATCCTGAGTGCACCCCTTGTCTGAGGGGGCCTCCCCACCTCCCAGAGAGGTGCTGGCACCTGCCATCTTGTGGCAGTTGTAGGATTGCAGTGGGTCAGACATGAAAGCTCCCAGCACACTGCCTGCCAGAGAGGAGGTGCCCCATACACCTGCAGTGCGATGTGAGCGTCACCAGCAGGAAAAGGGCAGAGGCGAGCCTGGAGAGCTGGGCTGGGGCCACCTGGTGGGCAGGAGGCTGAGAAGGTGTCTGTCCTGAGGGCCATGGACAGCACTGGGCAGGGAGAAGCACAGCTGTCCCTAGAGATGGTCATCTGGCACTTCTTTTCTCCCCTCAAGTATTTTATCTACTTACTGGGGGAGGAGCAGCCCCCTCATCCCACGTGATGGCCTTGGTTTGTGCAGCTTGTCTGTGATGGCCACGCGTGCCCTGGGAGACTGAACTGCACATATTTGCTGTGTGCCCAGGATGGGCTCAGGGCTGTGAGAAGGAGGAGCTCTGTGCTGATGGGTGTGGGGAGTGCACAGGCAGAGGGGATGGGGTCAGGATGAGCTTCCAAGTCAGCAGACACTCTCACCGTGAGAGGCAGCTTCTCTGGACCAACATCTCTGTGCCGAGGGACAACACCTCGCAGGGCACCTGGGCCAAGGGCTGAACGCGAAAGGGTGTGAAGTACTGGCCCCGGCCTGGTGTGAGGCAGGGCGCTGGATAAATCTTGTTGCTGTTGCTGCTCCTGCTGATCCACAGGATGGGGTGGCCAGCAGTGAGGGTTGGTCCTCCTCTCGGCTTCCACGGGGGCACAAAGGAGATGGGTCACCCAGGGCCTCAGCAGAGAAGGAGGACTTTAGCTGGACTGTGCAGGACTCAGAGAAGGGGAGGACATGCCAGGCTCAAGGAGTGACTCAGGCCACAGCCCACAGGTGGAGATGAGCCAGGCGAGTCCATGGGGATGGAACACGGAGGCTGGTGAATCAGAACATCCAGGTCACCAAGGTCAGCCTCCTGATAGCTTGGATTTAATATTTCATGCTACACATTTAACACACACGTAAAGCTCTTCCAGTGTGTCGGGCACCGTTCTAAGCTCTGCACAAATGTCAAGTGATTTCATCCTTGTAATGGTCCTAGGAGGTGGTGACTGTATCATCCTCACTTTACGAGTGAGGAAACAGGCCCAGAGTAGATGAGAAGCGTGGCAAGGCCACAGAGCAAGCTCGGCCTGGCTTTCCCTCCAACAGGAGGTCCACGGGTGGCCATGGGATCCCACCCAGCCTGTCAGCCTGTAATTGGGGGAGGGGACACTGGTGATTCAGAGTAGCACTTTTGTCTTTGAGCTGCAAACTATTGCATGGCACAGTGTGTGGAGGGCTCGGTAAAACCCTCACCCCCTCCCCAGGGTATGGCCCCTATCCTGTGACGGGTGAAGAAACCGAGGCTCAGAGGGCACTTCCCCCGAGTGTGAGGGGCAGATGGGAGGGGTGTCTGACCCCACTCCCCCGCCTCCCAGCCCAGCCTGTCCAGCTGTGGTTGATATGAGCAATAGTCACTTGGGGAGGGACCCGGGGCCCTGAGTGCTGGGCACCTTGGCCTTCCAAGCCCATGTCTGCCTGACCCACCGTGTCCTTCCTTTCCACAGGGAACTTCCAATGGATTGGGGTCCATAGATGACATCGAAACAGGTAGTCTCCCTCATGCAAGGGGATGGGGTGGAGATGGGGCCCCAGGGAGAGCTCAGACCCTCCTTCACAAAACCCCTGGGAAGTCAGACAGGTCAAGCCACTCCCAGCCCCTGCCCTGTAGATAGGGGCTCCTGAGGGCTCCCTGCCCTGAGGACTCACTGAAGCGTGAAAGAAAATGGTGGATTCTGGAAAACAGACTCCCCTGCAGGAAGGAGAGCACATCTTTCCAGCCGGGGAGGGCGGGGGCTGCCTCACAACCGGGTAGTGCTGGTGCTCCACTCAAGCCCTTAGAGAGGGCATTGCTCACCCCAGAGGAAGGATATTCAGGCCCTGAGCTAGGCCCATCAGGGAGATACTGTAGGACTGAAGGACCTTCTCCCACACTGTGGTGGCTTCCTTCGCTGCAACTGAGCCTCCGCCACTGGGGTTGGGCCAGCGGGGCAGGCAGTCTTCCTGGCAGGAGCTTAGGAAAGGTGGGAAGGTGTTGGATGAGGACCCCAGGACCCTGGGACACCCCCACTCCCACCAAGCGGGACCCCCTTGCGGCTACTGAGCCCACCCCCCATCCACAGAATGCTACGTGGACCTGCGAGGCTCCCCAGCCCCCCTCCCCTCTACCCCCACGATGCCCCTGTTCCCTCATGTTCTGGACCTGCTGGCCCCCCTGGACAGCAGCAGCAGGGCCCTCCCCGGCACCGAGAGCCTAGACGACTTCTCCGATGGGGACGTCCTTGGTCCGGAGTTGGACACCCTCCTGGATTCACTAGTGAGCCATGCTGCTGCCTCTTTCTGCTCCCCTGAACCCCTCTCCCACCTGGGACCCCATTACATTCATCCTCATGGCCCAGGGGGGTAGAGGGAAGGCCCTGTCTCCATGTCACAGTTGGGGAAACTAAGGCCTTGGGAGGAAAAGGGACCCGCTCTGGATAGACATGTGGAGCTGCAGAATGTGCAACTAGAAAGGGCTGTAAAGATCTCTGGCTCCACTCCGTGGGACAGGTCCTGGCTGAGGCCCAGAGGGGTCAGTTTGCCTGGGGCCCACAGTGCCCAATTCTGCCTAGGCCTGGGCACTCGAGTTCTCTAACCCATCCCTCCACTCCCCACCTCGCAGTCTCTGGTCCAGGGTGGCCTGCCCGGCAGCGGTGTGCCCAGCGAGTTGCCCCAGCTGATACCCGTGTTCCCCGGCGGGACCCCTCTGCTACCACCTGTGGTGGGTGGCTCCATCCCTGTCTCCAGCCCACTGCCCCCTGCCTCCTTTGGTCTCGTCATGGATCCCTCCAAGAAGCTGGCTGCCTCTGTGCTGGATGCCCTCGACCCCCCAGGCTCTGCACTGGACTCCCTGGACCTGCTGCCATACTCGGAGACCCGGCTGGACGCCCTCGACAGCTTCGGGTCTTCGTCTCGTGGCTCCCTGGACAAGCCCAACTCCTTCATGGGTGAGGCCCAGGCGGCACATTCCCTCCACTCCCCCATAGCAGTTTGTAAAGTGCCATCACATCTTCGGTCTCTGGAGAGCAGAGTTGGAATTATAGCTGTTTCGCCAAAGTCCAGGCCCTTTCACCCCTTCGTCTGAGTTGCTGTGTCTCCTGCAGCGCTTGTGAGGGGCTTGGTGTCTTGTTCAAGATCAAACAGCAGGGCTGGGCTAGTCCAGGACTCCAGACTTGCAGGCTGGTGCTCTCTGCCTGGCCTCTCTGGGCCCTGGGGTTGCCAGGCTGGTGGGGTCCCAGAGGGATGATCCTGAGGCTGGGGGAAGGGATGCAAGGCCATGGGCTCCTTCACTGCCACTCTGAGCTGGGGGCCAGGGACCCAGAGAGGAAACACCCATCTGGGCCCTTGCAAGACTGGCTTTATGACAGTCAGACCTAGCCCAGGGTACTCACGACTGAGGGGGATTCACGGGGCTACAGGAACACAGATGACTTCACTCAGCCTTGGGCCCCAGGGAGACTTCCTGGAGGAGGTGATGGCTAAGCAGGGACTTGAAGGAGAAGGTCATCTGTGGGCAGAGGCAGCAGTGCCACCCAGGCCTGCCTGGTAGAGGGGCTGGCAGATGAGCAGAGCAGTTGGCCAGAGAGCAGGGCCGGTTGGGGGCCTAGAAGACCTGAGGCTGGTCTCAGAGATCCTGTGAACCAGGCTGGGGAGCTTGGGCTTCCTCCCAGGGGCAGTAGGGGCTGTGGAAGGTGGAGGCACAGGGTGGACCTGCTCAGGCTGGGACACTTCTCTATCCCTGGGCAGTGGCTGTCGGGGAGAGTCGGGGATCAGCAGGAACAGGAGAGGATGTGTGGCCTGGGCAGCTTCTCTGAGTTGGAAATACGTAAGAAACAGTCCTAGGAGGGCCCCTCATGCCCTTCAGAGCAGGGCAGGTGACCCCATGTCTTATCCTTACAGAGGAAACCAACTCACAGGACCATCGTCCCTCAAGTGGTACTCAGAAGCCAGCCTCCTCGGTGAGTGACCAGGCACCTCATGCCCTCCCGGGCTCCAGAGGAAATGGTTTAGGGCTCCAGAGTCGGGGGTGAGCCCTCTGCATGATATAAGGTGCTGCATCCCCCAAGGAAGCCAGGGAGGGGCCCCCTCAGAGCAGACGGGCCAGAGATGGTCTCTTCTTACCCCTTCCAAACTGAGCCATCTGTTGAGGCTCAGAAGGGTTAAGTAACTTCTCCAGGGTTAGCAACATCCCTGGTCTTAGAACTCAGCCAGGTTCTGAGTTGAGAAGAGCACTTGACTGGGAGTTAGGCAGCCTGTACTCTGGCCTCAGCCTAGACACTAGCTGTGTGGCTCCAGGGAATTCACTAAACCTCTCTGAGATTTGCCTCCTTCCCCGTCTGCTGATGCCTTGGGGGCTTGGAGCATATGCATAAGCCCATCGGGGCCACTCCTGTTTCACTGCTTTCCGGTTGGGCTTTCAGTCAAGGAAAGGTTCTGGGCCAAGATCACTCTCACCCACGCACCGACACTAAGTTCTGATGTTCTGGATTCTTGGATCATGTTACAAGGAGCTCCTCCACTCGGAGGGTAGAGGAAGAGGGAGGGTCCTGGGCTACAGTTCTGCTCTTGGGTGGGATGAGGGGAGGATCATAAAGCTCCCCCCACCTCTGGTGCCCAGGCTGGCCCAGGTGGCTCCAGCCATTGTCCAGTGCCCAAGATGGCCAACCTCCTCCTGTCACAGCCAGAGCCCTCCATGCCCAACACCGCCTTGCTGATCAAGAACCCTTTGGCTGCCACCCACGAGTTCAAGCAGGCCTGCCAGCTGTGCTACCCCAAAACAGGTAACATCGCACCTTCCTACTCCACCCCTCTGCCCAGAGAGGCCGGGAATCTCAGGAGCTTAGAATCCCAGAAAGACAGCATCCTAGTGTTCCAGTCAGAGATAAGCGCAGAAAACAGAAGCCCCTCTGGGTATCTTGAGCAGACAGGGATATAATATGGGAGATGGGGGTTTTCAAAACTGCTGGAAAGGCTGGAGCAGTGGGAGCCAGGAGGCTCCGCTGGGCCTGTGGGCTACTCCTCTGCATGGCAAGGACCAGAAGCCGGGTGGTGCTGCTCTCACGCAGAGGTTGGGGCTGCTGGAGCTGCTGGCCAGTGTCATGGCCACCCCACAGCCCAGAGGCTGGTACCTGGCTGTGGAATGCAGAGTCCAGCTGGCTGCTGCCCAAACACGTCTACCAGAGGAAATGCAGCCTGCACCTCTCTCCACACACCACCGCCGGGTCCACCTCTCACCTGAGTGCATCTCACTGGTAAATTCAAATCTTGCCCAGAAGCCAGGTGGCAAAGGAGTCTGGGAAATGTAGTTCCTAGGCACAGCCCCCAGAATCCAAGGGAGACTATAGAAACAGTTCAGAATAGATGCCCAATGTTGGTAGATAATTTTCAGCACACCTAGAGTCTCAGAATTTGAGACTCTGAGACTCATAGCATCTCATTTGCCAGAATCCCACAGTCCTGAAGTTTTAGAATGGTATTCTCTTGAAATCCAAGGGTTAAAAGTCTTAGCATCGAGAATTCTCCATATCAGGGGTATTGAAGTTAACAAGAGGTCATCTAGTTGCTGTCACCCACCCACTGCTGGACCTCCCCCATCAATCCCTCTGCCACATACATGTCACCCCTGACTGACAGTGATCCCGCCAAAGGTCCCTTGGACCTAGAGACGGGGAACAGAATGCTGTCGTCTTGGATGGCTATGCCCATGAGCAAGTTCTTCCTTGCATGGACCTCAGACTGCCTCTCTGATCTGCGTGCCCACTGCCCACTGCCCATTGCCTTGGGGTGCACACTTGGTGCAGCACAGCCAGGTTACATGGGGTCCCCACAAGGGCCATTTCCTCTTGGTCTCTTTGAGGAGATCCCTCCACCCCATTGTCAGGGGAGAGGAGGCCCTTGGTGAGAAGATTTGAGAGGAGCAGGGGAGAGAGAAAGGGATGGGGAGGGAGAGGGAAGATGAATCTGGGCAGTGCATCTGGAGCGGGAAGAGGGGCAGGCTCTGTCGGGGCCGTCTCTCTGCGAGGCACTGCCGTCATAGTTCGTTGTAGGGCAACGCGGACATAGACTTATTAGAGAATTGTGGTGGGGAGGTGATGGAGCTGAGAATGCGCCCAACCCGGCCCCCTGTCTCCAGGGAGCCTACGGCAGAGCTGGCAGGAGGCCCAGGCGAGGGAGTGGCCAGTTCTCACTGCTGGGCCTGTAAGCCATCCCCCTTCAGTTCTGCTTCTGGCATCACAGTCCCCATCCACCCTGTACCCACAGGCCCCAGGGCGGGTGACTACACCTACCGTGAGGGCCTTGAGCACAAGTGCAAGCGGGACATCCTGCTCGGCCGGCTCCGCAGCTCCGAGGACCAGACCTGGAAGCGGATCCGGCCCCGGCCCACCAAGACCAGCTTCGTGGGCTCTTACTACCTGTGCAAAGGTGGGTGGGTAGCACAGCCCGGGCCCAGCTCCTCTCATACCCAGCCACTGCTCTGCTCCCCATCACAGGTAGACAGATGTAGACAGAGCAGGTGTGGGTCATTGAGGATGAATCCCACACAAGAATGAGCATCTCCCACCCTGACCAGCCCTGTAGACAGGTGGGAATGTAAGCGATGTTATATATGGCAGCCTGTGCTCTCCAGTGTGAAGGTCAGACAGTTCATGGAGAGCCTGCAGGTCCTAAAGGACTGTTGGAAGGATGTGGAGAGAATCCATGTGAACCGTTTAGGGCTGGCTCATAGTAAGGGTTCGATAATACTAGCTTTTAAAAATTATGATGTTGTCCTTGTCCTCACTCCTTTCAGTTTGGTTGATACTTAACGGACATTCGTCATGTACCTTATTTGCTTCCTTCTACTCGCCAACCAAGCGTCTTGGTGCAGGCTGCACGGCAATCCATGACCAGTTGCGATATTGTGGAGTGCTTTATGGTGTTACCCTTTTGTACCCACCATCACGTATTCTTATGACAACTCTGGGTGAGGGAGCCGAGGCTTTGGGAGCAGCCGTCCCCAGTTTCCACCTTTGTCCCCCGACCCAGCCTGTGGCAGTAGCCCACCCAGGCTTTCCGGACCAGCTCCTTGTCCTCCCAGCAGGATCTTACAGACATGTCGCTGCTGGGCCTGAAGGCCTCCGTCGGCCATGCCCCAGCCAGTGTGATGAAATCCAAGTTCTGCAAGACCTGCAACTCCCCCGTCTGCCCTAACCATTCCCTAAATACACTGAACCCTGACTCCTTTGCACACGCTCTGCACCTTGAACTTGGTCGTCCCCTGCTCTTCCTTCAGGCAGCGCCTGGATCTCGGGAGCCCTTCCCTGCAGGGCGTCCCCCCTGGATGCAAAGCTGGTGACAGTGCAGAACACAGTCCCTGGTGGTCACCTAGGCATCTGGCCCCCTCGTCCTTGTGTGCCGGCAGCTTGGCAGAGAGATGGGGCTGGGCAGACTTAGAGTGTGAGGGAGGGAGAGAAAGGAAGGAAAACAGTTCCCACCCCCAAGAAATGGTAGGTCTTTGGGTTATGAGCCTGCTGCCCTCCCAACTCCCGGGCCCCCAGGAGTTTTATTTATTATTTTACTTAATGCCCACAGCAACCCAGTGTGCTGTGTGAGAGACAGACAGCTGAGACTCAGGAATAGCAGGGGATCCCAGCCCAAGTCTGCTGACTCTCAGGTCCTGGCCCTTAACCAGTGGGATTTTCCTGGTGAATAGTAATAATAAAATCCCTCTTATTTGTTTAGAGACTTGTATACTTCTACAAAGCCCTTTCCACACCTCTCATTTCGCCTGACCCACACGGCAGCCCTGTGGGGTGGTGGAGCCAGGATGACTGCCCTGCTTTGCAGATGATGATGTGGATCCCCCCCATACACACCCAGATGTAGAGCAAAGAAGGGGCCTGGCCTGGGAGGGCTTTCCCCGAACTCTGCTGCTCTGCCTCTCCTAAGTCCTCAAGGTCGGCAGGCAACTACCCTACCTGTGGGAAATGAGCCTGGGCCCCACCAGGTGGCTGCTGGCCCCTCCAGCCGCAGCGGTGGGTGTGGGACACTATGGGCTGCCGTCCCGCCTGGCGGAACGTGTGTCCTGTTGCCTCTTTGCAGACATGATTAACAAGCAGGACTGTAAGTACGGGGATAACTGCACCTTCGCCTACCATCAGGAGGAGATCGACGTGTGGACCGAGGAGCGGAAGGGCACCCTCAACCGCGACCTGCTCTTCGACCCACTGGGGGGCGTCAAGCGTGGCAGCCTCACCATCGCCAAGCTCCTTAAGGAGCACCAGGGCATCTTCACTTTCCTCTGTGAGGTACCTGCCCACCCACCCCACCCACCTGCCACTTCCATAGGTGATGGCACAAACGAGGCCAGCAGAGGGGGCTCCATGGTCCCCTGCATGGTGGAATGTCAGTTCTGGAACCTGCGGGCTTTGGAGGTGTGACCTTAGAATCAGTAGTCCTTGGACTGTCAGAAAGTTAGGCCCGTAGGATCCTGTCATGAGAGAGCCCAGATCCTGTCCAGCACCCCCATTTTGCAGAGGCAGAAACTGAGGCCAGAAGGAGAGTAACCACACCTGTTCTTTCCTTATGGCCATCACAGGCCAGGCTTGGTGCCAGGCTCTTTAAGCACTCATCTCGATTCTGCCCACGCCTCCTCATCCTGCTGTGCTGCCTTTACTGCCCACCGCACCTTCCTGCCTGCTTCCCTGCCTGTGTCCAGGCTGTGCCCTGTCCCTGGAGGCCTTTCAGACCCTCTGAGGCTCAGCTCTGATCCCAGGAGTTCCACCAAGCTGTTGTTAATGCCCTCCCCACAGCTGTCACAGAAGCCCCTGCCAGGCCCCTGCCTCCCCAGCCAGTCATTGGGGAATGTGGGCAGAGACAACATCGGGTCCATCTCCATGGACTGAGAGCTCTGGGTCCAGGTTGCTGGCAGGGTTTGGTGCAGCTCAACCCAACCCTGATCCATTGCACAGCCAGCCCTTCCCTCGGACTCTTAGAGCAAGTAGACTACCCACTCCCTTCAGGGAGCAGTCAGCCTGCAAGTCAGGGCTCACAGCCGCTTGGCTGCATGACTTTACAAAGCACCAGCAGTTCCATTATGTCCTTTTGAGCTTCACAGTGAATCTGTGGGACAGAGCAGGTGTGGTTATCCTCGGTTTCCAGCTGAGGAGGCTGAGGCTCAGAGACATGGAGTAACCCCTGCCCCAGGCCTGTGGAGTGATGGGATCAGAGAGAGCCAAGGCCCAGGTTATCTGTCAGTTAGAGCCAGAGAGGTGGGGGCTGCAGACTCTGGAATTCAGAATCTTCCTCACTCCCCCAACTAAGGGCCAGGCTTGCAGGGACCCAGTCTGTCCCTCCCTGGGTGGCCATGCCAGATCCCAGCCCACCCCCTCCCCGGGCAGATCTGCTTTGACAGTAAACCCCGGATCATCAGCAAAGGCACCAAGGATTCGCCGTCTGTCTGCTCCAACCTGGCTGCCAAGCACAGCTTCTACAACAACAAGTGAGTGGGACCTGCAGCCCAGGCCGGGGCTGGAGGCTGTGGAGAGACCCCCTGGAGCAGCTCAGATGCCTGGGGAGCAGCTAAGGCCAGAGGGGAGACCTGGGGTGTTAAGGCAAGGGGCAGAATTTGGGACTCAGATCCAGCATCTACCGGGAAAGGACAGGACCACATTTACTGAGCATCTCTGTATTCCAAGCATTCTCTTGGAATTATGATGGTCTCCGTAGTCCCCTAAGGGTGGAGTTACTATCTCGAGTACTGATGAGAAAGCTGAGGCTTGGAAGTAGCTTACTCAGCCAGCAAGTGGGGAGCCACATCCCTGACTCCCATCTGGTGCCCTCCACTGTAGTGACATTGGTGTCGGACGGTGGCGGGGGTGGGTATGGCTGGGTCAGGCCTGGACCTACCTTTCCCTCTGACTCCCCTTGGCTCTGTTCCAGTATGGATGATGTAGCCCAGGCCCTGGAGTCAGACAGACCTAGGTCCGAATCTCGGTCTGGTCAACAGCCTGTTTAATGTCCTTTGGCCACTATGACCCTTAGTTTCCTCATCTGTAAAGTTGATGATGATCCCAATCTCCTAGGGTTGCTGTGAGGGTAATTAAAATTCCTGGCCCTTGGGGCCAACCCTGTGACCGGCCCGTGGCCGAACGGGAAAGTTCGCACGCTCTGCTTCGGTGGCCCAGGATTTCGCCGGTTCGAATCCTGGGCATGGACATGGCACCACTCATCCAGACATGCTGAGGTGGCGTCCCACATGCCACAACTAGAAGGACCCACAACTAAAAAAATACACAACTATGTACTGGGGGGCTTTGGGAGAAAAAGGAAAAGTAAAATCTAAAAAAATTCCTGGCCCAGAGGAAGTACTCACTTAGTATTTCTCTGGGTGCAGGACCAGCTTTGGAGCATCAAGCTGGGGAACTTGAGGGAAATGTCCCTTCTCCCAACCTCATGGCCAGTGGGATCTGGTGTCATCCTCCTGCTGGCAGCTTCATCTTTGAGCTGGCCCCAGATTGAGGCCAGGGGAGGGCGCACAGCTGGGACTCAAACCCAGGACTGCCAGAGTGCAGGACCCCCGCCTCTGACCTACTGCACCATCACGTTCTAAAAATGGTCAACAGGGCAGGAGGCACCTGGGAGAGGCCCCTCCCCTCAGGCTTGCTGGGCACTGGGGGAGAGTGGCCCGACCAGGCATGGTAGGGGAGGGTTGGGGGCTGCAGACTGCATGGTGCCCCCTGCCCGCCAGGTGCCTGGTGCACATCGTCCGCTCCACCTCCCTCAAGTACTCCAAGATCCGCCAGTTCCAGGAGCACTTCCAGTTCGACGTGTGCCGCCACGAGGTGCGCTATGGCTGCCTGCGCGAAGACAGCTGCCACTTCGCGCACAGCTTCATCGAGCTCAAAGTCTGGCTGCTGCAGCAATACTCAGGTGGGCGGCTGGACAGGGGCAGGTGAAGGGGTGGCATGGAACTGGCTGAGGATGGATGGGCCAGGCCGATGGCAGGTGGCAGGGGGAGACTTCAGGAGTTCAGAGGAGGGCAGTCACTGGGGGAAGGGGTTTCTTGGAGGAACTGGTGCTCCTTAGACTCCTCAACATCCAGACAATGCAAAGACTCTGCTCTCAGGGGGATTCCAGGCTCGGAAGGCCCTGGGTTTATCCTTGTTCAGGCACTGCCAGGGGAGCACTCGTGGATGAGGCAGAGGGAGGCGGAGCCGGGCTCCCACTCCACTGGCCACCGGGTGGGCATCAGCAGGTCACACCCCTCGCTGAGCCTCCGCTTGCTCGCCTGTAAAATGGCGATCGTAATCTCTGCCTCAGAGTTGAGAAGATTGAAAGCTGTTCACTCGCTCGCTTATTCATTCATCTGCCAGGGATTCACTGAGCACCTGCTCTGTGTCAGGGGACTGAGCAAGACCTGTTCAAGGTCCTCGCTCTCAGAGAACATCTGACATCTGTGAATGAGGGCAAGGCAGGCACTGTAAGAAAAGGTAATAAATCCTGTATTCCCTCTGTTCTTGGATGCACATTTTCCTCCACTGCATGTCATAATTGTATTAGCAGCATTTCTTTTGTGTGTGTGGAACACAAAATAATGGTGCATCTCACAATCCATCTCTTCTTGGGGCCGGCCCGGTGGTGCACTGGTTAAGTGCGCACATTCCACTTTGGGCAGCCCGGGGTTCGCCGGTTCGGATCCTGGGTGCAGACATGGCACTGCTTGGCGAGCCATGCTGTAGTAGGCGTCCCACATATAAAGTAGAGGAAAATGGGCACGGATGTTAGCTCAGGGCCAGTCTTCTTCAGCAAAAAGAGGAGGATTGGCAGCAGATGTTAGCTCAGGGCTAGTCTTCCTCAAAAAAAAAAATCAGAAAAAAAAACCCCAATCTATCTCTTCTTGACTTGATGAAATAGAGTAGTGTAATTTCAGATGTGCCTCAGTGCTGGGAGGAAAGTAAAGCAAAGAAGTAGGATGGAGAGGCACTCGGGGCAGGGGCATTTGGGGTAAGACCATCAGAGAAGGCCTTTCTAAGGAGGTGACATTTGAGCAGGGGAGGGCAGGGAGCGCATTCCAGGCAGAGGGAACAGCAAGGCTAGAAGCCTTGAGGCAGGAGCACGCTTGTTACAGAAAGTCTATCCACGAGGGCTTAATGCCTTGGAGAGGGAGTCAGAGATGAGGCCTGAGAGGTGGGCAGGGACCAGAGTGTGTGAAAGTCTCTAGGTCATAAATAGAACTGGCTGGGATTGTTCTAAATACAATGTGCAGGGTTTGGAGAGTTTTATGTGGGTGGAGTCTTATGATCTGATCAATGTTTTTAAAAAGTAGCTCTGGCTGCTGGGTGGAGAATGGGGGGTGAGGGCAGGCGGGTGCAGGGAGACCAGGTTGGCAGCAGTGAAAGTGGAAGGACAGATGAGGTTCTGGGTGGATTTTGATGGTGGAGCTGTGGGAGGAGTTGTTGGTGGAGGAGCTGTTGATGGACCAGATACGAAGAATGAGACAAAGGACAGTGTGAAGGTCAACTCCAAGGTTTTTGACCAGAGTCACTGGAAGAATGGGGTTGCCATGTTCTGAGAATGGGGAGCTGAAGGAGGAGCAGGTCTGAGGTCGCACCAGGGCTCAGTGGGGCCCATGGGGAGTCTGAACTGCCTGTTGGACTTGAAGTGGAGATGGGCAGGCAGCCAGACGTGGGAGTCTGCAGTTCACAGGCGAGGTCTAGGCTGGACACATCTTTGGGAATCAGCAAGAACGTGGATGTCAAGTGGAGTTGCCTGGCGCAGAGTAAGCCCAGATGACAAGTGGGCACCGTGGAGCGGTATCCATAGGACAAGGTCTAAAACGAAATCAGTTCTGGGAAAGGGCCTAGAACGCGGGAGGGGGTTTGGGAGGGGAGAGTAAGCTTCAGGGAAGAGGCTCCGAGCTACACCTCAGAAGGTAGGCTCAGTGTTAGCTGTCAGATTAGGAGGGTCTGGGCCACCAGACTCGGGTGTTTGCCCTTTGCTGACTGGCGGTGAAGAGCCATGACCCCTCGCTGAACTGGGGAGTCTGGCTGGGCCAGGCATGGAGCCCTAAGATGTGATGGGCCAGCGGCTGCCAAGCAGGGATCAGGCTTGAAGCCCCACTAAGGGAGGCAGGGGTCAAGGAAGAGACAGGGCTGCTGGCTTGGGGGCAGGGATCACCATGCTGTAGAGCCAATGCGATTCTCCCGCATTTTCCTACCCGTGGCCTCATTTTCTCCTCTCAGTACTGCGAGGGCTTGGAGCAGGCCTCCGTCCCCAATTGCAGATAAACAACAGGCCCAGCAAGGATGAGTGGTTTCCCTGCGCCCCACAGCTTTCTCTGGCAGGACCTGACTAGAGAATGGGGCTCTTCTGCCTGGGCCTGGGGGTGGCACCGGCCCCTCACAGATCCCCTGCCTTTCTCACTGAGCCCCTTCAGGGATGCCTCTGTCTGCTCCCACCCCCACCAGGCATGACCCATGAAGACATCGTCCAGGAATCCAAGAAATACTGGCAGCAGATGGAGGCCCATGCAGGGAAGGCCAGCAGCAGCTTGGTAAGGCCCCAGGTTGGCGCTGGGGGTGGGATCCAGCCCCATGGAAGGCCATCCCCCATCCCTTTACTCAGATGTAATTTCAGACTTATCAGCAAATGGTAAGAAGAGTCCAGAGAATTCGTGTATACGTTTTTCTGGCTTCCTCAGATGTTAACATTTTACCACATTCCATAGTCACTTTGTCCTCTGTGTGTGTGTGTACATATACTCATAGGTTTACATATAGAAATGTACACACTTTTCTGAACCATTTGAGAGTAAGTTGCAGATGTGATGCCCCATTACCACTAAACGTTTACTTCAGTGTGTATTTCCTAAAAATAAGGATACTCTCTTACATGATAACCACAGTGTAATTATCAACATGCCAAAATTAACATTGGTGTAATTATTCAGATTATGGTATACTACTCCAATTCTGTGAATCGTCCCCAAATCCCAGGTGACACATTGCATTCATTTATTGTGTCTCTTTAGTCTCCTTTAATCTAGAGCGGTTGCTCAGTCCGTCTTTGTCTTTCACGACGTTGCCATTTTTGGAGAGCTGATTGTTTTGTAAAAGGCCCATCCCTTTGGGATGGTCTGATGGTTCCTCAAACCACAGAGCTGATAGCTTCTCAGTTCACTCTTCGGGACACACATCATCTCCATTTGTCCCTTTACTGGTTACAACTTGATTAAAGGTAACTCCATTATAAAGGTTCCTCTCCTGTGAAGTTATATTTGTTCCCTTTGTAATCAATAAATATCTTCTGGGGAGATACTCTGAGACCATGTAAATAGCCTAGTATTCCCCAAACTTTTCACCCACTGGTTGTATCATCTCCCATCCCTCTTGATCCTCACCCTGGTCCTGAAGAAGTGAGCTGTTGCTTGTGGCATTTGCAGATGGGGAAACTGAGGCTCAGAGCATGCTACAGACTTGCCCAGGAGTACACTTAGGGGAGTAAATCCCAGCTTCTCTGACATCTTGTCTAGAGCTCACTCTGCCCCCTCCCCACCCCATACCACTCCTGTCACCCTTGAGGATTCCCCATCCACCATGGGGATCATAATCCTACCTGCTGTCTCCCAGGGAAGGTGCGAGGCTCACAGGAGCTGCCCCCTGCCATCCCTGCTCCTCATACCCTCCTCAGGAGGTTGGGACCATTGTAACCTCAGATGACAGTGGGGACAGACGGGGTAGTCTCAGGGCCCAGGAGGCAGTGAGTGGGAAGTGAGGCCTCCATGCCCTCCACATGAGGGATGACCCCTTCACCATGCCAGTCCTGCCCACTGATCAACTTGGGAGAAAGCTGGGCCCCTGCCCCTCCTGAGGCCAACCTGGCTTTGGCCATGAGCCAGGAGCGGGGCAGGCTGGCTGGTGGGGCAGGCCTGGGCCAGGCTGTCTACAGGGCTGCCTGGCCCCCTTGGGTCTTCCCTCTGTCTCCTTAGCCCCCTCGTTCCTGGTCATCCCCCTCCTGTTCAGTCCTCTTTTCCCCTCCCCCTCCTCCCTTTGTGTGTTATTTTTGCTCCTGCCGGAGCCCAGCTAGGAAGCAGTGAAGGGCTCAGGCTGGACCTACAGCATCGTCTTCTAAAGAGAATACTGAGTCCTTGCCACCTCCTATCCCTCTGGCCCTCCATCATCCTGCCCAAGGCTGCTGCCGGGGTCCCCAGGAACGGCGGCAGGCCTAGCTGCCTGAGGGTGCCCTGACGGGCTTCAACTCCCTCTTGCTGCCAGGGGCCCGCTCTGCCCACCCAAAATGCCACTCCTCGCACAGGAACAGGGCCTCCGTGCCGGGCCTGGCCACAGCCCATGAATGAGGTGTCTTGCTTGCTCTGCTATCAGAGGGCAGGGCCAGTGGCACTGTGAGGCCAAGGACGGGATGCCAGGGAAGAAGCTGCTCAGGCCCCGTGCCCATGGCACACCTGTGCCATCCCACAAAGAAACATGAGCACCTGCCTCAGCCCAGGTCCCCGTCCTCAGGCCACTTCCCCGTGGGTGGGTTAGCAACCTGTCTGAGCTTCTGCTTCTGCTCAAATGGGAGTGATCACATCTGCCCCCTAGGCCTGTGGCAAGGAGACGGTGAAACTGTACAGCTGTGAAAAAGGAAGCTCGGGGACCTGGTGCGGCTAAGCCCTTCCGGGCCCCACTTACCTCCCCTTGCAGTGGGTCCTCTCATGCTCCTGTGGGGATCCAGTGGAGCACCTAGAAAGCAGGAGCCATGTGGACACGCCTCCTGCCCGCTCTAGCACAGGCTGTGTCCCAGTTACAAAGGCGTGATTTCACCTTGTTTTGGGGATGATATGTGTGTTGTCCTGGGGCCGAGCCAGGCTGCCAGTCTCCCAGCACCAGGCCAGGGTCAGTCAACAAGCAGCAAGGACAGATCCCCTTCCTACTCCAGGGCAGGCCCTGGGCTGGGCAGTGCTAGGGACACGGGTGTTCCCAGGGCAGGGGACAGGGACCCGCCAGTCTGGAGGAGAGAAGGGGGACCCCCATCTGAGGCTCTGGGGAGGACAGGGAGGCTCCAGCTAATGGGAGAGACAGCAGGTTAGCCAGCATGGCTGGGTGAGGGGTCAAAAGTGGCAGGAGACAAGGCTGGGTGGGTACTTGTCCCACCTCTTGCCCCCACCCTGTCCCAGGAGTGCAGAAGAACAGGCCCTCCTGCCTGCAAAGGAATGGTTGGGGCAGAGGATGGGGAATGAACATGCTAGGGCCTTAGAGTCCAGGGCTGCCTAGAGGCCGCCTGAGGCAACCTCCTGTATGCCCAGCCCCTGGAAGTGGCTGCCCACCCTCTGGGCCCTGCTCTCGACCAGGTCGAGCCCTCATCACTAGGTGAGTTGGTCAAGATGAGGTAGTTCAGGTTCTGTGGGAGCTCATAGGATGGGCAGCTGCCACTTAGGAGAGCTCCAGGGAAGGCTTCCTGGAGGAGGTAGTGTTTGAGCTAAATTTTGAAGGTTTCTAGAACAAGCCTGATGAAGAACAGAAGAAGGGCATTCCAGCCAGAGGGAACAGCATGTGCAAAGGCAGAGAGGTGAGGGGGTCACATGCTGTGCCTAGGGAAGTGCCAGCAGCTCCACAGAGCAGGCCTGTGGAGACTACTCAGATAAAGCGGAGAATCCTTGATCAGGAGTCAGGAACCCCATCCCAGGCCTGGCTCCCACACTCAGAAGCCATGGGGCCTGGAGTTGAGGGATCGCTTCCTGCCGGAAAGTGGTAATGGACCAGCACATTCCAGGGCTCTGGGTGGCCCTACTGCTCCCAGAGGCCACCTGCACAACAGACCCCGGGTGTCGGCCCCAGTGCCTGCGGCTTTACTGGCTCCCCTCCCTCACAGGGCGCCCCGCGGACGCACGGGCCCAGCACCTTTGACCTGCAGATGAAGTTCGTGTGCGGCCAGTGCTGGAGGAATGGACAGGTGGTGGAGCCTGACAAAGACCTCAAGTACTGCAGCGCCAAGGCACGGCACTGGTGAGCCAGGGGCTGGGCGGGTGCCGGGGGGGGCGGGGCCCCAGCGAGCGCCACGGGTAAGGATGCCAGGGCTCACGGTGGAGGTCACACAGCCCAAGGCTCTGGCCTGAACCCTCCCCAACCAGCTCCCTGCTCTGTCCTGCAGCTGGACCAAGGAGCGGCGGGTCCTTCTGGTGATGTCCAAGGCCAAGAGGAAATGGGTGTCAGTGAGACCACTGCCATCCATTCGCAACTTCCCACAGCAATACGATGTGAGCACCGGGGTGGGTGGCAGGGTGGCAGTGGCACCTCAGGTGTGGGGGCCATGGGGACCCAGGAAGGCTTGCCCGCCGACTGGGACAGGGACGCAATCCAGCGGACTCAGCAGGCCCTCCCACGCCCACCCACAGCTCTGCATCCATGCGCAGAATGGCCGCAAGTGCCAGTATGTGGGGAACTGCTCCTTTGCACACAGCCCGGAGGAGAGGGACATGTGGACCTTCATGAAGGAGAACAAGAGTGAGTGGGCAGTCTGGGTGGGGCGGGACCCTCGTTACCAGGCACCCCGACTCAGTGGCAGGCTCAAGCACCCCTGCCATAACCCCCTTGCCACCCAGGCCCTTTCTGTGCCCAGGCTGTGCCCTCTGGGCCATCTGTGGTTGACTGGGCAGCCCAGCAGGGGTCATGGGGCAGAATGGATGAAGAAGCCCCTCTCACAAGGCACTCTGTCCCCTGTTTCCCACCAGTCCTGGACATGCAGCAGACCTATGACATGTGGCTGAAGAAACACAACCCAGGGAAGCCGGGGGAAGGGACCCCCATCAGCTCTCGGGAAGGGGAGAAGCAGATCCAGATGCCCACGGACTATGCCGATATCATGGTAATCCCACAGGCTGGGAGCCAGGTCTGAGCCTGACCTGGAGGGGCCTTGTCAGGGGCTTAGCCTCCCTGGGGGACATGGTCCGGGAAGAGGTGTGGGGAGTGGGCACCCATGGTGGCTGTACCCCCAGATGGGCTACCACTGCTGGCTTTGCGGCAAGAACAGCAACAGCAAGAAGCAGTGGCAGCAGCACATCCAGTCCGAGAAGCACAAGGAGAAGGTCTTCACATCTGACAGCGACGCCAGCGGCTGGGCCTACCGCTTCCCCATGGGCGAGTTCCGGCTCTGTGACAGGTGCAGGGCTGTGGGGTGGGTCTGGCGGGACCTGGCGGGCTGTGGGGTGGACGTGTGGAGTGGGCCTGAGGAGATGGAGGCCGTGGCTAGCACTGGCTCCTCTTGGCCTGGAGATGGCGTGCAGGGTGTGGTGTGTCCAGGAACAGCTGCTCCCAGATGTGAGGAGCATCAGGACGGGGTGGGATTGGAGGGGTGGACTCAGACCTGCCCAGACCCATACTTTGCAGCTCTGGGTCAATCCTGGAGAAGGCTGGGACATACCAGCTTTCACCAGGACAGAAGCTGCCCGGGGATGGGCTTGTCTCGGGGGAGGTTAAGCAGCCGGCCCAAGGTCCGGCAGCCATGGTGGACAAGGCACAGGATCGGGCAGTGAGCTTCCTGTCGCCCACAGGCTCCAGAAGGGCAAGGCCTGCCCAGACGGGGACAAGTGCCGCTGCGCTCACGGGCAGGAGGAGCTCAACGAGTGGCTGGACCGGCGCGAGGTGCTGAAGCAGAAGCTGGCCAAGGCCCGCAAGGACATGCTTCTGTGCCCACGAGACGACGACTTTGGCAAATACAACTTCTTGCTGCAAGAAGACGGGAACACCGCTGGTGCCGCCCCAGAGGCTCCTGCTGCTGCCACTGTCAGCGGGGAGTAGAGCCAGGTCTTGGCTGTGGGTGAAGTCCTAGGGTCAGGGGTGGGGATGGGGACCAAGGGCCTGGTGGAAGGGCCAGGGCAGGCCAGGGCTGGGGGTGGGGGGCCGCCCTCATCAGGCAGCCCCCGGCCCCCTGGGGCCCTGTCCATCTTCTCTGTCCCCACCGCCCCCGTCTGCATACCCAGGTGCACGAGCTGTGGTCCTGGAGTCCTCATCCCACTGAAACCCTGGGCAGACCCTCCCCCCCAACCTCCGCTTTCCTGGTTGGGGAGGGAGGGGCCTAGCTGACCCCTCCAGCTTCAGCCTACAGCTTTAACTTCTGTCTGCTCCTAAAGGGGGCCCAAAGCTCAGGGCTGGGGAGCCTGGGGTCCCCACTTGAATCTGCAGCAAGAGGGCCTTCTCCCTGCCCCACCGTCACCCCACCCCCGCCTCCCTGGGGGCAGATCAGGACACAACAGAGGGTAGGAGGCCCCACTTAGCTTTAAAATGCAGCCCCAGGATGAAGCCGGGGACGCTGTACTGGTCACTTCCCCTCTGGGCCTCAGTTTTCCCTCTGGTTGGAAGAGTGGGAGGGACTGGGCTAGATGATCTCTGGAGCTGACTGAGGAGTCTGGCTGTCTCTAGTGAGGCCACAGCCCAGCCATTTTCCCTCATGGGCCATTGAATGTAGACTGTAGATCTTCAGAGCCTTTGGTGATGACCCAGCCCAAACCCCCATTTTGCAGATAGGAACACTGAGGCCTAGAAGGGAGGAGTGATCGGCCCAGGGTCTCCAGCCCATGGCATGAGGTCAAGCTGAGGTGCAAACTGTGGTCAGAAGACTCACGGCCAGTTATTGGCAGGAGCCTCCAGGCCCTGGGCAGGGATGTCACAGTCTCTGAGTCCATGTGCAGCTGGAGTCCGGGCAGCGCCGCCTAGGGGCTGGGGGAGGGAGGCTCAGGGGTTGATCTTTCAGCAGCCCGTGAAGGGACAGTCCCCTTCTGAGGATGGTCGTAGGGAGTATAGCAACAAAGGTGACTTCCCCATGCCCACTGGGGGCGAGGTGGTAACGGGCAGGGCACCCATGGGCTCAGGTTCTGCTTGAGGTGCTGAGGGGAGTGGTTAGGGGATGTGGAGAGAAGGGAGACTTGACCCCCGGGCACCGTGGGCCACTCCAGGATCAGACACAGCCCTTCTTTGCTGGGGACCCAGCATGGTCCTCTCCCCCTTCTCCCCTAGACCTGGACATACAGTTATGACTGTCTTTCCCAGCCCCTCCCTGATCCCCAGCCTGGCCAGCTGCCTGGGACCCCAGCTGACAGCCAGCCCCAGCCGCCACCCACCAAGCCCTCTCCCATCCTCTCATCTGACGTGTCTGCGTGCACTCCCTCCTCTCCCTCCCACCCGCTCTGGGCAGACCCAGCCTCCCCTGGTTCTCTAGACATTCCAGAATGCCCTACACCATTGGCACAATGGTGGGGACCCCCCGGAAGGAACCGGGGACCACGGCTGGAGTCGGGGGAGGGGGTGAGACGGAGAGAATGGAACACCCCTATTTCTCCTCCAGCAAGGATTGATAGTGTGCGATGATATGATGACGGGCACCCCAGGCCGCAGGGGACCCTGTTCCTCTTGCCGCCACTGCCCAGCCTTTCCCGATAATCGTGGCATGCATCCTTTCCTCTCTCTGCCCCCTTCCCCCAGCAGACCAGCACTGCAGTTTGGGTGCTGGTAGTCTGGCTGGAGGGGAGGAGAGACCACACCCAAGGTGGGGGCCGTGGCCGTGAATGTCGATGACACTTGTCTCCCTGATCCGTGGTGTTGCAGTCTGTTGTCACCAGCCTTGTTTTTAGTGTGTATATATGTCGCCCCCGTGATACATATATACACAGGTATTAAATATATCGCTCTATATAATATTATATATGTGTGTGGTATCCGAGGAATCTCTTCTAATGAGGGCTACAGATAAAGAATTTGGCCGGAAAATGCAGCCATCCTGGTGTAATTAGGAGGGGCTTTCAGGGTCATCAGGCCATTTGCAAGGATTCAGGGACTGGAGCCATGGTTGGAGGTGATCTGGGCAGCAGGGCAGAGTGCCCCCCCTCCCCCACCTGGGCCCAGCTCTGCCTGATGGCTTCCAGACCACCCCAGCCTAGCGAGGAGAGAGCAGAAGTGCTCAGGGAAAGAAAATGATCGGTGTCTCCCACCCAAAGGAACAGGATTAGAGTCCAGATAGTTCTTCAACCTGTAATCCGTCCGGGGCCCTCGGGATCTGGGGCTCTCTGGCCTGGCCAGGCTGGATCCCTCACAGGGCTGGGAAGAGAGCGAGAGGAAGGGTGTCGGGTGGGGGGCAATGGGAGTACACTTTGATGACGGGGGTGATTATTTCCGTAGTGACCCTGCCTGGGAGGCTCAGAGTATTGAATGGGGCCCACTGCCAGCAGGCAGGGATCAAACGTCATGATGAACACAGTGATGGGTGGCAGGCGCCCCATGAGTGTCCCTTTGAGGGGGTAAAGAGGGATGCTGCATTTCTCAGCTGGGCAGTAATCAACTTAATGGTCCTTTTAAAATGTCTGTGTATTAAAAATTTAAGAATACCACACTTTAATATTAAATATTCATAAGGTCTAGTATCTTGATAATAATGTAGATGTTTTAATAACAATTTTTGTCCTTCTTAAAATAAAATGAAAGAAACTTGCCTCTTTTAGCCTTTGTTCTAGAAAATAAACGTGTGCACTTTGACCTCTGTCCCCCAGGTGTCGCTCCTGTTACTCCCTGCCTGGCACTTGTGTCTGGGGGCCTGGGCTGCTCTGTATTTGTGGGGCAGAGCTGGCTGCCGCTGGGCATGCCTCAAGGCAGACATTCCAAGGGGTGAGGGGCAGAAGGTCTGTGTCCCTGTGTAAACAGGCAAACCCAGCTGACCCGGCTCAGGCAGCAGCTCGAGCTTGGCTGGCAGGGACAAGCTGTGCTCTGCACAAGTGGCCCCAGGAGCCACCCTTTGCTGGCTCTTCTGCAGCCTGCCTGCTTGTGGCCTTCTGAGTGGGGCTGCCCAGTGGTACCCACACCTCCCAGCTTTTACCATGTGCGCCATTCCGCGTTCCAGAGGGCCGGCTCTTTGCCCTTTCTGGGTGTGGCTTTTCCAGAAAGGTGAAGGGCTGTGCCATGCTTTGGAATATGATCCCAACTGCAGCCCCGGCTGCTCTGGGTCCAGGGAAGGAGGGCCAAGTTACTTAGGCCCAGCTTCCTCGTCTTTAAAAGGAGAGCGTGTATTAGATAGGGAATTCTGTCAGGGACACCTGTATCTGCTAGGGTGGGAGGCACTTTTTCAAATCTCTTGGATTGTGCATGGTTGCACGTGATGGAGGGGGGTCCTGATGGGAGGGGCTGCACATGAGCAGGCCCTCACCAGACAGCTTTCAAGTGCAGGATGGAGAGGCCCCAGGAACAGAGGTCCAAGGCCTGAGAATTCTCTGAGGAAAGGGAATCATTTGGGTCAGGTATGCAGTAGGGTCTCTGATGCTTGAAAAATGACCAAATGAGTAAGAGAAGCAGCCAACCTGATTGAGCACTTCTCTGCACGTTTGGTGTCCACATCTTAGAGTCTAGAGAGGTTTAGCGAAGTTTCCAAGGACCCTCAAAAAGGAGGCAGAAAAAAGATCGAGAACCACCGGGCACTAGGTTGTTGGCAAAGCTCCCTCCAGTGCTGACGTTCTGGGGTTCTTAGTATCCCTGGGTGCACCGTGGAAGAGCAAAGTGGCATGGCAGGGGACAGCTCTTGAAAGAAAAATGCAGACCCATCCTCAGGCTAGAGGGATCATGAGCCTGCATCAGCTCCTCCCTTGAACTCAGAAAATCAGAGAGAGTTAGATAAACAGGACTTCAATGAACCTTATGGACTAAATTCTTATATTCTCGTAAGTTCCTCTAAGTTCTCTTCTGGTCCTCATTTGGCTCAGTTGGTAAGCATTAACTGAGCACCCACCTGGTCTCAGATCCTGGGGATACCAGATTACTGAAGAAACGTGGCTTCCCTTGAATCCATAGTCCACAGGGAGATGGCCCTACCTGGAAGAGTGTAGGATGATGGGACAAGTGCAGTGGTGGGAGACACTCCAGGTGCCAGGGAAGGGACCTCATCCAGGCTGGGGAGCCAGGAGGGCTTCCTGGAGGAGGTGAAACTGGAATTGAGGCTTAAAAAGATTGTCGTATCATTGTAATCATTGTGCACTTAGCGTTCTGCATCTTTTTCTCTCAATTGTATTCCGCATGTGGGTCCCCATGCCCTGCTTGTAACCTAGATATTTACCATCAGTCGCTGACATTGTATCCATCAAGGGGCCCCAGCTGACTTCAGCAGCCTCCAGTTATTGCACGCAGGCCCGTTTCTAGTCTTCGGCCCTCTGAGTGGGGGCCACAGTGAGCACCACCACCACAGTGCCCCAGCGGGCTTCTCCTCCCTGCCTCTGGGGAAGCTGTTCCAAGGAGAGGCCACCTGGACGGGTGGGGTGACTGTCAGGGGACCTGCAGGCAAGGGTGGGGATGGGGGCAGCTCTGCACCTCTCTAGAGAAAGCCCTTGAGAGCTCTGCCAGAAACTGCATCCACAGGTACCCCTACCAGGGGAGCCACCGACTGTGGGCATCAGACCTCCGAGTCAGGAAACCCAAGAAGAGCAGACAATCCCAACACACCTGCCACCCAGCCCCCTCCCAGTGTCTCCAGACTTGTATGTGGCCTCCCTTCTCCCTACCTCTGCCCTCGCAGCTACCTGCCCAGCAACCTGCTGATGTTGCCCCTTTGTGACCATAGGTGATGCTGCCAGCTGGATACCCTGGTGCAGAGTGGGAGTGCCATGTGGGCTGACTCAGTGGCATGAAAATTCCCTAAGGGTAGGGACTTGCCGGGCCAGGTTTGTTATTTAACTTTGAATTCCTCCCAAGGTCTAGGCTGGTGCCAGGTGCGCAGTAAGTACTCATTCACAGTCTTAGAGGCTTAGTACATTTGTACCTTGTAAGGGGTCTGCAGAGCGCTCACAGGAACGAATCTCTGAGAATGAAATGTCATGCAGCAGGTGAGTATTTTTGAGACATGTAGGGTACTTCCTGTTGCCTCTGAAATCATGTTCTGTAGGTAACTACCCACTCCACCTTTGTGGTAAGCCAGTCTTGCACACAAGAGGGTTCCTGGGCCGAGGAATGGTTAACACACCAGTCCAGCCTCAGTCAGCCTCAGGGTGCAAACTACAGGTCCACTCGAGGCTGCCTGCTCACCAGGCCTGCCGCACTCCCACCCCCGGGTCCAGAGGCAAAGGGCACTGGAAGGATAAATAAGAAACTAAATGTGTTATGAGGAAGGGGAAAGGGGAGGGAGGACAGGGATAGAAATGACACTTCTTTTTTTTTTTTTGAGGAAGATTAGCCCTGAGCTAACAGCTGCTGCCAATCCTCCTCTTTTTGCTGAGGAAGACTGGCCCTGAGCTAACATCTATGCCCATCTTTCTCTACTTTATATGTGGGACGCCTACCACAGCATGGCTTGCCAAGCAGTGCCATGTCCGCACCCTGGATCCGACCCGACAAAACCCGGGCTGCCGAAGTGGAACGTGTGCACTTAACCGCTGTGCCACCGGGCCGGCCCCAGAAATGACATTTCTAAAGTACGCCTTATCAAAAGTTCGAAGCTTGGGGTGTATATGGTTTTTTTAATTCAAAATTGAAATTAATTTTTAATTAGGAAAAGAACATGGTTTGGGGAGGTTATTAGGGAGGAAGAGTGGGTAATTAGAGGACAAGCGGAGAGCTGTTGGGAAGGGGAGGGGCCAGAAGGAGTTTCTGGAGTATTTTTGATTCTGTGAAAATGGGGTTTTAGAAAGCAGCAAAGGAATCAGCTCCGTGCGGGGAACCAAATGTTTATTGCATCCAACCTGGATGGATCATCAGAGACAGAACTAGAGCTGAAAGGAACCTCAGAGGTCACAACATTCAGTCGTTTTGGAACTGAGACCCAGAAGAGCTGTGCAGCTTGCTCAAGATCCCACATCAGTGCTTGTCAGAATCCAGAGCCTGACACCCGTGTTCTGGTTGGTCCTTGGTGGGGGGTGACATACAGAACCTTGGCTTCAACCACACCTTCAAGTGGCCTAGGGAGCACAGAGGCCAGTGTCCTGGTGAGAGGGCCAGGCAGGGGACTACCACAAAGAGCCAATTGCCAAAGTTCCCCAGGACAGGCTGGGAAGCAGGACGTCCTCCAGGACAAGCTTGCACCACATTTACAGAGCTCCCCCTTTCAGGGGTGCCTGCTCTTCCTGCCCTCCCAGCATTTGTCTGCTGGGCACCCGTCTCCTCCCCTCCCCAGAAGACCAAAGGAAGGCCAGGCTGCAGCTTTTGTCACTCCCCTTAGGAGAGCAGAACAAGGACTGCAGATGGTATAAAGCCCCAATTAATGCACACCACATGCACACCCGCGTGCCTTGCAGGGCACATGTGCATAGCTTGTAGACATCAGCAGCAAAACATGTCAACAACTCCTTGAGGCTCACAAGCACGCAGATGAGTGCGTGATGTCCCTCATGTGCCTGGATGTGCCAACAGAATATCCTTCATACTGAGCTGCCTGGGGGGCTGGGATCTCCGGTCCCAGCCTGAGCTGGTTTCCGTGGCAGGCCCTGCTCTCTGCTGGGCCTGGCCTCCTGGGTTCCCCCACCGAGTGTGCCTGAGTGTGTGGTGCATGCTCGCTGTAGGCATGGAGCCATCTCACTGTTCTCACCTGGCAGGCCCTGGTTATGGCTCCCAGCCTGGGGGAGAACTTCCCTTTGCAAAGTTAGATAACAGGCTGGGCTCTCTGTCAGGATTGGCGCGGTGGCTCCACGTGCTGCAGCTGGCACAGGGCCAGGCCCGCCCTTCCAGGCAGCGGGAAGGGAAGGCCTGGCTGCAGCCTGAGCTGGCAGGTGGCCGAGCTGGGGGTGGACGGGCGGGCCGGGGCCTGTGCTGCCCATTGGCTGCCTCGGGCTCCCGCCCCGCCCGCCTCCAGAGCCTGCAGTTCCCTAGCCAGCTCCTGCCTCTCCAGCTGCTTCTAAACTCCCCGAACAAGCACATCCTGCAGGGCCATGTCTAGCTGTGACCGGATCGGAGTGGCCCCTGCCATGGACATGCCTGAGGTCCTCAAGTCCCTGCTGGAGCACTCTCTGCCTTGGCCAGAGAAGAGGACAGGTAGGAATGGAGGTGGCCTGCATTGGCTGGCTGCCCAGGTACCCAAGGGGTGGGGGCAGCCACAGGCACAGTGGCAGGACAGGCATCTCCAAGCTAGGGAGGGTCCCCAGCAGGGATCTGCGCTGGGCCCCTTCCTGGCAGAAGGAAGGCCTGGGGTGCAGAGGAACACTGTGGGGAGTGCCACTGCAACTCATGGGCGGCCCCCTGGGTCTGCTAGCTTTGGGAAGCTATGGCCAGCGTGTGGCCGCTGACAGGTGCTGTGCTCACGTGGGACAAGGACAGGACCAGAGGGCCCCGCTGAGAGAATGCACTGGCTGCTGATTGTGTATTAAGTTCCCTCCCTCTGCATGTTGGGGTGGCAGCGGACTGGCAGAGACTGGAGATTCGGACAGGCAGGAGCCCCACTGTCTGGAGAAGAGACTTTCCTCCATGTGCTGCTTTAGCTCCCGCTCGCTGGAGGGCTGATCCCATGGATGGGATGGAAGCTGTTATGTAACAGGACCACAGGCTCGAAGCCCCGGTTCCTAGGATACCAGAGGCAAACACGGGGCCAGGGAGCCGGCGGCGGAGGGCGTGCACCAAGGGGCAGAGCCAGCAGGCAGCACCAGGTGTCTCCCAAGTCCTGCCTGAGAAACCCAAGGCCACAGCTAGCTTTGGGGGTGGCCTGCTCAGGGTACTCCCTCCTGATACATATTTCTCCAAATCTCTTCTGTTCTAAGACTCTAAGACATCAGGGGCTCACACCCAGGTCCTCATTGCTCAAACTCCACAGAGGCCTTTAAAGGAGCCCCGATGGCCTCTGCTCTGGAGTCTGACTTAGGCGCCCTGCTGTCCCCTCAGGGGACCTTTCTCAGGCCTCTCCCTCATCCTGCTGTGCTGGCACCTCATAGATCTTGTCACCAGAGCCCTGGTTGTCCCCACAGGACTTACTTCCACGGGACTCAGCTCTTTCCCAAACTCTGGAGCCTGAGGACCAACACCACAGCCCCCGCCCTCTTTCTCACTCCTCGGGGAGCCGGGCTCAAGGAAGCGAGGAAGCAGGCTCTGCTCATGGAGACTGCTGGAGGGAGGAAGGTGGCTCCCAGAGCTCAGGGGAGGGTCCCTGTGGGCTCTCACGGAGCTCTGGGCCCAGGCCCCTGAGACCACACCCTGTGGTCTTGAATGCGGGGCGGTTGGGCTCCCTCGGGCGGGTACCACAGAAGGAGTCTCTGTGCCCTCCTAGACGCAGGACCCCCGCTGCTCTCCAGGAGAAGCCCATCTTCCCAGGGAAACCCTCACCTCAGCCTGGCAGATGGGCCACAGCTGACTTTGTCTTGCCATCTCTGAACAGCCCATCTGGGTGGGTGAAGCTGGAAGTCCTTCCAAAAACTAAAGGTAGCAGGTTTGCTTCTTGGTCCAGGCACCCAGGAGGGCAGGTAGGGTGTCCCAGGATGGCGCAGTGCATGCACAGGAAGTGACAAGGCTGCCGGCGACTCTGCAGGGCCAGCTCCCCGGCTGGGCAGGGAAGGGTACTCGGAGGCGACTCAGGGCGCTGCTCTTCAGACAAGGATAGCAAGGTCTTTGAAGTGTGGCAGCAGCTGCTGGTTGCTGGCTCCCAGCTGGTCCACAGAGCCCTGTGACAGCTGGAAAGTCCCTGTCCCTCACTGTGGATGGGCAAAGTTGGGGCCCAGCACAGAGGGGACTTGCCCAAGGTCTCAGCAGAGCTTTGCCAAGGGCTGGCAAGCTCTGAGCATTAGTTGGTCTGGTAGGGTTGGTTGGCCCAAGAGGCGGAGACCGAAGTCTGGAGCCACTTCCTATCACTTCTCCATGTGGTGCCTCCCTGAGGGTCAGAAGCATGAGACCCCGTGGGACCTGACAGATGCCAATGGGTAGATAAAATGAGAGGAGGAGGGCTAAAGAGCCAAAGGGGCCAGTGTACTCCACAAAGACCTCTCTCATGTTACTGCCCCCAACCCACCATCCCCACTTTCCAAAGCTCCCAGACCAACCAAATCTGTTATAAAAATGAAAGCATCTGCCTGAAAAGCAATAGACTTCGGTGAAAGGAAAGTGCACGCACCACACGAACTAGGATTTCCAGAAGTCACGTAGCAAATACTTTAAAAGTTCTTATGGAGGCAGCTTCTCTCCTCATGTCCCAGCACTGGGGCTTCAGGGCTCAACGGGAGGACCCAGCTGCCTGGAAACAGGCCTTCCCTCAGGATCGCCCGCCCTTTGCTTTGGTGTGAAAGGGGGCAGGTTTCTCCGTGGGGGACTAAAACCCGTTTACGAACTGCCCACTTTCTACAGCCTGGTGACTGTGCTTCCGCACACATTTAGGTCACATGCAGAGCACATCCTGGGTCCAGCATGAGGGAATCTCAGAGGGAAGCCGTGCAGAGTGTGAGAAATTCCAGGTGTGCGCTCACGAGCCTCTGCTCTCCCTACAGCCTCTCACTCCATTTTCCAGTTCAAAGATACTCCCTGCGTCCTGCCCTTGGGGCTCCTCCCTGTCCTGCTGCCCGGGCCTCCCCCCACAGCCTGCACAGACTCCCCTGCCTTCCTGTCCCCGGCTAAGCAGACTTTCTCTAGCAGAGCTGACCAGGTTCAAGCCTCTCTCGGCTTCAGGTTAAAACGGCCACCCTGCACCCCCTCACTCTGGGCCACCAGTTCGACCAGCTTTCCTGAAGGCAAAAAAAGCCATGTCCAGCAAAAGGCTGGGCCTGTACCCAAGGCCCTGACTCAGTGTCCCCTCTGTCTCTGGGTCCTGATCCCTAAGGACTACTCTCCCTGTTTCTACTCCTGCCCTTTCTCCCGAGGATCTTCTTCCAGAGGCAATTCTGTTCCAGACTGCTCACTCTCTCTTACCTTCTTCTCCAGCATCTGTAAAGACCCTGCTTCTCTAAACTATACTGTTGGCTCTTTACACCCCACCCCTCCCTCACTCCATGGGGTCTCGGCTGTGCTCAGGGGCCAGTCCTCCATCTTCCTGCCAGCTGTGGTCACTCAGGCCTCCTTTTCAGGGAGCTGTGTAGCATGACAACACACCCAGAGGTTGAACAAGACCTTCGCTTTGAGCTGGGCAGGTGGAGTCCCAGCCCCGGGAGCTCCTAACTACAATTACTTGTAGGTCACCCCGCAGGGGATCCTTGACATGCCCTTCTCTCTCCATCCCCAATCTGTAAACAGGGGAAAAAGAATACCTGCTCCAGGGCTTGTTGCCAGGATTAAATGTTATCCCATGTGAAAGTGTTTGCAAACTGTGAGGTGCCACGCTGTTTTCTCTGTGAAAGGCAAAGAGCAGCTGGGCCTGGCCTTAGGCTTCTTCCATCGACATTACATTTGCAATCTGACCTCATTCCCTTCTTTCCACTCCCCTTCCCCTGGATACCCTCCTTGAAAGAACTGGATGTTGCAAGTTTGTGCAAGCACATGCAGGGCTGTGTGCTTCCTTGGAAATGCGCGAGGCTCCTGGGGGCATGGTGCCATCAGCCCTGCACCAAACCGGACAGCCCAGCTGGGCTGGCCTGAGAAAGGGCTGAATGATAACAGGCTGGATCTCAGTGGGACTTGCTGGGGCAGAGGCAGGGGGGCAGAGGCCTGAGGATCCCCCTCTTGCAGGATTGGGGTAAACAGGCGAAGACGGGCGGACTCATTGCAGCCTGGGCTGTCCTGAGCTTGGTTGCCTCCACTCCCAGCCTGGGGGCCCAGAGCAAAACTGAGAAATCGAAGTTTGCTTCCAGGGAAGTGGAAGGGAAGGGGCCTTCTATGTGCTGGGCGCCTTAGCTCCTCTACTCCTCACTAGCACCTTCTAAACGGTGGGAAAATGCACGCAGAGACTGGCTACCCTCCAGGCCAGGATGTGGGCCGCCTCTCTTTTTCACTTCCACCTTAAGGCTCACAGCCTCTTTCTCCACCTGTCCCCCGGCACCCATCAGAGAAATGAGAAATTCACTCTCACCGAGTGCCAGAAACCGACAGCAGTGTCCAGGAGTGTCCCTTCCAGATGGCTGTGCATCATTCTGGGCCTGACCCAAGGCCAGGCTGCTGAGGGAATGAACTCTGATTCTCACAGCACTGTCTCTTGAATGAGTGCTGGGAATGGCGCTAAGTGCTGTTACATCACCATCTCTGAAATGGCGTTGTGAGGGGGGTATGATTATGCATTCTACAGATGAGGAGACTGATGCTCGGAGATAGGAAGGCCATGCAGTTGTCCAGGGGTTTCAACCCAGCTCTGCCCGCTTCCAGGCTCGTCTCTACCCACAGGATTCCCCGAGGTCTCTGAAACTGTATCACAGGGCAGTACCACCTCAGTCCTCCAACCATGCATCATGGGCTTACTGAGTGCTTGCTACAAATGTGGTGCAGGGTGCAGGGACAGACACTGCCTCGGGCCTGGCATTTGCATGCCAGTAGGGAGAGACAGACAGCCAGCAATCAGGAGGGCAGGGCCAGCCTCTCCAAGGGGGTGACATTTGAACCGTGGCCTAGAGAGTGAGGAAGAGCCAGCTACACAAAGAACTTTCAGGCTGAGGAAACAGCACCTGCAAAGGTGTTTTCCTGGGGCAAGAAAGACACGTGTGTCTGAGGAACAAAAAGCCACTATGGCTGCAGAAGGTGAGCAAGGCGGAGAGAAGCAAGAGGTGAGGATGGAGCACCCTGAAAGGGGGAGAGCCTGCGGGGCCTTGAAGGCCATAAAGAAGAGTGAGGCTGTTGTCTCGCCACCTACAATGCCTCGCTCACCTCCACTACTCTTGGAGAAGTGGCAGGTGAGGAGGAATGAGGTATTCCTAGAACAACCCCAGACAGAATGACAGTAAGAGTTCATCTGAGCACTTGCGAGGCACCAAGGACTGTTCTCAGGAGTGTGCCTGCATTGACTCCTTACTTCTCTGGCACAGAGAAGTTAAGTAACTTGCCCAAGGTCACACAGGAAGTATTCCAAGAAGGAATCAGACCCAAAGGGTCTGGTTCCAGAGCCCACACCCTACCATTGCTTCCACTGGAGAACCCCCGGCTGTCGGGCAGTGGCTGCTGAGACATGGCAGAGGCTGGAGGTGAGGGCTTCTCTCTGGAAATGGCACTCTTGGGGCAGCTCTCCACCTGTAACCCAAACCCTGGGAGTGGACAAAATGCAAGCCAAACAGAAAACTAATACTCCTGAGACTGTTGAAGAGATGTGCAAGAGTGAGTGAGCAGCCTCCACCCACTACTGCCCCCCAGAGCAAACCGAGACCAAGGCACAAACCCCCGCCTAGAACTCTGCAGCCGCAGGCATGTGGGCTCCAAGGAGGCAGTCGTTGGCAGGCTCGTGCTGGGGGACTTGCCAGAAGGATGGCTCATGTTTGTTATTCCAGGTTCGATTGTGAATCAAACACAATGACTGTTATTTAATGTTTATAACCTTCCAAATGTATATGACTTAGCTCTGAAAGGGTTTGTTAACTCTCCTACCAGCACCAACAACAAAACGAGCCAACAAATATTTACTGAGTTACTACCCTAAACAGGGCTTTGTGCTCTCCTGCATTTGGTACTGGCAAAGCACACGGATAACTGGGCTTCGTTAGAGCTCACTGGAAGCCTTCTCAGTGCCCTGCTCTTACACACACAGGCTCATGTCACATTTTTTGGCAAGTCAGAAGACAGAGTGGTACCGTCCTGCTAGATGCTGAATATATAACCAAAGAGATCATCTTGGGGTATCTCCCAAGGGCTCCCATGCTAGAGTTTCTGAACTTCACGTTTAAATGATAATACTCCAAATCGGTATAATGGCTTAAGGAAAGGCTCTTGTTCTGCATGCGCTCAGTTGAATTAAGTTTTTAACTTGAGTTGGTTAGCAGGCTTCTTGGAACACTAAAGAGTAGAATTTAAAGCCAGTCCAGGTCTGGAAAATGGACCTTTCACATCCCATCTCTGCAGTAGCTTGGACTCTAGAACCTACCCTCAACCCTACTGCCTCGTCCCCACACCCAAAATAATTCTACTCCTGACCCAACACAACCTGAATGAAGGGGAAAGGTGGAAGCCGACCCACCCCATGCCTCACACAGCTCAGGCCGGCACCTGACATTGCTCCCCACACAGAATCCTCAGAACCGCTCTGTGAGGTAAGCGTATTGTTGACAAAAATAATCCACAACCAATCTATAAATGAAAAATTTGGGTGAGTTTATTCTGAGCCAAAATGTGAGGACCATGGTCCAGGGCCTTTCTTCCCGAAGGAAGAAAGGGCACCAAAGAAGTGAGGTGTACAGAGTGGTTATATACCCCCAAAGAGGATGTTTCACATAGGATTGAAATGTCCTTTTACAATAGTCACGAGACTGCTCTGTGGGCACAGCGACTGATGGACACAGCAGGTATTAGGTCTGCTGTCTGGGTGGACACAGCAGGGGGGCAGGTCTGTTGTCACAGGTGAGCACAGCAATCAGTTCCTAGCCTAGGGAGAGACGCTTTTCCTTAAAGAAATGCCAATGTTGGGGGAAGTTGCACCTTTATCTTAAGGGCCTTTGTTCTTGTCTTTGGGATATAGCAAACGTGTAAGCAGATATACAATGCATGCTCAAGGGCCATGTCAGGCCCTTTTGGAAAAAACAAAGTCAGGCCAAATTAGGTTTACACCAAACGGCTTCCTCATAGACTCCAATATATCCTATTGCTTCCCATTTCTATTTGTCAATATCATCTCTATTTCCAAGAGAAAAGTAACTGAGGCTTAGGCAGAAGTCACTTGCCCAAGGCCACGTGGCTGGTCAGCGGCTGAGGAGACATTCCACCCAGGCCTGCCTCCCAAGCCCACAAAGTCACCGCTGCCCCAGGACCACGCTTCCCTCAAGAAGCCACTGCATTGAAACCCTATTACTGTAGAACACTAAGGTACCACTTCATAGCTTTAAAGCCTTAACCACATAATAACATGTTCTTTTTATGGAATTATTTCTTTGTAGAGCTCACAAACACTATGGAAATTAGCTAATTACTTCTTGCAACCTTCATTCCTCCACTAAAAGAAGGGGCAAGGCCGCACCGTTATTCCCACTTTACTGATGGGAGATGGAGTTAGAGGTGGGCTGCTACGGCTCTTCTCAGGTCAGCTGGAGAATGAAGATGAGAACATATTGGCTCTTGCCTCCAGGATGGCACTGTTGAATGCTGCCAGTCAGCAATGTAGCTCACCTCCCAGCTTGCAAGTAAGCACGAGAGAGAACATGTTTGTAAGGTTTCTGCAGTGTTTGTGACACACCATTTACCCTGCGGTTATCCAGGGAAAAAACCCTCCCTGGGGAGTGTCAGTACATGAACAGAGAACCAAATCAAAACTAAGTTTTGATGTGGCCGGTTAGCTCAGTTGGTTAGAGTGTGGTGCAAGACTAAGTTTTGAAGCCGGAACCTGCCTGCCTGTTAGGTCAGTTGCTCCAGGCTGGGTGATGAGTGGAGAAGGCATTATCCTTTTTGGATAACTGTAGCTTAAAAAAGAAACCTAAATCTTTACCCTTTCTTACTACGTCCTGCCTTTGTCATAAACAAATGTTAGAACATTCCACCGCTATGTTATCATAAATCCTCCTCTAATAAGTTGAAAATTCCCCCCCCTTTTGATAACATCACATTAGCCATGAAAATATACACTTAATTCTTAATCTAGCAAGTCTCTCCATGGCCAAACTAGTCATTTGTTAAAAAGCTTCATATATTGTTTTAATCAATTTCCTTGGAATGTCCTTTGAAATTTGTTTCTAGAAACCTCTAGGTCAATTTCTCCTAAAGATATCTTAGTTTAGCCACATACAGAATCCCCAATAACAACTCTGCAACACAAAGATTTCCTGTATACAATTGAGTATTTCCACTAAATTGAGTGAAATGGGCACTGTTTTAGCCTCCTGGATAACGGATACACCAAGCAGTGGATTTGTACCTATCAGTTTTAGTAAAATTATAAAAAACTACCATTTGTTGCAGGCTTGCAATTGCGCGTTTGACATGCATTGGCTTATGGAAACTCCACAAGGCAGATCCTGCCCTCCCTCCATTTGACAGAAAGGAACGGAGGCCTGGAGAGGGGAAGCAATTGGCTGGAGGTATTAGAGTCAGAAAGCGACTAAAGTGTAATGAGTGTGGCAGTAAGAATTTGAGTTTTGGCATCAGGCTCCATCACCCTTCCCCAACCACCTCCCAAAGTCCCCTCAAACCTCTTGCTTTCCAGGCTCGCTCAGGGGCACAACTTCTTTTTCCCTCTCAACTCCCAGCAAAATTCTGATTGCATCAGCTTGACAACTTTCAGCTAAGCTGGGTGTTGCCGACATGCACCCATCCCATGAGCCAAGAACTGCATTCTACCATTGCCCCAGCCCCATACTGAGCCACTGGCAGAACACAGGACAAACAAGCTGAAGTCCCCGCCCTCTAGGAGGTTGGGCAGGGAGAGTCTAGTATTGTTCGGGCTCAAAGCAGAGCATGATTTGTGCTGTAAAAAGGTACAAAGGTCTGGGCGCTGTTTAGGAGCAGCTTCCTATAACGTCTCCACCGTTGTGTATCCCCTCACATTTTACGTTTTCACATGTTTCCTGAGCAACTCCTAGGGAATATTTAGATTTTAAGAAAGGAAGTCGTTCTCCCACACAATGTGTAATCACTACCATGTATAAAGGAGTTTTGGGATTTTTTCTCCCCTAGGAAAAGGAAAGGAAGGCCTTAGGAACAAAATTTCAGAGCTCTTTAGGACTTTAGAGATTAACTAGCTCAAATCTTTATTTTACGGTTGAGAAAACAGGCTCAAGGGAAGCAACTGGACTTTCCCAAGGTCACAAGCCAGTAAGCGGGAGGACAGAAACGTGTCCCCTACCCTGACTCAGGGCTGAGCCCTTTCTCCCCACCCCCGGGCCTCGACAAAGCGCCCTCCACGCTAGCCTTTAGCGAGCCGCCACGCCCACACCAGAAACCCGGGATCAGTGGGGAACACGACACCCCCTTAGGCGGCGGCCAACCTCATTCCGGGAATCCCTACTGGCCAGGCAGTCGCCGGCCGCGGCCCTGCCCTCAGCCAACCTCAGGGTCGCGGGGAAGGAAGGGTGCGGGCTGGGCTCTGCGTCCCCGTCCCACGACCCTGCGCAGAGTCCCCGGAACAAGCAGGCCCGCCCCTCGCACTCCCCGCCTCCCCTCGCGCTCCCCGCCGCAGCCCGGCACGTGCTGCGCCTCGTGCACCGCCCCGGGCCCCGCCCCCGCCCTCCATTGGCTGTTCCGCGCCTTCCTCCTCTTCCCCCGCCCCACGCGACTGGACTCGGCTGCGGCTCCACGTGACCCGCGGGGGGACGGCCGCGCGGCCCGAGCGGGCTCACTGATAGGCTCCCCCGGTCGGCCTGGCCGCGCCCATCCCCGCCTCCCTGCAGCGTCGCGTCCGGAAGGTGGCGAGGTTGGGATGAGAGGGAAAGGAGAGCGGTTACGGTGGTCTGGCAGGAGGGCGGGTGCTATGAAGAGGGAAGCGAAGGCGAAACCACCGGTAGAGGGGAAGGGGCCGCCGCCGAGGAGGGCCTATGACACAGACTCCAGCAGGCGCCAATCAGGTGACGCAGGGGCGGGCGGGCGGGGCTTGCGGCGTTGCTTCTCACTTGGCCCCGCACGTGTCTCGCTCAACCCGGCGGCCTAACCAATCACGGCCCGGAGGGCTGCGCCGGCCCCTCTCACAGGATGGGCCAATCCAAGGCCGCGATCCAGGGACGCTGGCCTGGCTCTATGAATAATTAATATGCCAGAGCCGGTCTGCAGGCGGGGTAGGGATGAAGGGAGGCGGGGGTGCCGCTGGGCGCCTGCGCAGTAGCTGCCCGTGTCGGCAGCTGCGGCGGGTCGCACGGCTCCGGCCCATCTCAGGGGCCGGGCGGGGGAGGCGAGGCGCGCGAGCAGAGCGCGGGGCACGATGTCCGACGCGGGCGGCGGAAAGAAGCCGCCTGTGGAGCCGCAGGCGGGGCCAGGCCCGGGGCCGGGGCGCGCAGCTGGGGAGAGGGGCCTGCCGGGCTCCTTCCCTCTGGTCCTGAAGAAGCTGATGGAGAACCCCCCACGCGAGGCGCGCCTCGGTGAGGGGGGGGGGGGTCTGCGCGCGCCCGGGGGCGGGGTTTAGGCGAGGGCGGGGCCTTGTGGGGGCGGGGCCGGGGTCGGAGGTCAGGGTGAAGCGGTGCAGCCGAGGGGGATGGGGCCAGGGATGACGAGGGCCCTGGAGGGCGAGGCAAGGGGGTTGGGAAGAGAAGGTCGGAGGCGAGTTGAGAGAGGTTGGGGCAGATGGGGGTTGGCAGGGAGGGTCAGGAGGAGAGGGTGGGGTGGGGGTCGCAGTGAGGAGGCTCATTGGGCAGCCACGAGCGCGCGCGCTATGCGTAGGGCTTACTGTTGAAGCTGATGGGGGTCGCAGCAGCCACTTAAATGACGCTCCAGGGCGCGTTCTCGGGCCGCTTGCATCAGACCATTTGGGATGCTTGTTTAAAATGCCGCTTCCTGGGCCCCGCCCTTCACCCACCGAATCTGCGGCTCCTGGAACAGGAATCTGCATTTTAAGGAGCACCTACCCCGCCTTGCCTCCGTGATTCCAAAGTCCACTAAAGTTTGAGGTGCGCTGATATACTATAGTGAATTGTCTTTGTATCTGGCCTTCCCCCCCCTTAGGAGGAGGACTTGTCTTCATCCCTGCGTGTGATATCCCCAGCTACTAGGGACTCACTGGAGATTTTCTGGAAGTGTGTCTCAGGGCTGCTGCTGACGTGGGGGAGGGGTGTCAGGAGAAGAGATGCGAGGAGCCTTCTGAGGGGGTTCGGGAGGCAGGTAGAGGGATGAGGGTCAGAATGAGGCCAGTAAGGCCCTTCACCTGGTTGTTTGGGGCTGAACCTAGGCTTTGGGGCCGCAGAGGCAGGGCTGGGCTTTATCTTGTTTCCTAGGCCACAAAGGTCCCTGGGGCCTATGTGGAAAGCAGATTTGGCCTTGTTTTTTTGGCCTGGGAACATGAGGTTCAGGGAGCAGCAGGAGTGCCACCTATTGTGAGGTTTTAGGTGCACTGAAGTGTGCTTTCCATCCGAGACCCTTGAATTTTCAAGAACCATCAGTGTAGTTCAGGGATTTGGGAAGGAATAGGCCTTCTGTGAATTACCTGTCTTGGAGAATTAGTTTCCTTTTTAAAAATGCCATTTCTCTTCCTTTCCTGGGTGTGTTCTCATCCCTATGGCTGTCACTGTTGGGTTATAAATAGCTTCAGTACATCAGGTGAGGCCAGGCTCTCTCCTCCTGCTTCAGGATCTCATGTGCACAAACCCTTTTGTTTGTTTTTAAGGAGATGCTTTGTTCCAAATCTGGGATCTGAGACAGGCTGCCAGGACAGGTGTACACATCTGTCGGGTTCCTGTTCAAGATTACCAAATAATAACCATCCCTAAGAATAATCCTACCTTACATTTGCAAAATACTCACAGAGCACTTTGACAGAATCTTATTTTATTTAGTCTCCACAGCAGTCCTATAGGGTGTTATCCCCACTTCCCAGATGAAAAAAGCTGAGGATGCTTCCTGAAGGTCCCATAGCTAGGCCTCACAAGTCTCGGTCTGGGGCTCTTCACCGGCAACCACTGATGTTAATCCCCATGACCTGAGTGACAGGCCTAGTCCTTTATCATCTCTTGGAATTAAAACTCTGTCTTGTAAAAACACTGATTAAAAATATCCTCAATTGCTTAGGCCAGGCAAAACCTGGACCTTATTGTTACTTATCCTTCAGTGTAGGTGTTTTTCTGTGTCCTCCCTTCTCCTCCCTCATTTGATCCCCATGCCCCTGCCCAACATGGATCACAGTTGTTTCTGAACAGAATGTAGAGTCAAGATCTTAGGGGAGGAGAACAGGTAGGCCATCTGGCCCACCCAGCCCACCAAAGCTTGGCTTTCTTACTTCCCATTTGGTTTTAAACCAAAGCCTGGTACAGAAAGCAGTTGCAGGAATTCACGTTAATTTGTGTTAGAAGCCACGACCAAATTCTATTTGTCAAAACCATGTTCTTAACTCACTGGGTGTGTCCTTTTTATTGGACCAATGGGCTGCTTTTTGACTGTCTGTGGTCTGGGAGTCCATGCATGACTGGTTTATTTCCAACATAATCATATCTGATTTCTCTTTTTCATTTCAGAATCCAGAGTTCAAACTTGTCTCCCTCAATTTGAAAACCCATTATGAACTTGTCATGATTTTGTCTCCCACTTCCCTGGTTAGCGTCCCTGTCACTTTGATTTCTTTCCAGCCTTGTCGCATTTCTCTCTTGTCTTTTTTTCTTAATTTGCTTTTTCTTGTATATCCACATGCATAACTTTTGACTGAGACAATTAAGTGGGATCTAGTCCCCCAGTAATTGATTAATTTTGCTTTGGATGGGAGCAACCTGTCTTCTACAGCTCCACCCGTCTGCTTCTTCCCAGAATCCCTGCCTTCAATATTCTGTGCTTATTCAGGGATAGAGGTCTCTTGAAATGGTTGCTCTGAAAAAAGTCCTGAAAAGACAGCTCCAGGCCCTGTCTATCTAATACACTGAAAGGGAGTCTGTTGGCAAACCCAATGTTCTTCATTCAGTATCCACCTTGTCCTGTGGCCCACTGTCTGCCTGCTCCTGTATTGGCCCTGGAGATCTAGAAATGAATCAGACACTGTCCCTGCCCTCAACAAGCTCACAGTAATAATGAATGTCTGCCGTGTGCCAGCAGCTCTACAAGACTTTCAAATGCTGTGTCTAGTCTTCATCAAAGAGGCAGCTTTATCCTTATTTACAGTGGAGGAGACTGAGCTTGGGAGAGGTTATAACATAGCTAAAGTCACACATCACAGCAAGTGGGTGGCAGAGCTGATATTCAAGCCCTAGGTTGGGTTGCTGTGGAAAGCATAGCTGGGGGCCAGCCCGGTGGCATAGTGGTTAAGTTCGCATGCTCCACTTTGGCCAGGAGTTCGCTGGTTCGGCTCTTGGGTGCAGACCTAGCACCACTCGTCAGGCCACGCTGTGGTGGCGTCCCACATAAACTAGAGAAAGACTGGCACAGATGTTAGCTCAGTGACAATCTTCCTCAAGCAAAAAGAGGAAGATTGGCAACAGATGTTAGCTCAGGGCCGGTCTTCCTCACACACACAAAAAAAGGGCATAACTGGAGGGGACAGGACAGGAGAACATAAAACTTCTTGGCCTGAGGAATCAGCCTTTCCTAAGATATCGCTAAGACACCAGGAAGGGTCAGAAACTCCATTTCCTCCTTGTAGCCTCCCTCCTGCAGTTGCTAACGCCACAGCCCATTCTCAATTAACCCTGGGACCACTCAGGCCTCAGAGCTTGACGCTAGCATTCTGGGAAGCCCAGGCATGGGCAAGGGCGTGCTGCCATCTCTACAGGAGGCCAGTGGCCTGGTTCAAGCACCAGGTTATAACAAGAACAGAGTTGGCTCTTGAAATGCATAGGATGGATCAGGACTCTGAGAGAGGTGGGTCAGCCCTGTGAGGCTCACTGCTCACCTCTTGGGATTGAGTTACCCTCTTGTGTGGTGTCTTATCGCAGATTTTGTGTGTGCAGATAAGGAAAAGGGGAAGGAAAAACTGGAGGAAGACGAGGCCGCAGCAGCCAGCACCATGGCCGTCTCAGCCTCCCTCATGCCGCCCATCTGGGACAAGACCATCCCCTATGACGGCGAGTCTTTCCACCTGGAGTACATGGACCTGGACGAGTTCCTGCTGGAGAATGGCATCCCCGCCGGCCCCACCCACCTGGCCCAGAACCTGCTGTTGCCTGTGGCCGAGCTGGAAGGGAAGGAGTCAGCCAGCTCTTCCACAGCGTCCCCACCATCCTCCTCTGCCGCCGTCTTTCAGCCCTCTGAAACTGTGTCCAGCACAGGTTGGTGACAGGCCTTTGGGCAGGGCCACCTGTCCCATCCAGGGAAGTCCACTTCCCACTGAGGGCTGCTTGTGTCCACACACACCCGGTGAGCCCCTTCTCTCAGGGGAGGTCCTGGTAGGCCTGCAGTGTGGAGAAATCCTCTGCTCCCCACCCTTCAGCACAGTCCCCTGAAGCTGGAGATAAAAATAGCAGTCACATCGGTGGCAGTCGCAGCCTTTCTGTTGGTTGGTGTGCCGCAGATGGTCAGGAAAGTGGAGTGAGCCCTTCCGGTCTGAGGCTCACAGGATGGAAATCCCATTCTCATTTCCTCAGTGCTGCTCTTTACCCCTGCATGCACTTTGCCACAGATTGTTGGGAAGCTCAGGCAAGCACAGTAATAATAACAGCTCACATTTATTTAGCACTTACTCTGTGCCAGGCATTAGCATGTAATCTTCACAAGAATCCTAGGAGGTTGATACTATAATCCTGGTTTTGTAGGTGAGGAACCTGAGCAGTAATTTGCCCAAGGTCACACAGCTGGTAGGTAGCGGCAGCAGCATCCAAACTCAGGATGTCTGACTCCGTACCCAGGTACTGCTTAGGCCCTGGCACGAAGAAGGCATTCTCACTGCCAGGACAAACATCCTCTCTAGGATTCCTCCTTCATCTTGTCCTCTTTCTGTTTTACCTCTGGGGGTTGGTTGGTTAGTTGGTTTTCATGCCCCTTGGACATGAGCCCACCAGAGGAGGCATAGTTCCTGTTTCAAGGGGCTCTGCAAAGCTTTCTGCAGGCTCAGTTAGAGGCATACAGGCTGATGCCTCCTGGAAGGAGCCCAGAAGCTAGTGTGGAACCCAGGGAACCAGCATCCAAGGAATTCTCATGCTCTATTTATTTTGATTTATTTATTTTACTTTTTATTATGGAAAAATTTTCAAATAACAAAAGTAAGAGACTACTATAGTGAACCTCCATGTAACCATCACTCAGCTTCCATAATTCTTAACTCATAAGCAATCTTTTCTTTTTTTTTTAAAGATTTTATTTTTCCTTTTTCTCTCCAAAGCCCCCCCAGTACATAGTTGTGTATTTTTAGTTGTGGGTCCTTCTAGTTGTGGCATGTGGGATCCCGCCTCAGCATGGCCTGATGAGCGGTGCCATGTCTGTGCCCAGGATTCAAACCGGCGAAACCCTGGGCCACCGAAGTGAAGCACGTGAACTTAACCACTCGGCCACGCGGCCGGCCCCCAGTCTTGTTCTTTATAATCTCTTCATTCCTCTCACCTGATTATTTTCAATCAAATCCTAGATATTATATCAATTCATCCATAAATATTTCAATGTGTATGTAAAATATAAGGATTCTTTTTAAAAACATAAAAATACCAGTTTTACATCTGAAATTGACAATAAATCCATCAACATTCAAGTTCCCAAAAAGTTGTCTGTTTTACAAGTTTGAATCAGGATCCGAAGAAGATCCCCACATTTCATTTAGTTAAGTTCTTAAATCTCTTGTAATCTATAGAGTCCTCTCCTCTTTTTTTCCTCTGCAATTTATTTGTTGAAGAAACTGAATTATTTGTCTTGTAGAGTGTTGCCCATGCTAGATTTTTGACTATATCTCTAATGCTGTTTGACTTGTTCCTCAGCCCCTCACTTTTTTCCTATAAACTGGTCATATCTAAAGGCTTCAGCTGATTCCAGCCAAATTCTTGTTTGCAGGCAACTCATTTTTGCGCTGGTCAGGTTATCCTAGAAGCTTGTTCCATGTGTGGGTAGGGGACACAGCTGGAAATGAGCCCCTGTCTTGTCCCTTAGGCTACCTAGGTGGCATTCACGTTTGATTTTGTTTTAAGTGAACCTTAATGAAGAATGACATACAGAAGTGCCCATAAGTATACAGCTCGAAGAATCTTCACAAAGTGAATCCACCCATGTAACTACCACCCAAATCAGGATTTAGAACACTAGTAGTATCCCAGAAGTGCCTCGTGACCTCGCTTGTTGATTACTCCCCCGAGGTATTCGCTGTCCTTATTTCCATCACCAAAGATTCATTTTGCTTATAATTGAGTATTTTATAAATGGAACTGTATGTTATGTTCTCTTTTTTGTTTTTAACTATTTTGAGTTAATTACATTTATACTCTCACTTTCATAGCTTCCTATAGCCAGCTTTATAGCACACATATGTGGGCATCAGAATCTCTTTACACTAACAAAATAGATTTACAGAACATACTTACAGAACACTGCAACAGAGAAGAAAAAACACAATGCAGGTGGAGTAAGATTTATAATGAAGAATTGTGTACGTGGTAGAAATGAAAGTAGAACTCTCCCTCTTAATTTTTCAGTTCCTTCTGTACAAAACACATAAGTAGTCTGTATTCTTTTGTGTCTAGCCTCTTTCCTCAGCTCTGTTTGTGAGAATCCTCCACATCATTGCCTACTGCAGGGGTTTGCTCATTTTCATTGCTGAGTGATGTTCCATCGTGTGACACACCACAGTTTATCCGTTCCACGGCTGACAGACGTGTGAAGCATTTCTAGTTTGGAGTTATGCATAGCACTGCCATGAACATTTGTGTGTATGTCTTTTGGTAACTATACATGTGCATTTCTTTGGGCATTTACTGAGGAGTAGAGTGGCTGGGTCATCGGACATGCGTACATTCAGCTTTGTAGATACTGCCAAACAGTGTACAGAGTGGTTGGAGCCGTTTACACTCCCGCCAGCAGGGTATGGGAGTTCTAGTTGTTGGCTTTGGTACCTTGGCTGTTTGTTTTGCAGGTGAAGAGTTTGGCAGCCTCTGTATTCCTTCAGTTACCACATTGATCCCTGGTCATTCACTCCTCTGACACTCAGCCCTCTTTGTAATTAACTCCCTCTAATGGGATATACAGTGAGTTTATGTCCATGATCCGGTTAAAACGTAAGTCTGATCCTGTCACACATCTGCTCAGAACCTTCCAGTGGCTTCTCCCATCTCATCAAAATCAGTGGCATAAAATTTGGATAAATTTTTGTTGGGGTTGGGGGAGGGACTGTCTTGTGCATTATAGGATACTTAGCAGCATCATTGGCTTCTAAATGCCAGTAGAACACACCCCACCCTGTCCTTACATGGCCAAATGTCCCCTGCAGGACAAAATCTTTCCCTACTGAGAGCCGCTGCTTTATTGGGATGAAAGGCCCTATATTTTCTGTTCTGGACCTGGCCTGTTACTCTTCCCCCTCCTTCATTCACTCCAGCTGCACTGGCCTCCTTTCCTCTTCTTTCAACATACCACTGCTTGCCTGTGCACATACTGGCACCCTTCATGTCCACTCTTTCTGAAATGTGCTGCTCCCAAATATCCACATGGCATCTAACACTTTTTTGGATATTTTTAATTTATCTTAGGTAATGTCAAGAATAACATTCTATGAAGGCAGGGATTTTACTTGTTTTGTTCACTGCTTGGTCTTTGCCAGGACAGTAGCTGCCAGAGTATAGCAGGTGCTTAATAGATACCTACTGACTATTTAGTGTACTCTTACCAGTAGCATTGAACAAGTAGGCCAAAGGCATAGATTTTTTTATATAACTTATCTCTAATAATGCACAATCTTTGAATTCTGAAAGTGTCTTTAATCCAATGTCCACTATAAAGTGGCAGCCAGGTAGAGCAGAGATGAATCAGCCAGACCCAGACTCAAATTTTAGTTCAGGTACTTGCCCTCTGTGTCCCTGGGAAAACTATGTCGTCTCTCTGAGCCTTAGTTTCCTCATCTGTAAAATAAGGTTAACGCCCATCTCCTTCTCAGAGTCGTCGTAAGGCTAATGAGCACAGTGACTGATATGTCTCAAGAGATTCAAAAATGGAAGCCGTTTCATTATTCAGTCTGCGTCCCTAACCCATCATAGTTCAAGGAGAGATTCAGCTGTTTCTCATTACTTGAGAACTTGAAACCACAGGAAGTTAAGGGGGTATAATGATTTAATGTTCTACTTAACATTTCTAGGGGGAAAAACAATCTGGAAATCCTGTCTCTTTTGAGGGCCCCTGTTTCCTTTTGAGCATTTTGTTCCTGAAGGGAAGAACTCTTTCCACGTTTGTGGTGTTGAATCGAATCACGTGTGCCAGTCTGGCCTGGGGGCTGGTGCTGTTCTGTTTTTCCTTCCCTCCGAGTGGCAGTGGCTTGTGCAACCATGAGATTCAAGCTGGTATCTGGGTGTGTGACATGTCTTCGCTGTCCAGTGGGCTGCTTTTGGACCACCTGTCTCTGTGTCTTTCAGAATCCTCCCTGAAGAAGGAGCGGGAGACGCCCAGTCCCATCGACCCCAACTGCGTGGAGGTGGATGTGAACTTCAATCCTGACCCTGCCGACCTGGTCCTCTCCAGCGTGCCGGGTGGGGAGCTCTTCAACCCTCGGAAGCACAAGTTTGCAGAGGAGGACCTGAAGCCCCAGCCCATGATCAAAAAGGCCAAGAAGGTCTTTGTCCCCGATGAGCAAAAGGTAACCTGGTATCTGTTATAAGTGAATGTACAGCATTGATTCAAGACCAGGGGTGTGTGCTTCCCCACGTTTGGGTTTATCTGGAGGACCGTCCCTCCTTGTGGACACCCTTTAGAAGGGTATGAGTTCAGAGCATAGAGCCGTATCCTGCAGCAACTGGTAGAAAGAAAGGGAGGCAGGTGGCGTTTGGCCCCAGCGTGACTCCCTGTAGTTTCTCTTTCATTACCACCACCAGCTGTGTTGATGTTCCCACCTTCCTGGCTTTAGCCCAGCCTTAGGGCGAGGGCTCACCAGGCCACCGGAACTTGAACAGCTTGAACAGGCCCTCACTTTGAAGGACAAAAGATAGTTATATGTTGTTATCCCCAGGGCTGAGCAAGCAGCCAAATAGCTTCCTTTTTTGGGGGGGGAAGAGAAGCAAAGGTGTTCTCTCTCTCTTTTTTCTTTCTTTTTTTTTTTGTGAGGAAGATTGGCCCTGAGCTAACATCTGTGCCAGTCTTCCTCTATTTTCTGTGGGATACTGCCATAGCGTGGCTTGACGAGCGGTGCTAGGACCGCACCAGAGATCCAAACCTGTGAACCCCAGGCCACCAAAGCAGAGTGCACAAACTTAACCATTATGCCACTGGGCCTGGCCCCCTCCCTTTTTTTTTTTTTTTAATTCCTGAGGAAGATGGTCCCTGAGCTAACGTCTGTTGCCAATCTTCCTCTTTTTTTGCTTGAGGAAGATTGTCCCTGACCTAACATCTGTGCCAGTCTTCCTCCATTTTGTATGTGGTTAGCTGCCATGGCATGGCTGACAAGTGGTGTAGGTCTGCTCCCAGGATCTGAATTCGCAAACCTGGGCCACCAAAGCAGAGCCTGCCAAAGTTAACCACTACGCCACGTGGCCGGTCCTCACAAGCAGCTTTCAAGCTGATGGTTTTGTGGGAACAGGGGGAAGGGGTGGGAGAGGAGGATTTTGCAGTTTTTCCATCCTCTCCTGTGAAAAACTCACGGGAAGGACTTTTCACCCAAGCTTTGGAGTCAGGCAGACCTGGATTCAAACCCCGCTTTGCCACCTAGACCTGGCTGGGCCTCAAGTTCCTCATCTGTAAAATGGGAATAACATAGCTGCCTCTCAGAAGGTTTCTGGGGTTTTAATCATGATGATGAAAATGGGAAACATTTATGTGGTCCTTCTTGGAGGCCAGGCACTGTTATAGAACCCTGTACATCCTGACTCATTTACTCCTCCAACGATTCTACTATGTAGTTAGTGTTATTATCCCCCTTGTAAAGGTGAGGGACCTGAGACACTGAGAGGTTAAGGAACTCACACGGTTTCACTGCTAATAGGTGGCAGAGCTGAGATTTGAACTCAGGGCCCTGGACCCAGGGGGCAGGCCCTTAGCCACAACCAGAATGCCTAAATGAGGCAAGGGTCTAGGCGGTGCTTCACAGTGGAGCGGCGTAGAGCAGGCCGCCAGTACGTGGAGTTCCCTTCCCTCCACCACATAGCTCCCGAAGGACTTTGTGTCCCATCCCGCCTCCCTGGGGAGAGGGTAGGGCCCCTTGGTGTCCTTGGCACATGCAGCTCCTCCCTGGGGTCCCAGCTTCCACTCTGGCTGCACCAGACGAGTTATGAGAGGAATCTGGGATATGGAGTGCTGGCAAATGGGGAGAGATTGGGTCCCCTGGTGGGGAAAGACGGGAGATCCATAGAGGACGCTTCCCCACAGGACGAAAAGTACTGGACAAGACGCAAGAAGAACAATGTGGCAGCCAAACGGTCCCGAGATGCCCGGCGCCTGAAGGAGAACCAGATCACCATCAGGGCGGCCTTCCTGGAGAAGGAGAACACGGCCCTGCGGACGGAGGTAGCCGAGCTACGCAAGGAGGTGGGCAAGTGCAAGACCATCGTGTCCAAGTATGAGACCAAGTACGGGCCGTTGTAACCCGTGTCCCCGCCCGGGTGGCGCTGCCTGCACCTCAGACCTCTGCCTGGGGGCTCCCCGAAACCCTACACGAGTGGAGACTTAGGACTCGTCACGGGCGAATGGCGGCGCACCTGCTCCAGGAGCGTTCACGTTTCAGCTTCATTATCACATGGCCAGCGCACGTGGCGACTTCCCTGGGGGCCAGCCTCCTCACTGGCGGGGCCACAGAATCTCTGTAGACGGGTGAATCAGCCTTAGTTTCTATTCTTGGATGTCCCAGTTGAAGCGGAAGGGGACCTCTGGAGGACAGACCTCCTTTCATGGGGCGCTCAGGCTGCCCTGACCCCCTCATCTCCAGCCTGGGCCATGGAGGCCTGTCTCCGCAGAGCGAGTCGTGATCATTGTCACCCTTACGTCTTCTCAGGGAGCAGGGCGCATTTCCAGGCGGGGTGTCTGTCGTCCACCTCACCCTCCCCAGAAAGTCTTTGAGAGAAACACTTGTTCCCATCTTCCTCAGAGGTGGAGAGACACAGCAGCTCCTCTGTAGTGTCTGCGCGGGTGCCAGGCCACAAGAGCCGGGTCTCTGCAAAGCCTGGGATGGGTTGGGTCTGGGGCCTGAGGCACAAGTGCACCGTTCTTAGCTCCCACACCCCTTTTCTCTTGTGGCTGAGCCTGGATGCTCTCTGTGCTTCGTCTGCTGTGGAGGAGAGACCCCCAGGGTGGCCAGTCTCTGAGCCCTGCTCACAGTACAGAGGGAGACCTTTTCCATCTCCTCTTCTCCAGGTCACCCCTGGGGGCCACCTGAATATTGTTTGTCCCATTAGACTAGGCCTCTGGGCCTGCTGTTTCTTTTCACCCAGTGACCAATTTCAGATCTTGGATTTAAAAGGAAGACCCCCCTCGTCAGGGAAGCTTAACTTCCCAGAGCCGAGACGCACCTTCCGCCTGGTGTTTAGAAACCTGGCCTCCACCGCCACCTCCACTGTGGACGGAGGGCTGGGGCGTGCTTCTTGGGAAACTCCTGTTTTTTCTTGCTCTGCTCTCCTGTGTGGGCCAGACGAAGAGTCCACTTTCCCTGAAAGCAGAAGAGGGCTTCCCAGTTCTGGCTTCAGGATCCCTCCTCCACGTGAGCTGGCTGGAGGGCGTCAGCCGGGCAGGACACCTGGTTTGGGGTCGCCAGGGTTGCAGCACAACTTTGTGGAATAGCAGGCTCTTGGGATATTTGTACAGGCTAGAGTCCCCTCAGTCTGGGTCCCAGGGGCCGTGGGCCACTCATAAAGCCTGTCCGGGGTGTGGCGTGGAGGGGTCCCTGCGGCTGTGGCCTCACTGCTCACAGCTGCTGCTTTGTCTTGTGTCCGGTTGGGCTCGTCCTTTTGCTCTGCCCGGAAGATTAATTGAGGAAATCTGTGGAAGCTTCTGCTCATTGTGGTCAGCTGGGGCACCTGGAGATGGGTATATTTATTTGCTCAGGGCGGGCAGCCTGTGGTAAAGAGGGGTCAGAGGTGATGGGCGCACTTTGTCATGCTTACCACTGGCTTTATTTAAAGTGTGGCTCCACGTCCCAGGCCCCGACCCCTAAAGACTTTTCGTTACAGATGTTAAGACCAGGGGCAGCCACCCACTGGCCGTGGACCGCCCCCGGGGGATGCCACGGCCCTCCAGGACCTGCACACCTGCCTCTCCGGGGGCCTCGACAAGGGTCCCTGAGGCCAAGGGAGGTCACCGCCTCCCTCCAGGCCCCTGACTTTTACTTTGTGGTTCTATAAAAATCATGTTCACACTTTTCACTCTAGTGTAATCACAACAGGGCAGTTGCATCCGGCATGTCAGTGTCCTGCCCCGGGCAGCTTGCCCGCCCGGGCGCTCTCCCTCTGGTCTGGCTACCCACCAAGAGGGCAGTTCTCATTTTGTTATTGGTAGAAGAGCATCTGACTTAAAAGCTCTTCATTTTCTTTGGCCAGAAAATGTATGGTTTGTGTTTCTTCAGTTTGTTTTTTCTTAAAGGGTGGACATTTAATCTCTGGATGGCGTCCATGTTGTGACCCCAGCGGGTGGGACGATGGCCTGATGTCTCTCCTCTTTGTCCCACCTTCTGCCTGTTCAGTGCCCTCCCCTTCCTCCCCGCGGGCACTGGGTGTCTGGTTCCTTCCCAAAGTGCTTACTTGGAAAGAACGTGGCTGCTGGCCTCTTTTAGAAGAGCCCCTTTGAGTCAGGAGCCTGACAGGGACAGGAAGGACATGTCCGTGGAGGTTGACATTTTGGGGAAAAGAAGTGCTCAGGTAAGCGTGTCTCCTCCCAGACCTAAGAATTGAGTCCTTGCAGAAGGAGAGGATTGCTGCCTGCTCAGTTTCCGTCGCAGAATTGGGAGTCTTCTTGACTTCCTCCTGGACCCCCTCCATCTTGGGGCTGAGCCAAAGACTGAGGCTCCTGTGCTCAGGTTTTTGACGTCCTCTACAAAGCAGCGGAGGCTGGAGAAGCCAGTGTAAACGGCTTTCCCTGGGTTCGCAGTGGCGGAGAAGCACCATCCCTTCCTAAGCGCCCTGTCCAGCTTCGTAGCCTCGTTGCAACCTCAGAACAGACAAATCATGAATGAGCTAGAATGTTGCGGGAATATACGTATAATAAATGTATATCTAGATATAGGAATAGATTTACAGAGGGAGAGCTTTCACGATGGCCAGCAGCCTTGTGGAGGACCTGGGTAACTCTTACTCTTGGCCAAAGGAAAGGCTTTGCCTGTCTGAGTCCTGAGGTTGGGGACGGCACTTAGCAGCGAACCTCGACTCTGGTAAGCATTACCCTGCTGAGGGGGGCTGCTGTGGCCCTGGGCGGGCAGCTCCTGCAGTCCTCCAGCCTGAGGCAGGGTGGCAGGTGAGGGAGCCAGCAGAGGAGGGCCCCTTTGTACTGGGCAGCTCTCCATCCAGGGCCCTGGGAGCTCTGTTCCGCATAATACAAAGGGCTGAGAGCCCCTGGTTTTCATGGCAAAGCCCCACCCCAGAGCTCCTTCAACATCTGTTAATTAAGTGCAATAAATTTTTCTAGAAAATGGCAAAGATGACTTCCAGGTGGATATTGCTATCTTACGATGTTGGGGATGCCAGAACACCACTTGGTTTTATTTTTCTAAGTGCATGTGATGTGATGGAGTGTGTGGGGCTCTGCCTCCTCCCCTGGGAGCTGGCATTCCAGCAGGCCCCTCTCTCCTTTACCTTTGTTGGAGGAAGGAGGCCAAGAGAACATCCCTTCTTCCCAGCTGGAGAGGGAGAAGCAGACCATAGCCCATTGGCCTTATGTGCGTGTGTGCGTGCGAGTGTGTCACTGCTGGTGGGCCGGAGTGATGTGGTGGGAGGGAAGCCGGGAATGTATCCTTTTCAAAACAAAATTAAATATTTTGAGATGAGAATTGTGGGACTGTTTTCTCTGTCCTCCTCCCTGCTTCCCAGTTTCCTCTGTCTGAGTGTTGGCCTGGGAGCCTGAGGGTTGTCCCAGGCACTCCTGCATCACCAGCCAGGTACCTTTGGCCGAATCACTGAACCACTCAGTGCCTCGGTTTCCTCGTCTGTCAGATGGAAGTGATTCCTGCCTGCTTACTCACAGTTTATTGAGGAAGCACTTTGAACAACTAAAAGTGCTGTCCCACTGGTAGAAAGACAGGGAACTAATCGTGAAAAGTGTTCCCAAACAGGGAACACTTGATGACAGCTATGTTAAAAAGAAAGTACAAAGACTGGACAAGTTGGGTCCTGGGGGTGAGATTCTAGGGCTTTTTGCCCTTTTCTGAGATTTTCTGTCTAGGGCCATGAGACCTTCTCCATGAAAAGACATTTGTACACGAGTGCAGCCCGTGCAGGGCACGGCACTGTCGTTGCTGGTTCCCTCGGCTTGGGCGTCCCCAGGCCCCCTGCTCAGGGCTGGCCTGGGCTCCCCGTGGCTTCCATCCAGCGGGGTGGGAGCTCACCCTTCTCCCTCTGCTCCCTCCATCCCCAGAGCTGGTGGTGCCTGCGTCCTCAGGAGGCCTGTGCTGCCTTCTCACAGCCAAGACGGCTCCGTCCTGCCTCCCCACGCTGCATGTTAGTGCTCAGGGTTCCTGTGGCTTGAGGGACCAGGAACCATTTATAATTTTGTTTCTAAGGGGAAAACGTGCATTTGGAGTTTGGAGGCGAGCTGGCAGATGGACTTACTGTTTTGTTTTGTTTGAGGAAGATCAGCCCTGAGCTAACTGCTGCCAATCTCCCTCTTTTTACTGAGGAAGACTGGCCCTGAGCTAACATCCGTGCCCATCTTCCTCTACTTTATATGTGGGACACCTGCCACAGCATGGCTTGTCAAGCAGTGCCATGTCTGCACCCGGGATCCAAACCGGCAAACCCCGGGCTGCCGAAAAGCGGAACGTGCGCACTTAACCGCTGTGCCACCGGGCCAGCCCCAAGGTGGACTTTTTTAAATGGACATTTTACAGATAAACACTGAGGCTCAGAAAAGCAGGGTGATATGCCTCAAATCGCAGCAGCAGAGCTAAATTCACACCTAGAGTGGGTTTCAAATTTCCAAATTCAATTCCCAGAACAGTAACCACAGGCGGCCCTGGGCTCAGTGTCACATCTTCCGTCTTTCAACCAACTGCACTCTTGGGCCTTCCCTCCTCCTCGTGGCTTCCAGAGGCCTTCCAGCTCAGCCTGCCCTCAGTGCGGTTCCAGGGCCGGGAGCTCCGGCTGCATCCCAGGCCCGGGGTGGGGCTCTGGGTACTATCTGATTTAAACTTCACTGGGGCTGTCGTTCCCCCGTTGTACAGATGGGGACACCAGAGTTTAGAGAAACTTCATTCAGCAAATATTTATTAAATGTCTATTTTGTGTCAGCCCTGCCTCCTGCCCTCACAATCTGCCAGGAAAGACAGACCTCACAGAGACACAATAGAGAAGGACAGACTGCGGCTGGGAAGGCTGGGGAGCTGGGCGGAGACCTCTCTGTGGGTGATGTGTGAACTGAGACCAGAGGGTGAACCATGTGACTTAACCCCAAGGCTCACACATGAGTTGGGCACAGAGACAAGTCCTTCGAGTAGCTTCTGACCCCTGTCCATACACTTCAGTTCCCTGGGCAGACATGGCCTGTCGGCTGGACGAAGGGGCCCGGCCCAAGGAAAGCAGTTTCGAGAGGACCCACCCTGACCCCCCCAGCCTCTTGTCATGGAAGTTGGGAACAGGAAGCTCAGAAGCCGGGGGAGGCAGATGTAACTTAAACAGAACCTTTGGCCCAGGGGTCAAATCTCTAGGCAAAGGCCATGCCCCACCGCCTTGGCCACCATGGTCTGTAGGGGGCTGCTACATGGTTATCTGACCCCAGCCCTGGGCACAGTTGATTGGTCAAGGAGTGAACCTGTGACCCAACTGAGCCTCCAAGTCCCTTCCCTGAGATTTGCCAAGGTGAGGTCGGTTTCTCTCGGGAGAGGCCTGCTGCACCCCACTGTGTTTTCCGCTCTGTGTACAAATGCTCTCGGCCAGAGCAGGGCCTGGTGCAGCCGTGGGCAGCACAGCTGCCGTGGGCTTGACGTGTGTCAAAGCGGGGAGGTCTCTGCTGAGCATGGGGCAGGTGAGAACACAGCCTCTGGAGTTAGTCCTGGGTTCAAACCCTGCCTCCATCGCCGGTTTGGGGTGTGATCTAGAGCAAGTCGCTTCCCCTGTCTGGGCTTCTGTTTTCTTGTCTGTAGAACGGGACACCAGCCTCACAGGCACCTGGCACAGGGTAGGTGCTCAGTACGTGGTAGCTGCCATTGGGGCGATGGTGTAGAAGGTACTGACCCGCACGGACATGAGCCCCTCCTAGCTCATCTGTCAGCCGTCAGGGAGGCGTGTCCACTGGATGGCGTGGGATGCAGCCAGGGTCAGACCAGCTGCGTGGCCTTGCGTGATCACTCCACCTCCCTGAGCTATTTCTCTCCCTGTACAATGTGGATGTGCTACACGGATCATGTGTGAGTGGCAGACACGCACCTCTCCCCACCACTTCCCAAATTTCCAAAGGACAAATTTCCTGAGGGACAAATTTCGAAAACTGGACTCATGCCCCCTTCCTTGACTGTGCCCAGCTACCAGACAGCCCTCATACACCTCCCTGAGGCTGTGCCAGGCCGGCCCAGCTGGCAGCTCCTGACCACAGCAGCTAATCCCAAAAAGCTGCCAGCCAGAGATAGGGGAGGACAGCAAAGGAAATCCGAAACCGGTTGGAAGGTGCTTGCCTCCAGCCAGCCCTCCCTTGCGCTCTCATCAGCCTCTCACTTCAGCAAACCCTCCCACCCACGGAGGCTGACGCCTGGACCCAGTGCAGCAGGAGCCTTTTATCCTAAGCTGCTTGTCTGTCAGCAGGAGCTGGGAATGTTCAGTATCCCCCAGCTCCGAGGCTGCAGGTGTCTCCGATTCTGGTAGGGGACATCCACTCTGCCCTGGATTCCAGGCCGACTCCAAGTCCAGACGGGGGTGCACTGGGGGACAGAAGGGCTACCGGGGCCTTGGTGCTGCCTCCAGGCCTGTGCTGGTCCCATGTGGGCTGCAAGGAAAGCAGAGGAAGGAGGAATCTCAGCTGGTCCTCTAGAGCCCAAGCCAGCTGCACCATTCCTCACTGTTCTTATTTCATTCCAGCCTCACAGCACCCTCGGATGGGCGTCCTCGTTTTACAGAGGAGGACATGGAGGCTCAGTGAGGTCTTAGGTGACTTGCCCAAGATCTCACAGCTACGAAGTATCAGAGATGAGATTCAAACCCAGACCTGGGGGCTCCTAAGCCCAAGCTCTTTCTGCCATCTCAGTCATCTCTGAGTCAAGGCGCTGACACTGCCCGGGCCTGTCCACACCGGAAGGACACCCCCACCCTCCACCTCCCTTGGGCCAGCAGAGGTCAGCCAACCAAAGCAGCCAAACTGAGACCTGGTTTGACATCTTCCCATGGGGTCCCCAAGCCACCCTGGCCAGCAGCAGCAAGGCCCAGGCCCAGCTCTTGGTGGTGGGGAGGAAAAGACTGATATTTGTCCCACATGCTGGGCCAGGAAGGACCTTCATGGTGACCCCATTTGGCAAACTGTGGAAACTGAGGTTCAGAGAGGGGAAACGACTTCCCTGAGGCCACATTGCTACTCCCCTCACCTTCCTCCCAACCTCTTCCTTGGTCCCACCCATCCCTGGACCCATCTCTCTTTCTCTCTTTCCCTCACTGCGTGTCTTCTCCTCCTGGGTACCAGGGTCAGAGGCTTTGGACAACAAGGATCTTAGAATTATCATATCCGGGCCCTCCCTGAATGGATGGGAAAGAGACCCAGAGAGGGAAAGGAGCTACCCAAGGTCACACAGCAAAATGAGACTCAGGCTAAGGGATCCTGCATCTCCACACTTCCCATCTCCCTGGAATCACACTGAAGTTGGGCGGCCCTTTACTGAGGGAGGGCGCTGGCTGCTTCTATTCCTATCCAGACCGTGAGCTATTCACAGAAACCTGGGCTTACATGGAACCAGAAATCAGGCTTCATCCTAGCCCCATCTCCAACTTGCTGTGTGACCTTCTGCAAGCCACATCCTTATCTGAGCCTCTTCTTCTTTAATAGTGCCATGGGGATCAGGATTCCTGTCCTGCCCACTTGTCGGGGTTTCAATGAGGTTCATATGAGATGCTGGATAGAAGCCCCTTGTAAATTGCAAGGATGAGACATGGGACAGTGTCCCAGCCCAACACCTCTGGGACCCAGAATGTGATGACAGGTGCCTCCCCCCCATCACACTCAAATTGGCTTCCCCAGAGACTTGCCAATGCCGGCAGTTCCACCATTAGAAAAGCTTGCTGGAGGGTAAAGAGGGCTAGAGACAGGAGATGGGGCCGGAAGTCAGTGGGGCCAGGCGGCTCAGGGCTGAAGAGCATGGCTGTTCTCCTGGGGTCTGAGTCCAGAACTGCTTTGACCACGTCTGCGGCAGGGCTGGGCCACGCCCCTGGCCCTAGGACTCTGAAAAGCTGCTTGTCAGAGCTCAAATCGCCCTCAAATCCTACCCTATAGCTTTGCCAAGGCCCCAAGTATGAGCCCCAGGGGTGTGACCAGAGCAAGTGGAGGCGCCCAAAGCTGGGGCTGCAGTCAGGAGCCAGGAGCCAGGAGCCAGTGCCCAGTCTGCCAATGACTCACCGGGCTCCTCCTTGCTCTGGGCCTCAGTTTCCCCACATGCCCAAGAGGACTGGAAGTGTGGATCTCAGAACTCATGTCCAGACTCAGTAACACCACTGGGCTTTTGCCCATGGGTGGCAAGCCCAGACTTCTCTTTCTTCTCTTCTCTGACTCACTAGTTTCTAATCATCCCTCTAGGCCCCAGTCCGCTGTCACCTCCACCAGGAAGGCTTCATCAATGCTCTTGGGGGCAAGTGGCCCCTCCTGCATGATCCCACACCTTATTCTGCAGGCCCTCAGCCAGGCCCAGTTTTTCCTTCACTCTTTTTTTTTTTTGCTGAGGAAGATTCACCCTGGGCTAACGTCCATTGCCAATCTTCTTTTTTTGCTTGAGGAAGATTGTTGCTGAGCTAACATCTATGCCAGTCTTCCTCTATTTTGTATGTGGGACACTGCCGCAGCATAGCTGACAAGTGGTGTAGGTCTGTGCCTGGGAACTTAACCCACAAGCCTGGGCTGCTGAAGCAGAGTGCGCCGAACTCAACTACTGGTTACTGGGCTGGCCCTGCTCCTTCACTCTTGAAGTGAGAATCCACTGAATTAAAATGTGTGAGATGCTTAGAATAGCTCACGGCTGGGAGCAAGTGCCACACTGCCAGCTTTTACTCTCATCACCACGCATGTTTTACAGGTAAGAAAATTGAGGCTCAGAAAACAGGAATGACTTGTTCTAGTCCCAGGGATTATCAGTGGTAGAGCCAGGATATGGACCCAGGCAGCCCAACTCTAGGGCCCCCCCTCAGCCACATGCTGTTCTGCTTTCCCTCCTGTTAGGGACGGAGTATCTCTGCCCCCAGTAACCCAGTCCCCTCCCATGAGCACCCATCCTGTCACCCCACGCCTGCGATTCTCTCTCCCATGTGCTCCAACCCTCCCTCTCCACGAGATAATTCCATGAGTCCACAAACGTGCTGTAAAATCTGCTCCAGCCCAAAAATTAAATACCAAACCTCCCAGGCCGCTATCACCCTCCGGCTCCCGCCATTCTTCTGCTCCCTTTATAGTGAAACTCCTCAGAAGTGAGGTCTCCGTTCGCAGCCGCCACTTTCCCTCCAATCAGACGTTCACCCTCCGCTGGAACCCCGCTTCTCAAGGTCCCCGATGACCGCCGTGGCATTGCCAAGTCGGCTTGGGGCCATGCCCAGGCTCCTCTCTCTCCCATCTGAGCAGCCTCGGACCCAGTTGCTCACTCCCACCTTCTTGAAACACTCTCTCCACTGGCTCCGGCTCTCCTACCTCCTGGCTGCTCCTCCTCGTCTCCTCAAACTCTAAAGGTCAGAGGCCCCCTGCTCTGTCCTGTGCCTGCTCCTAGGTGATTCACCCATCCTCACGGTGTGGGCTGCCATCTGTACCCTGGCAACTTCACATGTGGACCTCCAGCCCCATCCTCCCCCTGAGCTCCAGAGGCACAGACCCACCCACTTCCCCGGCTCCTCCCCTTGGACATATTACAGGCGTCTCCACCTTAAACTGCCCGAAGGCACCTGGTCCCCCCCACAAACCTGCTTCTCCTCCTTCTTCTTTTCAAAGTAAAGGACCTCACCTTTCCTCAGGTGCTCAGACAAAAGCCTTGGGGTTGTCCTTCATTCCCCACTTTATCTCACAGCCCCATCCAATCCGTCTGCAAATCCTATCAGTTCTAGAATCCAGGCACTTCTTCCCACCCTCCCCGCCACCCCCTGGTGTCTGAGCCACCATCATATTCTGCCTGATTTCCTGTTTTCACCCTGCAGTCTGTCCTCCCCACAGCAGCCTTTAAACCATCGACCATATCCTCACCACAGCCTAAAAAGCCCCATGAGATCTGGCCACCAACCTGGCCCACTTCCCCCTCCGTCTCCACCCCTGGCACCCGGGTCTAGCCACTTTGACCATTTTGCTCCTTCTGGGTCACGACCAACTCCTTCCGGTCTCAGAACACTTGTCTGCCTGGAGTGCTGTCCCCCAGATCTTCCCGGACTGGTCCCATTCTCAGTGCCTGGCCACCCATTGCTTGGCACGTAGTAGCTGCTCACTAAACCATCTACCGAACCCACAGGGATGGGATGGCAGGACAAGGGCCGAGAGTAGCAGGAGTGCCACGTCACCACCAGGTGGCGCTGCAGGCACGTCCCTGGGTGGTGACTTCGTGTCCAGCCTCCTGATTCGTCCTCTCAGCAAAGCCTCCTAGGAGCTCTTGTGCCAGGCGGTGCCATGGGGCACCAGCTGACTCAGCCCCGGCTCTGCCTGTCCTCCGGTGGCTATTGGTGGACGTGGTCCAGGGCATCCACAGAAGCCTGGAAGGAAGGGAGGGCTGGCTCCCACGGCCTGAACTTCTCTGGGGAGGGAGCAGATGTGTAGGCGTGAGGGGGTGGGAGTGGGGAGAACTGGGGTTCAGCCAGAGCAAGGTGTCTGCGATGAAGAGTTCTGGAGAGGCCTCGACGTCGAGTCCATCCATTGAGCCTGGGTTTGCATCCCACCTCCTCTGGTCCTCTGCATGCTTTTCACAAGCCTGGCTTGACTCTGCACCTCGGTTTCCTCATCTGTCAACAGGGGATAAAAATGTGAGCAAGAACTGAACCCCTGTTTTGGGGAGCCGAGGTGGACTGCTCTATTGGAATGAGGCTGAGGAGCTTTTGGGGGGCCTCCCCGGTGGTGGGTGGTGTGTGCATGGGAGTAGTGTGTGAGCTTGAGGGAAAGGCAGGTGGGCAGGAAACCAGCAGCCCCCCGGGGCCTCGGTCTCCTGTTCCATCAAAGGGGGAAAGTGTCTAGGGCTTCCCCTGCCCTGAGGCCTGTGACCTGAAGAGAGTGTGTGTGTGTGTGTGAGAGTGTGTGTCCCTGGGTATACGGATGTGTCTATGTATGTCTGTGTTTGAGCGTGTGTGTCTGTGCAAATGTGTCTGTACATGTCCACACCTAGGAGCCCGTGGGTGAGGACAGGCAGCCTCTCAGCTTGGCAGAGGAGGATCAGGGATTCCAGCAAACCAGGGGCTCTCATCTCCTCGGGGCCTGGAGCACCTGCTCAGTCAGTGCCTGGGGCAGTGCCCTGAGAGGGCACCAGGACATCCCGCTTCTGCTGCAGCCGCCCAACCCCAGTAGCTGGATCTTCTCTCTCCATCTCTGCCCACGGAGCACCCTGTGCTTCCTGATTTGTGTGGGTCTGCATTCAGACCCCAGGCCCTCCTTCCCTCAGGGGCACAGCATCACTCTCACCTGCCAGCCCTGCCGGTTGAGGAGGCTGTGGACTTCCTGAGGGTGATGGGCCAGGGATTAAGTTGGAGGGGCCAGTCTCCAGCATCCTCACTTCCTCATGTGGAAAGTCAGCCTGGCTCTTTTCCCGTCTCCAAAGAGACAATTATTAAGCACTTAATGTGTGCCGGATGCTTTATACATCTGGTCAGTACATCCTCACAACAGCCCTTTAAGGTAGCTTTATGCCCATTTTACAGAAGAGAAAACTGAGGTTCAAAGAAATGAAGTGACTTGGCTGAGATCACACAGTAAGTGGGATTCGAACCCAGCCTGGGTGGACTTTCTGCTGACACAGCTGGGTTGTGGGAGTGGGAAGGGGGCACAGGTTCCCTCTTCTCGGCTCCTGCTTTCCTGGGAATGGCCATCTGCCCGGCCGCCTGGCTCTTGGTATTTTGGCTCGAGTGACCTCCAGGGGAAACGGCGGTGGGTGGATAGGGGCAGAAGGCAAAGGAGCTGCTGAGGTTTTTGGAGTTCCTGAGCTGATTCTGGCTTCTCTCCACACAACCACCCCAGGCTGGCCAGGAGGTTTCTCCGCAGTTCTTTCTCCCAGACAAGCAAGCTAAGTCAGCCATCTCCCAACTCCTGACGGCCCTGCCCAGACAGTCTGAAGAGGCCATCCTTCTAGGCCCAGCTTCAAGGCCACTTCTTCCTGGAGGCCTTCCCGGATGGATGCCCCATCAGAAGTGGCCTTTCCCTCAGCGCTGCCTCTTGTCTCTCTGGACTTCTGAGCCACTTGGGGGCAGAAGCCCCATGTCCAATCCCCAGGACCCAAGCAGGGCTGTCAGGGTAAAGATTCAGTGAGTGCTTCCTCAGGGAGAATAATAATGATAATAAACTCTACCGTTGGTTGGGTGCTCACAAAGTGTCCAGCCTTGTGCTAAGTGCTTTTCAGGCAGTTTCTCAAGCAGTCTTTCCCACAACCCTCCCTGTGAAGTGCATCCTATTATTATCCCCATTTTACAGGTGAGCAAACTGAGGCGCAGAGAGGTGAAGTGACTTATCCAAGGTCACACAGCTAAGAAATGGCACAGGAAGGTTTCAAACTATCTGGGTCCAGAGTGTGTGTTACACTGAGGTGAACTGTCAAGAAATGGAGATTCTAAGGATTTATCCTCAGCGGGCACTGCAGCCCATGGGGGTATCTTAGACCACCCACTCTAGGTGGGGCTGGGCTGGGCAAAATAGTCTGTCTCCCTTCTCATGGCGCCAGAAGACGGAAGCACCCTAGATTCCAGCCACTACGCACGTCACCCTACCCTCTGACCTTAGTGTTCCCATTTTCTAGAAGAGGATTCTTGCCCTTCCCCAGCCTCCCAGGGCACCTGTGAGGAGGGAGTCAAGGCTGCCATTTTCAAATGGACTTTTCCAGTAAAACCTCTTTTTCAGCCACAATCATATCCAAAAGGCCAACATGTGAAACTGATAAAGGGGTGTTTTATCAGCATAAATTTCTCAGTTCAGGGTGCTGACAGGTCCTTAGTCTGAAGTCACTTGCAACGGTAAGTGTGTGACAATTGTGCTAGACACACTCCCTGCCTGGGGTGTTGGTGAGGGCTGCGGGGCCGCTGGGAGGTATCCCAGCGCCCAGTCTATTTCTGCAGCTTGTCTGAGCCACGTGGTATCAAGAAAGCCTTGAGGCAAAAAGCTGTTTTTAAAAAATGAATTCAAATCAAGCTTTGGTGACAGTTCCAAAGCCCAGCCAGGGGTTCTAGGTGTCTACAGAGCCCCTCTGATGACCCCAAGCCCTGGCTGTGGGACCCTAGGCAAGTCCCTTGCCCTCTCTGGGCTTCTGGCTCCCCCTTGGAGGCACAGGAGGCTGAGGTCCACTTCCAGGGGCCCATTCGTTTACCTCGACAGGTCTGGATTCAGTGATCAGAGACACTTGGCCAATGAGCCAGCTCCCCCACGGCTTCTCAGATGCCTCATGGGTGAAAGTCAGGCAACAGAGTGTCTGTGGAGGGAACCTTCAAGACTGGCCTGGGGGCTCAGCTGGGGTGTGGGAGACGGTAGGCAGGGCAGACAGGGGTGGGATGGAGAGGGGGCAGGGAGCTGAGCAAGCCCTGAGAGTTTAAAAATAAGTCCTGAGTGCTGTCAGCTACAGCCAGCCACGGCTCCCAGGGCCTGGTGACATCACCAGGGCACAGGATGTCCCTGGCAGGGGCTGGGGGTGGCAGAGGGGACGCGGAGGGGAGGGGGGAGGGGGGTCCTGACCTGCCCTTTCTGCACCTGGGAGCTGTTTGTTTTTGGGGAGAGCCAGCCTTGGTTGTCCCGGGCCAGAGGGCTGCCAGGAGTGCACTTGGGAGCGTTCCATCTTGCCTCTGAGAAGACCGAGGCGGGGGGGGGGGGGTGCTGGCTCTCACTGAGTGGCTCTTGAAGCCTGGTGGGCATGCGGTGGGGACCATCTGGAGAGGAGGCTCACTGGGATGGAGGGCAGGGGAGGCCTCACACTGCACCTGACACCCCTGAGCACAAATACGCTCCTCCAGCCCCTCCATCGCCTCTGCTGAGGAGGGACTGGTGGGGCTCAGTGCTGTCCCTGTTTTACAGACAAGGAAACAGACCCAGGCAGACAAAATCACCTACACAGCATGCTCAGCTGGGATGGAGTCTGAGCTCCCTGGCGGTCCCCAGCTTGAGCTACTGAGCAGGAGAGAGCTAAGGCGGAGCCAGGGTGGGTATGGGGGGCAGGGGAAAGAGGGGCTACCAAGGGGAATACAGGGAAGAGGGGAGGGAGGCCCTGCCGCCTCTGCTGTTGGGGCGCCCTGTTCAGCCTCCCTCCCACTCCTCCTCCTCCTCCTCCTCCTCAGCCCTCCTCCACCGGCTCCATCCCCGCACTGCCCTCAGGACAAAGTCTGGTCTCCTCACCAGGCCAGGCTCTCCCTGCACATCCAGCCTCGTCTCTCACCATGTACCTGACACACTCTCAGCCTCAGCCTCACCAAACTGCTCCTAGGTCCCTACAGGAGCAGGGATTTCAGGCCTCCGAGCAGCTGAGCAAGCTGTTCCCGCTGCCTAGAATACCACCTCTCATATCTTCCTGGTGAACGCCTAGTCATCCTTCACCATTCAGCTCCGCGCTGTCCTTGCTCCATGAGACCATGGCTGTGACGGTGGCTGTGCTGTGATTGCTGCACGCTGTTGCCGTCTTCCTCTACTTTCTATGTGGGGCGCCTACCACAGCATGGTGCGCCAAGCGGTGCCATGTCCGCACCCGGGATCCGAACCGGCGAACCCCGGGGTGCCGAGAAACCGAATGTGTGCACTTAACCGCTGCGCCACCAGGTAGGCCGCTGGGGCCTGGCAACTCTTTTAGGGAAGTGTATTCCCTCCTCCATGCTCAGCCAACGGCTGTTGTTCGGAGGCCACAGTTCAGACATTCCCTGGCCAAGGCCTCCAGTCTGCTCTCCCCCGAGACCCTCACTCGCCCTGTCCTTCCATCCTGCCCCCTCACATCAGAGCAGAGGCAGTCCCTACCAGCCACCCTCCTGCTGTTTGCTTGCTCACTCCCTCAAGAGCAGCCACGGGGGCCAGCCCCATGGCCGAGAGGTTAAGTTCGCGCTCCGCTGCAGCGGCCCAGGGTTAGGATCCCGGGCAAGGACATGGCACCGCTGGTCAGGCCACGTTGAGGCGGCGTCCCATATGCTACAACTAGAAGGACCTGCAACTAAGATATACAACTATGTACCGGGGGGATTTGGGGAGACATAGCAGAAAAAAAAAAAAAAAAAAGATTGGCCACAGTTGTTAGCTCAGGTGCCAATCTTTAAAAAAAAAGAGCAGCCACTGGGCGGCTCCTAAACCTTAGAGAGTGCAGGATTCCCCTAGGGGGCCTGTTTCAAATGCAGAGTCCCAGGCCTCATCTCCAGGAGGCCCACTCAGAGGGGCCTGGGGTGGAACCCTGGCATCAGCATTGTTAAGCAGCCTCTCAGTGGCCACGACCCTGCTTTAGGAGCCTCCTGGGGGGCAGCATGATTAAGCCCAAGACGATGCCCTGACCTGGGCACCGAGGCAGAGCCAGTGCAGTCGTGGTGGGCCTGGGGGCTGGGGAGGACCTCAGGTGGCGGCAGCCTGTGTCCTTTCCTCCTTTCCCAAGGGCGAGGAGAGTCATACCTGGGCAAGGGGCTTCCCCAGACGCAGTGGGCCCGCCGGCATCTGCTGCACCGGTGTGCGCGCAGGGCTCCGGGCCGCCGGCTGGGAGACAGCGTGGGTATAAATAACCACCGGCGGCCAGGCCGGCTGAAGTGCGTGCGAGCAGAGCGAGGCAGCAACCGCCGCCAGGGAGCGGGGAGGCAGAGGCGCTCCGCGGGGACGGGGCGGCGCGGCCCGGAGCTCCCTGGGCTCCCGGGTAACCTGCGAGGAGCAGGGGGCTCCGGGCCTCGAGGCGGGGCCGAGCGCTGCACGTTGAGCTCCAGCTAAGCCCGAGGCGGACGTGCGACAGCGGCCGGCACCGGGCTGGGGGGCGGCTGCGGACGCCGACGCCGGGACGGGGGCCGGGGCAGCTCCGGGCAGGCGGACTCCCACCCCCGCGGCGGGCGGCCACGGCCCGCTGTGCGCCCAGCCCGGGCCTCGGCGAGCCTGGCACGCCGCTCTGGGCCCCGCTCTTCCCAGCGGTCCGCCCGGCCCCGCCAGCATCCCCGGGCTCGGCGGGCGCGGAGGAGCCGTCCCGCGGTCGGGAGGATGGAACAGCGCGGCCGCCCCAGCTCCCTGAGGCGCCGCCGGGTACCAGCCCGCCCGACGCCCCTCGCGCCTGCGCCAGGCTGGGGGCCGGGAGGAGGGGCCGGGGCCCTCTTCCTTGGCGCGGCCTGGCCTGGCCCAGCGTCCTCCATTTGCGCTTATCGCCCAAGGGGAAACTGAGGCCGCTGTCCAGGGGGCACCTCTGTCCAGCGAGGGAGGTGCCCGTGGGGATGGGGGGTGATCGCCCTCGCTGGGATCCTTGGGCTCCCAGGAGAGCCCAGATAGCGGTGGGAGCCCCAGCACCACCTGGGGCCATGGCTTCTCCTCTGTTCAAAGGTTCCCTCCCTGACCCTGACACTGGGTGCTCTGGGTTCGCCTGCTCGGGGAAGCTTCCTCAGCCGCTCCTCCCACCCGCCTGTGCCCGGAACACCATGTGTCTTGTATTCCAAAGTAGGCACTGAAGCTGACGGGTTTCTCTGCCTACCCTCTGGATGACGTTGGGTAGACTTTGCCTCTGTCAGCCTCAGTGTCCTCACCTATAAAATAGGGCTGCTCGGGGCTGGCCCCGTGGCCGAGCGGTTGAGTTCGCGCGCTCCGCTGCAGGCGGCCCAGTGTTTCGTTGGTTCGAATCCTGGGCGCGGACATGACACTGCTCATCAAACCACGCTGAGGCAGCGTCCCACATGCCACAACTAGCAGGACCCACAACAAAGAATATACAACTATGTACCGGGGGGCTTTGGGAAGAAAAAGGAAAAAATAAAATCTTAAAAAAAAAAAAAAAAAAAAAATAGGGCTGCTCATGGGCCCTCCCTCTAGTGTGGGGAAGAGCCTGCTGCGTACACAGCTAACTGAACTGTCCTTATCACTGGTCACTCCCTCCTAGGGCCTCACCCTGGGCTGGTAGGCGGTGCCCTGCTGGGCTAGTTGGCTCCCTGTGGACCTTGGCCTTTGCCGGGGAGCATGTGGTCCAGGCCTGCCCTGTGGCCTGGCCGTCAGCAGCAGGTGGGGCTGGTACTGAGGGGCACAGGGGGCCTTGCCCAACTGCCCTCTGCACAAGACTCCTTGGAACACCTGGGGGTCCCCTGCAGTGCACCCCATGCATTCACTCCCTGAGGTAGCCCACCCAATGCCTGTTTCGAGCACCTCCTAAGAGCAGACTGGGATGAGGAAGGTATCTGCCCAGGCCTTTTCTGTGCTCAGACACTGTAGGAGCCTCAGTCTTTCATCTGTAAAATGGGGATAATCACGCCTCCCTCTCTCCCTCCCCTTCTGCTCTGCCTCTGCCAGGAAGACGTGAAATGCCACTGTCCCTGCTCCTACTTCTCAGGCCTGGATGGTGAGCCAGGGCTCTGTGCTCATTTTACCTTCTGACAGCAATTTGAGGTGAGAAGTGGTGTCCTTTTACAGTTGAGGAAACCAAGGGGTACAGTAACTCCTCCAGGTACGGTGACCGGCTGTTCTGGTTTGCCTGGGACCCAGGGGTTTCCTGGGACGCAGCACTTTCAATGGGACAACTAAGAGTCACCCTCCCTCCAGGCCACACACCTGGAAAGTAACAGCGTCCGAGTCCAGAGTCTAGCAGTTTGGCTCCAGAGGCCGTGTGCAGCAGCACCGAACTATACTTCCCTCAGGCAGTAGTTGCTGAATGAATGAATGCATCCCTGCTATCCCTGCCCCCCGCCCTGTATATCTGGACCCAGCGTGGACTCTGCCAGGAGTGTCCTGTGGGAGGCGAGCGAGGTCTCCGGGCTCAGCTGCTGCCCCTGGCCCCTCTCTGGTTCAGCTGGGCCTCAGGGAACCCCAGGGTCCAGCCATCAGGCGCTTAATTACCCTTTTGCTTACTGGGAGGGTGGGTTCCCAGAGGGGGAGCTACTCGCCCCCTAATATCAGCTGCGTCACTTTGCTTCTTGGGAGCTCGGTTTTCTCATCTATAAAATGAGGGTGATAAACCCACCTTCCGGGTTGCTGCGGGCATTCGGGCCAGGTAGGTGAGGCTCCTGGCACAGACACAGAGGAGGCCCTCAGTACAAGAACGGTGTTATTGTTGCTTATTACTATGTAATTATAGCACTCTACTCCATCAAGCATGGCCTCCTGAGGGCCACTGTCCTAAAAGCTCCCCATGCCTTCAAGTCCAAAGAAGTAGATACCATATTTCAGGTGAAGATCTGAGTTTCAGAGAGGTTGTGACCTGCCTAAAGTCACAGCAGGAAGGGGCAGGGCCAGCATTTGCAGGGTTCCATGCTCTTGTGGAACTTAGCTCAAGTGCTGGCAGTTGGTGGTGGTATGGGGAAACTAAGGCACAGGGTCGGGAGGGATTGATGAGGTCCCTGCAGGGCACCAGGCCCCTGCCTCCCTCCCAGGCAAGCTGATACTCTCCTTGCCCAAGGTGGCAGGACAGGTTGGAAGACAAGCCCTTTGCTCAGGCTGGGCTGCTCCCCCCGCAGTCGGCCAGCTGCCCTAACCCTCTGCCAGCCACTGTTCCCTGTCTGCCAGCCAAGCTGTGGAGCAGTCCAGGACATTGTGTCCAGAGAGAGGGCCAAGCAGGCCCCCCTGCCTGTGGCCACTGACCTCCCGCCCTGCCCCTCCGGGCATCAGGCCAACCTGGCCTGGCCCTGGCCCTGGCACAAGCAGGAGGCCAGAGCAGCCCTCTCAGAGGCCAGGACAGTGCTTCAGCTGCTCCCTCCTCACTGTGAGCCCCGCTTAAGAGGGGTGCCCCCTGCTCCGCCCATGCCCTCTCTCCAGAAGACTACCCCAGGTCCCGAGGGACAGGCTCCCTAGGCTATCTCTCAGGAGAAGCCAGCTGGGCTCCTGACAAGCCTGTTTTCCTACCTGCCCTTGGTGTATTTCCTCTGCCTGTCCCCAAATCCAGCTGCGCCAAGGTGAGAGGCCCTCATGGGCAGAGAACTGACTGTGAGCTGGGCACAACCTGTCTCCCCACTGTATGGCTGAGAAAGCTGAGCTGCAGAGAGAGGCTGGGAATCATGCAAAGCCACACAGCGAAATGGATCAACCGTGTAGAGCAGGAAGGGGGCTGACAACAGCTGGGAGGGGCCGTCTCAGAGGGGCAGGGGCACACCAGAGACGGGAGGGCCTCCTCTGGTCTTAGTTTAACTGCCGCCTGCTCAGAGACGCCTTCCCTCAGCTGCCCGCCCACATAGAGGAGAGCTCCCTCCACGCAGTGTTCCCGTCATGAGGTGTGTCCTGTTTCCCTGAGGACTTTTCTCTGCATGGCTTTTCTTGTTTGTTTATCGGGTTTATTGTTAATCTTGCGCACTAGAACGTGAGGCTGGTGAGGGCAGGGACTTTGTCTTGTCCCGGCTGCATCTCCAGTGCCAAGAACAGGGTCTCGCACATAGTAGGAGGTCAATGCATATTTGTGGAACGGACAATTGAATATTGTCTGTGCCTTTCAGTCCTTCAGACGTCTCTGGGCTCCTTCTTGTTTGGGGCTAACAGATAAAGCTGCTGTGAACATTGGCATACAAGTCTTTGTATGGACATTTATTTCCTTTTCTTATGGGTAAATACTTAGGAATGCAATGGCTGGATCACATAGTAGGTGTGTTTAACTTTTTTTTTTAAAGATTTTATTTTATTTTTCCTTTTTATCCCCAAATCCCCTGGTACCTAGTTGTGTATATTTTAGTTGTGGGTCCTTCTAGTTGTGGCATGTGGAATGCTGCCTCAGCATGGCCTGATGAGTGGTGCCATGTCTGTGCCCAGGATCCAAACTGACGAAACCCTGGGCCGCTGAAGTGGAGTGCGTGAACTTAACCACTCGGCCACGGGGCCACTCCCCCACGTTTAACTTTTTTTCAGGAAGATCAGCCCTGAGCTAACATCTGCTGCCAATCCTCCTCTTTTTGCTGAGGAAGACTGGCCCTGAGCTCACATCCGTGCCCGTCTTCCTCTATTTTATATGTGGGACGCCTGCCACAGCATGGCTTGCCAAGCGGTGCCATGTCCGCACCTGGGATCCGAACCAGTGAACCCTGGGCCGCCGAAGCGGAACGTGCGCACTTAACCACTGTGCCACCCGGCTGGCCTGGTGTGTTTAACTTTTAAAGAAGCTTCCAAAATTATTTTCCAAAGCGGTTGCACCATTTTACATTCCCACCAGCAGTGTATGAAAGTTACTAATTTCTCCACATCTTTGTTAACACTTCTGATGGCCAGTCTTTTTTTTTATAAACACTTTTTTCTTTTTAAAGATTTTATTTTTTTCCTTTTTCTCCCCAAAGCCCCCTGGTACATAGTTGTATATTCTTCGTTGTGGGTCCTTCTAGTTGTGGCATGTGGGATGCTGCCTCAGCGTGGTTTGATGAGCAGTGCCATGTCCGCGCCCAGGATTCGAACCAACGAAACACTGGGCCGCCTGCAGCAGAGCGCGCGAACTTAACCACTTGGCCACGGGGCCAGCCCCAAAACTTTTTTTTTTTAAAGATTTTATTTTTCCTTTTTCTCCTCAAAGCCCCCCAGTACATAGTTGTGTATTTTTAGTTGTGGGTACATAGTTGTAGATTCTAGTTGCAGGTCCTTCTAGTTGTGCCATGTGGGACACCGCCTCAGCATGGCTTGATGAGCAGTGCTAGGTTCGTGCCCAGGATCCAAACTGGCAAAACCCTGGGCCTAGATTAGTCCTGAGCTAACATCTGCTGCCAATCCTCCTCTTTTTGCTGAGGAAGACTGGCCCTGAGCTAACATCCATGCCCATCTTCCTCTACTTTATATGTGGGACGCCTGCCACAGCATGGCCTTCTGAGTGGTGGATCTGAACCGGTGAACCCCCGAGCTGCCAAAGCGGAACGTGCACATTCAACCGCTGTGTCACTGGGCCGGCCCCTAAGAAATCTTTGTCTAACTGAAGATCACAAAGATTTTTCTCCTCTCTTGTCTTCTAGAGCTGTTATAGTTTCAGTTTTACACTTCTGCCTTCTGGACATCTCTGTAGCTTCGTGAAGGCATCATCTACACTTGCTGTGCCCTGGGCTTCACCCCTCACCTCTCTGCTCCTGAGTCTTGTTCATCTCCCCCTCTCCCTGTTGAACCCCCAGAGCCCCTCAATGCTGAGTCCGGGTGTCGTCTTACTAGCCTGCCCTGAAGCACTTGGCATGCGTGCTGTGCCATACCTCCTCACACGCTAGCTTCTATCAACACTTTGAAGAGCCTGCCTTCTCTGGGCACTGTTGTTCCTGGGCTTCCTTCTGCCGTGGACCTGGTCAGGGTGTTGAAGTCATCATGACCTGGGTCTGTCTTCTACCCGACTCTTCCACCACTAGAACTACCCCTTGTCCTCCCGCAGGCCCTTTCCCAGGGCCCAGTCAGGGCCTGGCACAAAGGAGGGGCTCTGGGAAGGTTTGCTGATTGAGAGAAAACTCTCTCTCTCACTCTCTCTGCCCCTAGCCACAGATGAGGCAACCTGGGGGTGAGAGACTTAACTCTCACATTTTTTTTTTTCTCCTGAGGAAGAGTTGCCCTGAGGTAACATCCTTTGCCAATCTTCCTCTTTTTGCTTGAGGAAGATTGGCTCTGAGCTGACATCTGTGCCAATCTTCCTCTATTTTATACGTGGGACGCTGCCACAGCATGGCTACCGCAGAGTGGTGTAGGTCCATGTCTGGGAACCAAACCCAGGCCACTGAAGTGGAGTGCACTGAACTTAACCACTAGGCCATGGTGCCAGCCCTCACTTTTTTTTTTCAAAGATTTTATTTTTCCTTCTTCTCCCCAAAGCGCCCCAGTACATAGCTGTATATTCTAGTTGTAGGTCCTTCTAGTTGTGGCATGTGGGACGCTGCCTCAGCATGGCTTGATGAGCGGTGCTAGGTCCACGCCCAGGATACGAACCAGTGATACCCTGGGCCACCAAAGCAGAGCACACGAACCCAACCACTCGGCCACGGGGCCGGCCCTGAGCCTCACATTTTTAAAGATAAAATCCCAACTCCCGGGACCGGCCCGGCGGCGCGGTGGTTAAGTTTGCACGTTCCGCTTCAGTGGCCCGTGGTTCGCCATTTCGGATCCCAGGTGCGGATGTGGCATTGGTTGGTACACCATGCTGTGGTAGGCGTCCCACATATAAAGTGGAGGAAGATGGGCACGGGTGTGAGCTCAGGGCCAGTCTTCCTCGGCAAAAAGAGGAGGATTGGCAGCAGTTAGCTCAGGGCTAGTCTTCCTCAAAAAAAAAAAAAATCCCAACTCCCTGTGTGGGCTATGGAGCCCATGATGTGGCCCTGGGGACTTCTTTGAGTTTGTCTTGTGCTGCTTGCCTCTTGTTTACTGCTGGCCTCTTCATTCCTTCAGCATACCATGCTTGTCCCTGCCTTGCCCTGGGAAGTGGGTGACCTCCCTGCTGCTGTCTCTGCTAATTCTCTTGTAATTCAGGTCCCGGGTTGAAAGTCCCCTCCTTGGGAAGGCCTCCTTGCCCTGACTGGTCAACCTAAAGGGGTCACTTGGTCACTAGTTGCCATCATTGGTTGCAATTGTCTTGACAGCACATCCTTGACATCTGATGTTTTCTCACTTATTTGTTTGTGGTTAATACAACATCGTCTTCAGGAGAGCAGGGGTTTCATCTGCTCGTCGCCCTTATTTTCCTCACACCTGGAACCGCGTCCAGCCCTCATGGGGGCTCTGTGTTGAATGGTGAATATTGGATGTTGAGTCTAGTAAATCAGGGCAGAGCTAGCGGAAGGACCCAGATGTCTCCTGCCTAGAGTTACCCAGCCCTGCCACAGCCCAGCAGCCTTTTGATCAGGTCTTCATGCTGGGGGGTGGGGGGTCTCAGCCATGTGTAGCTGTGTGGTCCTGCCCAGGGCTCAGCCCATCCTTCTTTCTTTCCCTCCCTGGGAAAGGTGTCACAGCACAGGGTCCTCCAGGGCCCTCACCAGGGCTTGGGAGCCAGGGGGGCTGGAAGAGGTGCTGGCCTGGGGACCAGCCCAACTGTTCCTTGTTGTACAAATAGGACAGATAGCAAGAGGGGAGAAAGGTGTTCGAGGTACAGAGAGCTGGCAGGTGTGAGGACTGAGAGCCCACATCTCTTGCTGGCAGTAACATTCCCTGAATTACAAACCAGTGGATCAGCAGGTTCCTCTTGCCCAGGGGCTTGGAGACTGCCTGGCCGGTCCTCAGGCCCTGCCCAGGCAGGCCTTGGCCGAACCTGCCAGGCCCAGAGAGAGGAGGAGGGTGGGTGAGAGTGTGCCCCTCCACCCCCTGACTCACTCAGGGGGAGGTGGCAGTGGTGGGGACCAGACAGTGGCATCCCCTTGGCCTGCAGACAGGTGCTGACTCAGGCAGGCAATGACAAGGGAACAGGGTTCTCCTGCTGCTGTGACCTCACCTCCCAGTCTGCTCTCCAGGGAGAAACTCCCAGGAGGATTTGGGACACACATCAAGGGCCCTCTCCCATCCTGAGGCTGGAGGCTGGGCCCCTGGAGAGGAGGAGTGGTGATCAGCCTACTTTACAGGACGCTGTCTTGCTGGGGACAAGCAGCCACCCACCTTGGCAGAGGACAGAGTTGGGGCCAGCCTAGTCTCTGCTCTGAGAATGGAATTTCTTCTTCCGCCCCAGCCTCGTCCTGCTGCTGGCGGGGTTGGGTTTCGGCCTATTTGCTGACGTAAGGAAGCATCCTGGACTGGGTTGGCTGGTGGCATTTGAGGATGGACAATAATGGCCCTGATGATGAAAATGATACTTGTTGTTTACTCTGGGCCGGCCACTGTGCTCAGCATTTTCCTCCCATTATTTCATTTAGTTTTCACAAGTAAGTACAATTAATATCCCCATTTTAGAGGTGAGGGAACTGAGGTGCCAGAGTAAGTGGAGGGGTTTACTTGAGGTCACTGAGCTAGGGAGCGGCAGGGGTGGGAATCTGCATTGTCTGAGGGAGCAGAGTCCAGACTCTTCGCCAGGCACCCTCCCTGCAGGTCCCTGGGAGGGGCCTTGGCCTTGTTCCTCTCCTTCCTGGCCAACTTGTACTCTTTCTTCGCCTCCTGATCGATCCCTGGGCTCTCAGTCCCCCTGGACTGTAACTGTCCTGTAACTGCTGTCCCACCTGTGCTCCCGGGGCACACAGTGGGTGCTTATGGATAGAGGGTTTGTCAAGTGAATACATGTGGCTTTTTTCCGAGGAACTCTCTTGTGTACCAGAATGTTCTTTCTTCCTCTGCTGCAGAGCAGGGACCTTGGGCAGCCCTTTACCCAGGTGTCCCCCTCCACTGCTTCAGAGCCAGTGAACGTTGTGACTAAATGGAGGCACAAGTCATTTCTATGCCTATGTCTTGGAGAATTTGGAGGTTTGTTCAAATCTGGGCTGGCCGGGATGGTGGTCCCAGCACCTGAGCTGGCCTCCCTGGGCCTTTCTGCTCTCTGGCACATGCACAGGGAGTGGGAACAAGTGACTGTGGTCACCTTCTGTGGCAGGACCTGTGCTGGGTGCTTCCTTTATAGGAACATGAATAGGAATGAGTGTGCAAGGGGCCCTGGGGCCCACAGGTGGGCGGGCAGCCTGTATACAGGGACACAGGGACAGGCTGGGCGTCTCCCTGTTAGGACAGAGGAGAGCGAGACCCCTGGGAGTGACCTTATGTTTGGCAGGCCAGGGCCTGGCCCTCCCTCTGCTGGACAGGCTCCATGGGGGGAGCAGCCCATGGCAGGGTGGATATCAAGGGCTTCTGGGACCGTGTGTGGAGGCTGGATGTTTGGCCTGAGAGCCCCTAGACCCAGTCCACACACTTGTGAGGGGAGGGATCGGTGCTGACCTGTTCGGGGAGTGAGGGGCCTGAGGAGACCCTCATCCTACTGATGCCCCAGAAAAGCTACTTGTCCCCTGCACCAGCCGGGAGGGGGCAAGGTCAACCTCCCATCCCCGCCTCCAGTGTCACTCTCCCATGGCAGTTACTACAGCTTTTCACAAGAAAAAGTCGCACATGGGCCAAAAATCTCAGCTTTCCCATCCACTAGTTTTGTGAATTTAGCAGGTCATCTAACTTGGAGCCTGTTTCTCAATTGTGCTGTGGAGACAATACCTCCAGCACCCGGTCTCTGCAAGGGCGAAATAAAAGATTCAACAAATAACAGGTTTCCCTCTTAACCCAGGACCCTGTGGGGCTGACCTGGGAGAGGAAGGTGGAGGCGGATGGTGACCCCTCTCCAGCCCATGGCTCAGGCAGGCTCTCTTGTCCCTAACACAGCTCTGCTCTGGAATTGCTCAGCCCAGAGAAGGGCCGGGAATCCAAGCACCAGCTGTGTGGACAAAGCCTGTTGGGGGTAGTTCTAAGAGTCTAGCGGTCTGGGAAGGGCAAATTCTAGACCTGGAACAGGGTGGAGGCTGATCCCTCCCTCGGCCTCACCTTAATGATTTTATAGTATTGATGCAGATCATTTTTCAAAATATTTTAGTGGAAGTAATTATGGAATACGCCATTCTTAAAAAAGCCACAAAGAAGTATCCTGTTGTCCAGGCTCTGCTTCCAGGCCTGGCTCCTCACCTCTGGCAGAGGGAGCTGGGGCAGTTCCCAACCTTGCGGAACCTGTTTCCAGTGTGAAAGGCCTGTAGGAGCGGGCACTTCCAGGTGTTCTGTGTTGATGGCATAGGAGGTAAAAGGGGCCGGGGAGGCTTATGCCCATCCGGGGGGCAGGTCAGGATGACCAATTGTTTCCCGAAGCCAACAGGTCACTCCCACTCTCTCCATCTTAAAGGGGTCCCAGAAATAAAACAAGCTGGGAGCAAGCAGAAGGCTATTATATATCATGCTTTTAATACAAACTTAAAAAAATCTGGAACAATATAAACTGTACAGATTTGATCAATCCTTTTGTTTTTAAACTAAACCTCTAACACACCAATGTCCCATTCCAAAATATTGCACAACATTCTGAATACAAAACGCTTGATTGTATTCCTCCTTCACTAAAGAAAACAAGTTCCTTACCCTGCCCCCCCAAGCTCCTCTCCACATTGCCTCAATGCCCCCCTTCCCGTCCCTAGGGGTCAAACCAGAGAATCTATAGCTCACTGCATTGAGAAAAATCATCATTCTGGACTAAAAGCTTACATTCTTTACAAGACAATCCACCTTTTGATTTGTTCCTGGGAAAGGGGTAGATAGAGAGAGGATGGGGAAAGGGGAGAAATAGGTTTTAGTCTCCTCTTTTTTTATTTTAAAGTTTGTTTTTCCTGAAAAAATATCTTTCTGTCCTCTTTTTAAGAAAAAATCTTGAAAAGAAAAAAATTACGTTTTTTACGTTAGAAATATACATATATTATATATACCTCTTACATTTTACAAATGTAGCAAATTATTCAATACAAACGGACACCAAAAAATGTAAAAAATAAAAAAAAAGTTTTCCTACGAAACCAGGTAAATTAGTGCAGATTTTTGTTTTTGTTTCCTTAAAAAAAATAAAATTGAAGCAAAAATGCCTAGATTTGAGACGAGACAGACTGAACCGGGCCTAAGAGCCCAGCGCTGGAGTCATGCTCCTGAACACACATTTTTCTTCGTATTTCAAAAGATACTAGGGGCTAGTCCCCCTCTCCCTGTGTGGTGAGAAACAAGCCAACCAGGTGTGGCGGTACCTGTGTGCGCGAGTGTGGGAGGAGGGGGCTGGGAGGGACATAAGGCAGCATCCAACCTTTCCCAGAGAGCAGCCATCTGCCTGGGCACGTGACCTGTGTGGGAGCTGAGGGCTAGGGAGAGGGTGGCCCAGCCTGGGCTGGCCCCTGAGAAGTGTAGGGGGACAGATGGTGCTGGGCTGAGGAGCCAGGGTATTGCCTGGCTAGGGGAGGTAGAGCTGGTGCCCACTGCAGGGAGGAGGCTGGCAGTGTCTGTCTGGGCTGGACCCACTGCCATAGCAGTTGCCCACTTGAGGATTGCCGGAGAGGGTGGGGTAGGGTGCCAAGGACTTTGGTACTTTCTGATGGTGGGGGGGGCCCTGATGCCATGCACCCCACTTGCCAAAGCATCATGGCATGGAAGCTGGCCCACTAGGGTTGGGTCAGAGAAACAACTTCTCTCCTGGCAGAGGCGAGAGCGAGTGCTCTTCTGTAAGCCAAACACACCACCTGCAACGGCCAAGCGCCTGTTCAGCCCAGCCTGCTCAGGAGACCACTCCTGGGCCCAGTGGGGTTGGGTCGGGCAGTGAGGGGATGTCAAGAGGTACCAAGAAGTTCTCAAGCAGGCAAGGGCAGAAATGTACTAAAACAATGTCTACACCAAAAGACCAAAAAGTCTCAACTCAAGGCTCAGGACTGCCCACTTCAGGCACCGACTAACTCCCGCCCACCAGGGTGCTCAGGTGAGCAGCTCCCATCCCGGGCTAAGGTCACACAACAGGAGAGTCTGAGTTCAGCGGCTTCTTAGGCATCAGAGGCTTGCTATTCCCTCAGCCCCTCACACTAACCTTTTTTTGGTCAAAAACAAACAAAAGTGCAGATCCCTCCGCAGTCTGAAACCAGTTCCTGCTGCAGTGCTTTCCCCTGGGAGTGTCTTAGGCTCAGCCGCAGCCTCACCCCACCACGTGAACCACCCTACAAGAGGACTGACACGCCGTCCCTGGCCCGTTCCCCAGCCTCAAACATGAGTAAGCACTTGCTCAACCCAGAATCACACCCAGAGGGGAAGTTCCACATGGTTTGGAATCCTTTAAAACAGGACGGCAAACCACGCACATGCGCAGGCACACACCCCCACCCACACTTGTCCCACCTCCCCACCCACCACCTCAGGCCCAGGGAAGAAGAGGCCGTGTGAGAGAGGCCACATGTCAACGGCTGGGTCTCCAGGGCCATGATGATAGGCTGGGCCAGTTGGGGATGGTGGCGTGGAGCCATAGGACAGAGATGAAAGGAATTCCACTAGACAGAGTGCTAACCTCCCTGGAGTCAGAGACTTCAGCTCTAGGGGGAGGGTGTCAAGCAGCCAGCCGGCAGCTCCCTGTGGCCCAGGCCTGAGAGGGAGTGGAGGCTGGGGTCAGACCTATTTGGGTGGCAGGGCCCAAGAAGGCCTGCTGAGGTTGGATGGCTTTGAGTGAGAGGATAGCTGGGTGACGGAGGCAGTGACACAGGGCAGCCTCTCCCTGTTCTGGGGAGGGCCAGGCCCCAGCTGCGGCTCTTCCTTCCCTGTGAGCTTGGACACACCAATCCTAAACCAGGCGTGTAAAGGAGGGAGGGAGCAGGGAGCAGCAATTCACATCTGGACCATTCTTAGCACAGGAAGCCACTAATTAAATATGTTATATAGAAAACTACATGTAAAAAAAAAAAAAGAAATATAAAACCCAAACCAACCAAATAAATCAGAGGCAGGCAGGAAAACAGCAGGGGGGTTGAGTTAAACACGATCTTCGGGAGCCCCTCCCCTTCCATGCCTGGGCTGGATCTTTTTTCTTCTAGAAGTGAGAGTGAGAAGATTGGACATCTTTTTGTATATTTTTCTTTTCCTCTTTTTTTGGCCTTTCCTTTCCTTTCTCTTTTCTGTGGTCTTGGGTGCTCCTGGCCCCGCAGGCAGGTGGGTGGTCAGTTGGCCAGCACCACAGGCTGGAACGGCTGGCTGGGATATTGCATGGTGTTCAGGTTGTAGCTGAGGCCTTCCACGAAGGGCGTCTTCTCCAGGAAGAGGCTGTTGGTGCCACCTCCGAACACCTGGGCCACGTCAAAGCTGCTGCTGTTGCAGGTGCCAGCCCCACTGCCCCCAAAGGAGGCTGGGGTGCCACTGCCCTGGCCATCAGCCCCATCGAAGAAGAGGCTGGGAGAGCCAGCGCCGTTGTACACAAATTCCTTGGCATTGGGCGAGAGCTGGGATTGAGGGGCGGGGCTGGCCGTGATGAAGTTCAGTGAATGCACAGACAAAGAGAGGCTCTTGTGCTTCAGCAGGCTGTTGGTGGGAGAGCGGGCCATGCGCGGCTGCTGCTGGGAGGGCTGTTGGCCACCTGACCCGCTGCCGGCCACACCCCCACCACTCGCTGCCCCACCACCCTTCTTCATCTTGGTGGAGCCAAACTTAGTGGCAGCGAAGGAGGCAGTGGTAAAGGTGATGGGCTGGGCAGAGCGGGGGATGAACGTGGGGCTGGGTGACTGGCCAAAGGATGGCGATGGGGAGTTGGACAGGGAGCTGTCCTGGCTGCCGATGGGCACAAATACCTGGGCATCGGGGTTGAAGCTGCTCTTGATCTCCTTGTCCAGCTCTGGGGCAACACAGCCCTCACTGTCATCCAGGTACAGGACTTTGACAGCCCCCTTCTCACCAATCTGGTAGGACACCTCAAAAGGGTCAATCCAGACACTCAGCTCCTCAGGCACATTGGCCCGCACATCCTCTACTGCCAGGCCACTCCGCTTGGCGGCCAGCTCCACCACAGGGTCCACTATCTCCCCAATATGGACACAGCGGAAGCCAGAGCCCTTCAGTGGCTTGTCAGGGTACCAATGGCCTTCATATTTCTTTTTCAAGAGGCGTTCTAGCTCCTCCCCAAACAGGTCTGCCCGGCGCCGGGGCAGCTTGTTGTACAAGTAGGAGATGATGAAGTTCAGGGCCACCTTGATCTCCAGCTGCATGGTCCTTTCCTAGGCAGAGAATCAGAGCAGGGCACGTGCACAAGCCAAGGGCAGTGGCAGGAGATGGAAGGTGGGCAGCCTTGGGCTCTAGATGGCTCTGGGAAATGAGAAAGGGCATCATCAGTTTTTTGTTACGTGCTGTCAAGTCAGCTCCAACTCCTGGAGACCCTGTGAATGAGTGATGTCCACAATGTCCTGTCCTCAACAGCCGTACTCAGCTTTTGTAGACTCATGCCCATGGCATGAGTAGATATGCAGAAAGCCAGGGGGATCAATGGCGAAGGACAGACAAAAAGGCACCAACTCTGGATCACACAGACCCAAGGTCTGTTCTACCAGTGACTAGCTTAATTGTGTGACTGTGGGCAAGTCACTTTTTTTCTGAACCTTGGTTTCATCAGTTAACATGAGGCAACCATGAAGAATAACTTAGTTCAAAGATATAAACTACTTCACACTGTACCTGGTATTTAGTAGGACTTGATAAAGGCAGCTATTATTTTTTAAGTATTTCTAAAGAAATAGGGGCGCTGTGGTTTCTACTACTTAGAGAATTCAGGTCATTGTATACGACTGACACCAAAAAAAATTGAGCCCCTACTTCAGCCAGAGAAGGGAAGGCTCTTACTCACTTGTCCTTGCAGTAACTTGGTGAAGTCATGCTCCCAAACTGTCACAGGCCGAGAGACAAATTTAAAATCTTTCTCAAGGACAGGTCTGACCACCTGTTCTTGGCACCAGATCAGATTTCTCAAGTGTTTGGAGAAATAAGTTTAATAAAGTTTTCCTCCTTAAATGGAAAGGGATACAGGTCACCGAACAGGAAGGGGCACTGCCAACTTTTCACAGAGGGCTTGGATTCTAGTCACATCCAATCTGTCACCCCGGGCTCCCTGGATGTGTATGCTCTCTGGCTCACTCTGGGTTTGCAGAACCGATTTAAAAACTCCACAGTGTAACCAAGGTGTGCACTGCCATCCAGAAAGCCTGCAAGAATGGAGACAAGAGCATGATCTCCAGGAACAAGTCAAGACCTGTCACAACCAGAGGCGTGGGTCAACAGAACTGCTGACCGGGGGCTGCTCCACGGAAGCAGGGCCCTATAAAACAAAACGTTAAGAGCGACACTGGTGGGACCTGAGAGAATCTCTGTAGTTTCTGGCTAGAGGGTAGATGATGAGGGGGGCAGAGAGAAGAAATTTTCCATCACCCTGCAGCCTCCAGCTGGGGACCCATCATCACTCAGTCTCCCAGGGACTGTCTGACCACCTGTCCTTGGCACCAGATCAGATTTCTCAAGTGTTTGGAGATCCCTGGAGAGAAGACAGTCCAAGATAAACACTCAGATTGTTATTTTGGGACTCTCTCACAGCCAGATCCCACAAAGGTCAAAAAGGTTTATTCCCAAGGTCTGGGCCACCTTGTGTCTCAGGAAGATGATCTGTGAGGTCCTGAGAGCCGATGATCCTAATCTCCTCACTTTCTCCAAAATGGCAGCTCCTAGCCTCCTGCTGTGGGAGAACGGAGCTGAAAAGGGCCACCTTTGAGGGCAGGCAGGGCCCGAACATGTTCCTAGCAAGACTTCTGGGCGAGACCGTGCTGCCAAGCTCAGCACAGGGACAAGACTGATCCATGATCGGTCAAGGGCATCTTTTGTCCCGTGAAAAGACCTGGGGCTGGATTTTGATTAAAATCCCTGGGTCCAGCATAGAGTATCCAGGTACCAGTTCTAGGCTTCAGGATCTTGAGTTTTCTGAACCTGCCTCAACTCACTTCCCTGTAATTCTCAAGCCTGAGGCTGTAGCTCCTTGGGACATTTCTGTACTGAATCCTTAGGCAGAGATCTCTGGGGTGAGTATCAGAGAAGACGCACTGGGTCAATCTAAACCTAGCCCCCAGGACCACAGGGCCCCTCAAGAACAGAGGTCTGTAAGGGCTATAGTGGTCCACTAGAGATGTTTAACACAGAGGAGATTAAAAAACTGTGAAGAGGGACCAGCCTGGTGGTGCAGCGGTTAAGTTTGCACGTTCCGCTTCAGCGGCCTGGGGTTCGCCAGTTTGGATCCCTGGTGCGGATACGGCACCACTTGGCAAGCCATGCTGTGGTAGGCGTCCCACACATAAAGTGGAGGAACGTGGGCATGGATGTTAGCTCAGGGCCAGTCTTCCTCAGCAAAAAGAGGAGGATTGGTGGCAGATGTTAGCTCAGGGCTAACCTTCCTCAAAAAAAAAAAAAAATTTGTGAAGAAAGTTAGCAGTGATTCCCTAGAATGAGCCTGGAGTATCATATGACAGTGGCTAGGTCTAGTCCCACCTTCATTTCAGGTCTGAGCAGACAGACAGGGTCATGTGGGGAGTCAACAGAGGTGCCAGGAGCATGGCCTCTCCCAAACTCTCCACAGGGACGCTCAGGATTCAGGAGACCCTCGTCTCCCCTCGATCCCAGCCCCCAACACAGACTTGATCTCCAGGTTTCTTCAAATGTCTATTCATGGTCACCACAGATCAAGTCCACAGCCCTTTGGGGTTTAAAGAGAACTAAGAAGAATGGTAAAAATAAGGGGCTTTCTGTTTATGAGGATTGGGTTTGTCATCAGATGCAAAGCTAGCCACCAGAACTGTGGGCCCCTCAAGAGCAAGTCTGTGAGGGCCACAGTCCATTAGAGGTGTCCGACATGGAGGAGACCAAAAAGTTGTGAATAAAGTTGACACTGGTTCCAAGAACGGGCCTAGAGTTAAAGATAATGTTTCCAAAATGTTTTTGAAAAAACAGACTCAAACATGACATGTGACACTTTTCCCAAGGTACCATATGGCCTTTTGCTATGCTACCCAGACCAAAGGGCTCCTACACCTTTCTAGGCTTCCTCAAACCTTGCTGCATAATTGCCTTCCAAGTTAACCCCCTGAACAGTTCAGTCTCAGAATGGGAGCATTTTAAATGCAGGCCAAAGTCATTGGGAAATAAGCCTCCTACCCTAAAATACAATAGAACCACTGTCATCTGCCCTGCCTAGCGAACCATTTTCTGCAGCATAAGCAAGTAAAGCTGCACACCAATTTGTTCCTCAGTGTTGCCGCCGCACAAATAAGGAAGTATATAATGGCACCTTTGCCTCTTTGATGGGAGAACAGGCCAGGCCAGATGGCTGTGGGGTGGAACCTCACAAAAACGCAGGACAACCAGAATGAGATTTTCTGCTCTATCAGCTCAGGCTCTAATTTTGACTTCAAGAAGCTTATGAAACAGAGGATTAAGGCACTGGTGTTGTCCTGTCTTTAACTAAAGATAGGAGCGACCACTCAGATGAGTTTGCTCATTTTTTAAAAAGGCTATGGACAAATTCTAGAACATATATAAAATATTCATAGAATGTGATAAGATCAGAAACAACCACCCTTCAACAAAACGAAAAAGCAGATTCAAGTTAAGCAGCAGGAAAGACCTCCAAGATTTTTTCCAACAGTGACTAGGGCGCAAAAGGCTGGAAAAGTGGCAAAAAGCCTGAAAAAAAAACAACAACAAAAACCCCCCAAAGGCTAAGTGTTAAACAATAGCAGTATCTACTTTCTGTCAGTATAGTAAAAAGTTGCAGGGCCGGCCCCGTGGCCAAGAGGTTAAGTTCGCACACTCCGCTTCGGAGGCCCAGAGTTTCACCAGTTCGGATCCTGGGTGCAGACATGGCACCACTCATCAAGCCATGCCGAGGCCGCGTCCCACATGCCACAACTAGAAAGACCCACAACGAAAAATACACAGCTGTGTACCGGGGGGCTTTGGGAGAAAAAGGAAAACTAAAATCTTTGAAAGTAAATTCTGTCCACTTTTATTTAATATCTCATTCTCCTTACTTACTTCCAGTAACAAACTTAATCCTGGATTCAGATCACTTGTGCTGACTTGTGTTTTTGTTTTTTAAAATTATTTACTTATTTTCTCCCCAAAGCCCCCCAGTACATAGTTGTAGATTATAGTTGTGAGCGCCTCTGGTTGTGCTATGTGAGACACCGCCTCAGCATAGCCTGATGAGCGGTGCCATGTCGGCGACGGGGACCCAAATTGGCGAAACCCTGGGCCACCGAAGCAGAGCGTGCAAACTTAACCACTCGGCCATGGGGCCAGCCCCTGACTTGTGTTTTAAAGACTAAGTGCTTCACAGAATGACAAAAACAGGGGAAGGCAGGGGCCACCCTGCCAAACAGGTGACGCAGCGGTTAAGTGTGCACGTTCCACTTCTTGGCCACAGGGTTTGCCGGCCCAGATCCCGCGTGCAGACATGGCACCTCATGGCAAACCATGCTGTGGTAGGTGTCCCACATATAAAGCAGAGGAAGATGGGCATGGACGTTAGCTCAGGGCCAGTCTTCCTCAGCAAAAAGAGGAGGACTGGCAGCAGATGTTAGCTCAGGGCTAATCTTCCTCAATAAATAAATAAATAAATAAATAACAAAATTAAAAAAACAAAACAAAACAGAGGAAGGCAGGTCCAGTCAATGATAGGTAGCAGAGTTTCCAGAGAACTCTGGCAAAAATGTGAAGGTTTTCTTTTTGGAAGATTAGCCCTGAGCGAACTACTGCTAGTCCTCCTCTTTTTTGCTGAGGAAGCCTGGCCCTGAGCTAACATCTGGGCCCATCTTCCTCTACTTTATATGTGGGACGCCTGCTACAGCATGGCTTGCCAAGCAGTGCTATGCCTACACCCAGGATCCGAACTGGTGAACCCCAGGCCGCCAAGAATCGGAATGTGCCAACTTAACTGCTGCGCCACCGGCCGGCACCGGACAGAAAGTTTTTAAGAAGAAAAAGTTATGTTTTAAAGAGGAAAAGGAGGGATAACGGTGAGGGAAGCCATTGGGCCCCCAAATCATGGGTATCTTTAAAAATATTCAGGCACCTCAAGCCTGAACATCCTACATCCTTATCATCCTTACAATCCAGCACGACTGGATTCAAACGAGTGTGGAAAGGGGAATAGGGGAGGAGAGGTTCTCAATTTTGACAAGGCCTGTAGGGTGCCAGGGAGTAAGAGCCAGGCTCCAGGCGGGCCAGGCGACGGCCCCACCCCGCCAGTCCCAAGGCGGTGGCCCAGACGGGCGGGTGTGGTTGAAAGGCTTCCAGGACTTGTCCTACTGACTGCACGACCCCGCCCAGAGTATCACACCATCTCCCCCAATCATGGACCGTGCAAGCCCAAGACTGACTACAAGGCTTCTCGCAACTACCAGATCCCTTTCTAGGGCACTCTAGGTTCCTCCAAACCCAGAAAGACTTGACTGAGCCCCAACGTAAGTGGGGAGGCCGGCGGCGAAGACACGCTCTGCGCTCTGGGAGTCGTAGTCCTCAGAAACCTCACGCTCAGGTTGGAGCAAGTGACCTATTTTCTCCCCACACTACACTTCCCTGCGTGCTTTGCGAAGGCTCAGCCGGCAAACCACGCATGCCCAGTACAGGGAGCTGGCAGAGGGTCGGAGAACGAAGGAAAAGTTTCCGACGCACATGCGCGCTGTGGCGGACGGTCGCACCGCCCCCCCCCCCGCCTCCCCCGCCCACCGCCTAATACACTTTATATAAATTCTACCTACCCATAAGGCCTACTCTCCGTATTGTATCACCCCACCATCTCCCTCTCTCAGCTTCACGAGAGGCTGAACTTTTGCCCCGTTCTCTTCACCGCCTCCTATAACTGGTGAATTATGAAGATCTGCTTCTGATGAGTTTTTTCTGGGTGAAAGCGGTAGGCTGAGATAAATAAGATCACCAACCCCCAACCCTACCGTTTAATCTGTATTCCTTGGCGGGGTGGCCTCTGGAGTTGCTGTAGGGACGGTGGATTCAAAGTGAAAAGAGCCTTTTCACTTAATGCCCAGCGGGCTCGGCTCCAGCACCCCCACAGCCGGGAAAGGAAAGGCAGGAATTAAATCCAGTTCTCCCGTCCTCTTGGCCAAAGAAATTCCCAGTTAAGCTGCAGGGAGGTGCCGGGCCAACAATCAGAAGGCCCGACGCCAGCAGGGCCCAAGCCTCACCCCTCTTCTAATCCAAGTCCGAGTAACCAGACCCGGCGAGGGAAATGGGAAAAGGTTCCCGGGAAGGGAAGGAAAAACTGTACATTTGACACCTGAACAACATCTTCTAATACTTAAAATTGTTTGTGAGTCTCCTCCCACTACAAGGCCTGCTCTATGACCAGACTTACCAGACCCTCGGCAAAGCTCCCCTAGAGGGTGGTAAACCTCCCTAATCCTTCCTCCCACACAAGCTTCTTCCCCTCCTCTGCTTAAGAGGGGGATGGGGGCAGGCGCCCAAGAAAGGAATAGGGGTGTTTTTCCGCTGGATAGTCAAAGATGAGGGACCCACTCCCAGGGTAGGGTGGGTAGGAGGGAGAAAAAGGGTAGATACTCAGCAGGCACTCGAGACCCCTCCGCTGGCCCCCAAGTTGAGACCTGCTGTGTGGGGTTCTGGTTCTGGGGGGTGGGAGAGGGCCTGCCAGTGGCCCCTCTTCTCTGCTCCTTCTTTCCCCTCCCTTGCTGGTCAAGGGCACAGTCCATCCTCCGGACAGGAGCGGAAGGAGCTTAGCAGCGGGGCTCTTCCTCCCAGGCACCTTACCAAGATCAACCAGAATCCACTCACTGGTATTGCTGGAAAGGTACTTTTTTTCCTCCCAGTTTTCCCTTAAAAGAGAATAGAGTTCAAGCCAAAATGGTGAATTCTGGCTCAGCGGCCCAGAGGACAGTCACCACTGGTCCAAAAGAGGGGTGTTCACCCTTCATCCCTCAGGCTTCAGAGGGCCAGAAATAAACCCTATTAATTATTAATTACCACCTCCTTCCCTGCACACGGGAAAAGCAGAAAAACAAGGCCTGGATCCCCTTTCTTCCTCTGATTTATTTAATGGTGGTGGGAGTTAGGTTTTTTTGAGGAACAAGGAAAATCTAGCGAGTCTCTAGGATATGAAGAACTGAGGGAGGCGGAGAAGGGAGAAAATGCACCCACCCAAGAGAGGGCCACACTTAGAAGTGGAGACAAGGGGGCTCTGGGGTACCCCAGGATGAGAGCGAGCGTGAGGGGGGGAAGGGAGCACAAGGGGAAAGGGGGGTTCTACAGGGTCGGGGGAAGGAAAATGGCCAGGCGTTGGGGGGGGGGGGCGGGCGACAGCAACGTGGAGCGTCCAGCAAGGCGAGGAACGGGAGCGGGGCGGGGGTGTGGGGGAAGGCGTGGGGCCTGTCGGGTCTCAGGGGCCCCCAGCCCGCACGCCCCCCACTCACTCACTCGGGTCTGCGCGGCGGCGGGGCGGTCTGCCGGCCACCGGGCGGCTTCTCCGTCCAGGGTGGTCGGGGGCGCGGGGCGGAGATCGCTTTCTCTTTCTTCCCGGGTGCCGCCGGCCCGGGGGCCGATGTGTCCTTTTCTTCGTTGACGGTTGGGGGGCGAAGGAGGGGAGTATGGGCTATGACTCTCAATAATAATTCAGCTTTTTGGAGGTCGGGCTTAGCAGCGGGGGGACGGAGGGCGGGCGGGCCGGCCGGCGGCGATGGCGCGGGGATGGCGGACCGGAGAGTGGTTCGTGCCGCGGGGCGGAGGACGGTCCCGGCTGTGGCGGGCGGGCGGTCCTGCCCTTCTGCCCCGCGTCGCCCAAGCCGCTAGGTTATCTCGGCCGATGACCCGCACCCTCCCGCGCCCCGGCCCAAAGTGAGCAAAGTCAATGAAAAGTTTCACCCTTAGCAACCCTGCGCACGGATCCGGCTTCCCCACCCCTGCGTGATGCGTCCCTCCGCCCTGCAGGGGCGGGGCCGTGCGCGGGCCGGGACTACTTCCCGGCCGGCGGGCAGCTTAACCCCTCCGGCCGGGCGGCCTGCTGCTCCGCCTGGCACCCGGGGGGCTCCCGCGCCCCCCGCAACCCCACCCCCAACCCCACCCTCCCGTGGCCGCCCTTGCTCATCGCTCAGATCCCAGATCAAACGTTAGCGAGGCCGCTTCTGGCCGGCCTGTGTAACGCTGCCCGCCTTCCTCCCCATCACGGCGCCGCAACGTAGTTATTTTCTCCATGCCCCAAACCACTCTGAAATGGGGCTCATTGTGTAAGGTGTTTCCCCGGGTGGACAACGGGCGCCGGGCGGGCAGGGGCGTGCACTGGGCCCGACCGGGTTGGTCGCTGTAGATGTGTTGGATGAATGGAGGTCGCGGGGAGGGGACTTCCCTCCCGTGTCTTCGGCCTTGCACCTGCCCCGGCGCCGACGGTTCGGACCCTCGGCCGAACCGTCCCTCAGGCCACTTGGGCGAGTCCCCGGGCTCTGGGCTTCTGACCGTCCGGCCGTGCCCGCGGCGCTCGCACTGCCCCGGTTACGGGCTCTTCGCGGGTCAGGGAGATGAGGGGACGACGCGAGCTCTGCAAACGTTTCGGACCTTTATGAACTCGGGTTGCTCCGAGTCTTCCGAGGGCCTGTGTCTAGTCTGGGGGCGCGTAGCGTCGAAGGGAGGGCGAGTTGGGAGACCAAGACCCGGGCCCGCTGAGCGGGGGGAAGGGGAGGGGAGGCGAGGCGAGGCCGGACGCCGGGGAAAACGAGCCAAGCGCTACTTTAACCTTCCACTTGCCGCCTCCAGCGCCCGGCTACCTCGCGGCGGGGAGGGCCGGCGCCGCCTCTGCGCAGGCGCGTCCCCGGCCCGCTCCGGGTGGGGCTCGGCCCTTCTGCGACTCCCGTGGTCGTTCCGCCCGCCTGGCGACCCCCGGAGGGGGCACTGAAGAGAGCCACATTCCCTCTAGTAACAGCCCCTGCTGGCGGGCGGTGGCGCCAGCCCGTGCCAAGGGCGTCGGGCTCGCGCACCCCACGGTCCCTCGGGCGGGGGACCGAGGCTCGCCGAACCCGGAACGGGGCGCGCCAGGCCCGCGCGCTCGGCCCCCTGCCCGGGCTGTGCCAACGCGGGCCCCTCGGCCACTTGGTGACTGCGCGAGGCGCGGAGTTGTGGGTAGGGAGGCCTGCGCCCGGCCGAGGTCACAGGAGGACTGGGCTGCCAGGTGGCGAGGCCTGGGGCCTCTGGGAGCTGGCGCATGAAGTCTTCTCCCCTCTCCCTTCTTTAATTGCCCATTCCCCAATTCTCTCCCCACCTCCGACCTTTATTCTTATTCCAGAAGGTTCCAGGGCAACGGTAGCCACCGAACCCACGTGGGGTGGCGAGATCCGAAAGTTTCCAGCTACGAACAGTTTGCTTTTTTTTTTCCCTTCATCACTTTTTTTGGCAAGGGCAGAGAGCAACGGTGGCGTGGGGGTTTAAACGCGCTTTCCTTGACTGCAGCAGAGAATCGCCAGACTGGAGGGCAAACTCCACGGGGACGGGGAGGCGGGAGGAAGCCCGAGCCCGGAGTGCCCCCATCCCCCACACTCCGAGCGCTTCGGCCCCTGGGGCACCTCCAGGGACTACTTGCTTTGTGCGTCAGCGAGTGGCAGAGCGTCACATACACGCCCCCTCCGCCGCTCCACACCTCCCCTTCTTTTCCCTCCCTCCCCACCTCACTCCTCTCCCTCTCCTCCCTGCGCCTGTTCCGCCCGGGCACTGAGCCGGGGCCGACCGGCTGGGTTCCAGAAGCCTGACGAGCTAAAAATATCACCGGCATGTTAGCAACAGCCTTCCCATTGGTCGGGGAGCAGGGAGAGGCGGCATGTGATTGGCTTTTCGATCTAACCGCTAGGACTGAGGAGGGGGGCCAAGAGCTGAGGAGCCGAGGCTCTAGGGGAGAGTGTGCGTTTGCGCAGTGGGGACATTGCAAGGGGTGCTGGTATTTGTAGTCACTTATTAGAGTCTTGGAAATAGGCGGATTTGCATCCAAATTCTGCCACCAACCGTGTTATCTTGACACCATATGTATTTTCTCGTCCTTAACATGGAGATCGTGTGGGGATTAAATATGGTACTGTATATAATACCTGGCTCAAACAGTTGCTGTTCTTAATTTAAAGGCAACCATTCTGGTCAAATTGCATCCTACATATCCTGTGCTCAGTTCGCTGTGCATTCCTCAGTAAGAAACCTTACAAGACAGGATGATGAGAAAGGTGATGTAGCTGAAACGAATTCTCCTGGGGTATCTCAGGAAGAAGGGATGGTGTCCATATAAGCAGATAGAGTAGAGATCTCCTACCATTCAGTGCAGGCTGCAGGAGGGCAGACTGAATCCCTGGAAGGAAGGCGTTCAATTTCTGCATGTTCGTGCTTTTACTCGAATCGTGCAGTGCTGGAAACACCAGCACTGAGCAACATCACTAAAATAAAAATGAGAAATACAGCCTCTTTGGCAAATGAGAGCCCTGGGTAAAGAGTTAGCATATAAATAGGAAAAGATAAAACAGAGGGGAAAAAAGGCAATCACCCTTAACTGCTGATGTCTTCATTTATCACGTGGTGAGGAGGACGTTTTTCTCTCCCCAACGTGTGATTTCATCTTGCCAGGGTTTAATTGTGAGCTGAATTCCTACTCAAGCATTCCAGAGTCCCCTCTCATTTTGAATAATCATGCGTTGAAAGGCACACACCACGTTTTCGAAATGGTGAGCTTCAGAGGTAAGCATGTGCAGAGCAGAGAGGGTGGGGGCAACTCCCCTGTCTGAGGGTAAGCAAGTTATGCCAGATGTTTTGGTGCTGTGACAAGTCAGGCTGGTCATAATTAGCCCCAGTTAACTCTCAGGGGTGAGTCACTGTCCCATACACACATGCCTGCCGGGGTGAGAAATTTTGTAGTTTAAGTTATCCAAGAAAATACTTCCTGAATTTGATTCTTCAGCTCCACTGCTCCAGCTGGGCAGGAGCAAAGACAGCCAAAACAGAAACAGGCTTTGGAGAAGAGTGATTGGATGCTGAGGGCAAATGATTTGCTGTTTACTCACCACTGACTGATGTGAATGAATTCTAGTAAACAAGGTAAGTGAACAAACCTGGCTCTTGCTAAGGCACTCAAACTGCAGTGTTGGGAGAAAGGAACATTTTAGCCTTGGTAGTGGCACACAGGCCACCTGGAGATAGAGTTAATAAGGAACTGAATAACTGGGAAGAGGTGGGAATTGGAGTTTGTTTGTTTTTTTTAAGGCAGGAAAATTCCAACCAAGGCAAAGAATCCTTCACCTTTACAGCCTAGCTTCAAACTACTATTAAAGAGCTACAGGTCAGAAGAGAGTGACATACAATCTCTGAAATTTAGTCAGTTCAGTTTGATTCCCTGGGAAGTTAATTTTCTTAATTTAGAAGCTCCTAATTGGCAGGCCAAGGTCCACATCTGGTGGATGTATTGTCTTGGCATATACTGACACAGTAAAATTTTAAAAATGGTTGACAACATTAAAAAATTTGAAGACTGCACAAAAATACCTTACTTTGCCACTTGTCCTAAATTCAAATATCTGGTAACACTGGGCGTTCAAGCTGGCAATTGGAATCGAATGGCAGCTGTCTCCTTTAGACAGAGCCTGTGCTCTCTGGTTCCCCCAAGGTCCCCACCACTCCCTATTGTCTCCCAGACATTGAGGCCGAGAGTCACATACCACTTATCTTGTTCGGGCTATTCTTACACCCCCTCCCTTTACAATCAATTATATTACCCAGATTCCTGAGTTTGTGACCACTTTTTCTGTTGAGTGCAGTAAGTGTTTGAGCGGCTGCCTACTGTATGCCCTGCAGTGGAAGGAGAGGCAAAAGGAGCTCAAGGATCTTAGGATCTAGCTTAGTTTTTAAACTGTGGGTCATGACCCATTAGTGGGGTCATAAAATCACTTGGCTTCATGAATTTCAGCCAGACATTTTAGGACAGAATGGAATAAAATGAGAATATCAGAGTGCAATACACACAGTAAATATCGTTTCATGAAACTTATGTTTCTGTTATACATATATACTAGGCATGAAAATAGTCCAAGTGAGAGGTGATTGTGGGGTCTGGTGTATCTGGAAGCATTCATGTGAGGTTAGGAGCTTACAAGGAAGAGGTACCGAGTTGGCAGGCTGATATAAAGGTGGAAGGATATTTCAAACAAAGGAAACAGAGAACCAAGAATACAGGGCGTCTGCAAGGAATGTCCCTTCACCTGCCTGATGAGCACAGAGGAGTGGAGGAAAACCTTGGGACAGGGGAGAGAGGGAACCATTCGGAGGACCGTCAAAGCCAGGACTTAAATGTTTATCTATGAAGAAGCAGTGACCCATGGTAAAAGAACTATCATTTATGTAAAGCCTACCTGTAAGGGTCAGGCACTTAAAAGGTCAAATTTAATCCTTACAACCAGAAGAGGTAGGCATTATTATTCTTATGTGATAGATAAGAAAACAGCACAGAGAGGCTGAATGACTGACTAATGGTCAACAGCAGAGCAGAATTCAAATATAGGTCTGTAATATAAAGCCCACACATTTCTCGTTACACTTTTTTTTGAGCAAGAGCACATGTAATAGTGCTTAAAGGAGATTAAATTACCATGGGTGTACAGAGTGTACTTGAGAAGCTGGAAGCAAGATGCCCATCTTTTTTAGAACCTAGAACTGAATACATATCAAATGCTGCATACTTAATAAATAATAGTAATCATAAGTCCAGGAAAGGGAACCACTTTCTCAGGCTGAACATGATGAATTCAATTATTTCAACTAGACTTATGTAGGTAGTGCTTATTTCAACAATGGGAAAAAACTGTAATTTTTAAGACTATTCTGATTTTTTGTGGCCATGCAGTTGGCTGAGATCATTATTCTAATTCTCTTCACAGAACTGTACACTGTTAGAGGTCAAAATTCAGCTTGTAAGGAATGTTTTCCTAACAGAGAATTTGGTATTATCATTATCCTAATTTCTAAAATTCAAAAGGATTTATTCTAAAGTTCAAGGCAGACAATAATTAAAGATTTGAACTTCAAGCCCAGTTACTTTATCTCAGGTGTTCTTAACTCATTCATTGTATTGTATTGTTCTCTTGGCCTCAGAAGAAAACAAACCAAGAACGAGATTATGAAATTAGGTGACAGAGGAGCAGAGGTCAGTGGAATTCACTGGGCTGAGGCTGAACTTGCTCCACTGCTGATGAGTGTGGAGGGGGTATGCCCTTTGAGACAGTGAGAGGCATTCATTAATCTTAAGCTTCTTTGCAAGACCTTTTAGAAGCATACATGCTGAGGCTAATGGAGCACAGTTAAGGTGGTGTTTTGCTGAAACTAAAGAGTAGTTTTTGAAACTGTAGATGCAAGATGTTATGTGGACCAGGGTAATAAGTAAATTTTAAAAATTGATTTTAGCAAAACATTTTGACTCATATTACACATTAAAACTAAAGTTACTGTAGAATCAATGACAAATTCTAAGTGAAAATGGTCTGTTCTCGGCAACTCTTGACATACCATACCCCCACCTGAAGCTTTAGAACTGCTCAGAGAGCTCCCCAAACACACCACCCTGTTCAAATGCGTCCCCCACACTAGTGTCTTCATCTGCCCACCCCACCCCCTCTGCCTGCAGGTTCCAACGTATCCTTTAAAGCCTAGTTTATTATCTGGTTTCTTTGACTTCAATGATGCATTCAATACTGAGCACCTGCTACCTGCCGGGCAGAACAGACTTGGTTCCTGCCATCGTGGAACAGTCTAGTAGATGACAGTCAGTAATTACCAGATGCTGTAAACTAAATGCTTATGGTGCTACGTGGGAGTATAACAAGGGGGACTAACTTAGCTTGGGGGTCGGAAGAAGCATTTTGAGGAACTATTTAGCTCTGAAGCATGAGTAGGAGTTAGCTGAGCAAAGCGGGGCGGAGCGTTAGAGGGGGATTAACAGGTAGCAAGCACTGAGGCGGGGGAAAGCAGCAGTTTCAGGAACTGAAACAAGGCCCTGGGGCTGGAGCACAGAGAATGGGGGGCAGAGATGAGATGGGGAAGGCTTAAGGGTTATTTTTAGCCCTGTGGCTGTGACCTCCCCTCACCTTCCTGAGGTGCCCCCGAGCTGGGCCCCAAACCCTTCCCCTGTGCACCTTCTGGGTTACACTGAGCTGTTTCTGGCAGGCTCCCTTATTGAATTCCTGGAAGGCAGAGATTATCTTAATTCAATTTTTGACACAATACATCACAAATCTGAATCAAGTTTTGTTGATCTAGACCAAAACCCTGCCTAGAAGTCAGAAGCCTCATTTCTTTCCTCAGCTTTGCCATTAAGTTGCAGTGTAACCATGGGCCAAGCTCCTGGATTCCTTAGGATTTGCCACTTTTTTCAAATCCACGGTGTCAAAGATCTACTTGCCCAGAAGTCTCAAATTATGAATGTGCCTCCTCAGGATAACTTCTTATCACCTCTAGCAGGCAGAAAGTAGTTGAGCTAGGGTAAAGGATATGTCTGGGGGCTGGCCCAATGGCATAGTGGTTAAGTTCACACACTCCACTTCAGCAGGCTGGGGTTCGTGGGTTCAGATCTCTGGTCTGGACCTACACACTGCTTGTCAAGCCATGCTGTGGCGGCGTCCTACATACAAAATAGAGGAAGGCTGGCACAGATGTTAGCACAGGGCCAATCTTGCTCAAGCAAACAAACAAACAAAAAAAGAGACATGTCTCAATTTGCCCTTAATCTGTTAATTTACTTAAAATAAAACCATACCCCAGGGGCTGGCCCACTGGCGCAACGGTTAAGTTCACATGTTCTGCTTCTTGGCAGCCCGGGTTTTGCTGGTTTGGATCCCGGGTGCAGACATGGCACCGCTTGGCAAAAGCCATGCTGTGGTAGGCATCCATGTATAAAGTAGAGGAAGATGCGCATGGATGTTAGCTCAGAGCCAGTGTTACTCAGCAAAGAGGAGGATTGGCAGTAGTTAGCTCAGGGCTAATCTTCCTCAAAAAAAAGAGAAAAACCATACCCTTAATGTGAATATATATGCACTTTATGAAACAAATCAACCAAGTTCAATTCTCCTAACTCATCGATTTGAAGACATTTTGTCTCATTCCCTTTACCATTTTTGGAAGCCATCCCTTTAGTTCAAAATTAAAGTTAGACAGGAAGGAAAAAATAGTAAGTTTCTAAAAATGACTTTGGTTTACCTATAATGAAAGGCATGGATGGTTTTAAATTCCTTCCCATAAGAGAACAAGGTGCTTAATGAATCCCAATACGTCTATTTTGAATCACAAATTCCTGGGTGACTAAAATAAATTCGTAGAGTTAAACTTAAATCGGGACAGTGACTACCAGAAAATAAACACCTACTTTATTGATACATCAGCAAGAGAAAGGGTTTCCAATTTCTTAGAAGAAAAATAACATGAACCAGCAGCCCCTGGAAAGTGTTATAAGATTAAATGTCCATGTTTATTGTTGGGAGAGCTTCCCCTCCCCCAATGCAGGTGTTTCATCAAGGACAACAACCATCAGAGCGGCTGCAAGAACAAGTTCCTCACCGTGGGTGGCTGCACAGTCAGCTCCTCAAACAGAAGACTGAAATGATATTATTACTGTTTTAGGAGGTCTTGGTGTAGAGAGAACTTAGCAATGTGGCAAGCAGAGCCCTGCTCCCTGAAGTGAAGACAAACCATGAACGAAGGTATCCAATTTCCTGATACAGGCTGCCAGAGTGCTCTGTGAAGAATCCTTTTCCATTCCTACCACGTGTCTGGGTGAGAGGAGAGGAAAGGGCGGAAAGGTGCCAGTGTACTGGCAAGCAATTCAGGTGATGCTCTGCACTCCGCTCCCTTTCTGCTGGCAGTAGTAGGCGTCTTTTCTGGCAGCTGCAGCAGCTTGATGGGGGAAGGAAGAGGCCACCCACCAATCACCTCTTCTTGAAACCATATTTTTTGCGTTCATAGAAGAGATCTGTCTTAGAGCTCCCCAAATTGACAATCTTTGGGCAACCATCTCTCTGGAAAACAGAAGAATAGAGAAGTTGTTAAAAAGTCTTGGAGCCTGGAGCCAGCCCAGTGGCACAATGGTTAAGTTTGCACATTCTGCTTCTTGGCGGTCCGGAGTTCACTGGTTCGGATCCCAGGTGCGGACATGGCACCGCCTGGCAAAAGCCATGCTGTGGTAGGAGTCCCATATATAAAGTAGAGGAAGATGGCCATGGATGTTAGCTCAGGGCCAGTCTTCCTCAGCAAAAAGAGGATTGGCAGCAGATGTTAGCTCAGGGCTAATCTTCCTCAAAAAAAAAAAAAAGTCTTGGAGCCTGAACTAAGAGGGATTTGAGATAAAAATAACCTTTGGATTAACGGTTTAGCCATTCATCTCACCAGTGCAGTTAGCCCATTCAATCAATCATTAAGAATTTACCTGGGGGCTGGCCCTGTGGCCGAGTGGTTAAATTCTTACACTTTGCTTCAGCAGCCCAGGGTTTTACCGGTTCGGATCCTGGGCGTGGACATGGCACCATTGGTCAGGCCATGCTGAGGTGTTGTGTCCCACATGGCACAACCAGAAGGACCCACAAGTAGAATATACAACTATGTACTGGGGGTGCTTTGGGGAGAAGAAGGAAACAAAAAGATTGGCAACAGTTGTTAGCTCAGGTGCCATTCTTTAAAAAAACTAAATAAAAAAAAGAATTTATTAAGTACCTAGAATGTGCCCAGGGCCTGTCTACCTTCTATTCAGTGGCCTGCACGTAGAATAGTGGATGCTCAGCCCACTTTTGTTGCTAATATGATATGGTTGAGGTAGAATCTAAAATTCTTAAGACGTCCAAAGGGTTTTCTTCAAGTGACAGGCAAAAAACGGTAATAATCATCTACAGATAAAGCTCTCTAGCTCTCCTCTGCTATCTCAAGAAAAGAGAGAATACAACCAACGAAAAACAACTGAAGACTTTAGGAAATAGTACCTTACATTTTAAATACCTAGGAGAATACTGGGTTTGATGTGTCCTTATTAATTCACTTAATTTTTTTTTTTAGATTTATTTTTAATTTTTCCTTCTCCCCAAAGCCCCCCAGTACATGGTTGTATATTTTAGTTGTGGGTCCTTCTAGTTGTGGCATGTGGGATGCCACCTCACCATGGCTTGATGAGCAGTGCCAGGTCTGCGTCCAGGATCTGAACCAGCGAAACCCTGGGCCGCCAAAGCAGAGCACGTGAACCTAACCACTCGTCCACGGGGCCGGCCCCCTCATTCACTTAATCTGACACATGGTCTTGGGGGAAGAGTGCTCCTGTGCTGGGGATGGCTGTTGCTGGTCCATACTCTGACTTGTAATGACATGCTCCCCTGGCCATTTTGTGAGCTTGAGTGGTTTCAATGAAGCCCCTGGGAAGCTGTGTTCTACAGAAATGATGACTCCATCAGTTGATCTGGGATGACAGGAGGAAAACTGGGGGGGTTGTCCTAGAAAAAACCCTTCACAAGTCTGATGATTTTATTTAACATCCATGCCAAAGGATGTTGCTTCCTGTGACACTGGGCTATAGAATGAATTGATCAAGTCCTTAGACATCTCATTTCTAATTCAACTGATTTCTCTTTTTGGGGACTGCCATCAACACTGTACAAACATCTCTGAAGCCACACAAAACCAACACTGACATTTCATTATCTTCTAGAATACATGTATCACGTACTACATTGAGAACTAGCATCTGTGGAGTTTGGTGTGCTGAGGGAGCCAAGCTGTGGGCACAGCCCCACCAACGGCTCACTAGGGGAACTCAAGTAAGCCATGTAATCTGTACTGAAAGTCCCGGGAAATGAAGGAACAGCTGCCTCATCTGGCCCAGGGCAGCCTGATATCAGACACAACAGTGCTCCAAGCCCTTTAGAGATGCTAGGAAATTCTGTGGTATGATGACAGCCTGTTTAGGCTACTTGTGTTTTACTGACTTGTGCAGTGGGCAAGTCACTTCTCTTTGGACTTGTGTTCCCCAAATGTAAAGTAATGGGACTAGATCAGGTCAATGTTTATAAACTGTGAAGCCCTAGAGAGTTCTAAGAGGTGCCAGGTGATGGTAGGACCCAACCCCAAAGCTGTGCAGCTCTGTTCTCATTCATGGCTTAGGTTAGGACGGGAGGCTCTGGTTAGCTTTTGTTGAATACTCCTGTGTATGGAGAGCACGAAAAGGAAGATGGGGGTCAGCCTCAGTGGCCTAAAGTTCAGCATGCTCTGCTTCTGCAGCCTGGGTGTGGTTCCGAGGTGCGAACCTATACCGCTCTGTTAGCAGCTATGCTGTGCTGGTGGCTCACATACTAAAAAACAGAGGATTGGCATGGATCAGATGTTAGCTCAGGGCTTCAATCTTCCTCAGCCATAATAAAAAAAAAAAAAAAAAGGAAGATGGAAGGCCTGTTAAGAAACTTTGGAGGATGGTACAGGAGAATATTTGTGAGTTGAGCTAGAAGATATTTTAAAAATACGTGTAAATGTCTGCCTGACGGCAGTAGCTCTTTCAACTACACACCTGAATACTAAAAATCTCATCCTTTCTCAATCCTCCCCTGAGGACTGACAGAGTTCCCTATTCATAGCACAGGGAACTTTTATTTTAGGCAGCTGTGGCGTAAACTGAGTAAATACGTTTTATGACCACTTAATTTCTAAAATTTTACAAAAAAGTAGACACTAGACTGCCAAATTCTTGTTTCCATTATACTGAACAAGAAACATCACCAGGAGATGTGTAAGCTGGGCTTCTATAGCAACCACCAAGGAGAACTCAATGCCCTTGGGTTTCCTTCCTGAGGAGGGCTGTGTGTCAGGTCCATTTCTACGGCAGGAGAGCCAACTACAAAAATTACCCTGAACCAGTGATGAAAACCAAGGACTTTCAAGTAATACTTTAAAACCAACACTAATCACGTAACAAAATATAACATACCAAAGGGAAATCTGTATAAAACTGAAAGGCAGGAAAAGGCAATTTATTATTTTTTTTGCAAGGAAAGATCTGCACCGAGCTAACGTCTGTTGCCAATCTTCCTCTCTCTTTTTTTTTCCCCTCCCCAAAGCCCCAGTGAATGGTTATATATCCTACTTACAAGTCCTTCTATGTGAGCTGCCGCCACAGCACAGCAACTGACAGACAGGTACTGTGGTCCCACGACCAGGAAACAAACCCCAGCCACCGAAATGGTGAGCGCTGAACTTTAACCACTAGGCCTTGAGGGCTGGCTCAATTTTAAATTTTGAGATCAGAAAAACACTCTTATTGAAAATAGGTCCACATCTCTATTTCTTACAAACAGTAGCAAAGAATTATGAATAGGTGCCAGTGGCAAGACCTGCTTTACTAAAAGAAACTAAAAGGTGAAATGTTCATTCTTCTGGCAACTGTTTAATGAACACCTATGATGTAAAAGACAGACTGCACACTGGTTTGGGGCCTTAACAATCGTAACACGTTTTCTATCTGAAACTTTTATTTTCAAAGACTTTCAAGCCCCAATAAATGTTTCCATGAGTTAACAGGGATTGTTACTTCCTTTTTCGTAGAGATTTCCCTAAAGCCACTGGAAGCATGCTGGTAGCAAAGCCAAAACTTGGCCATGGGCTTTCTGCCTCCCAGTCTGGTGTTTTTTCTAACAGGGCTTCCCAGAGGCAAAAAGAGAAACTTTCCCCTGGCTGGAGAAGTGGTAGAGAATGGGAAATCTGTGAATTAACTTTGAAAAGTATAAAATATCTTTTGCATCTGTCTAACTGCTCTGCTCTTCACTTAAATGGGGAGAAGAGAAGGGGAGAAACAGCAAGAGAGGGGCACGTCCTTAACTACCCTGATTTGAGTGAAACCACGTGTCCTCAAAGGAGATGAAAACATCTTTGATATTACAGCGGTTTGTGACCTAAAGCTCATGCTTACCCAACAAAATCTTATTCTTTAGTATTTAATTCCTCGCCAGAAAGAAAATTTAGTTTAAATTTTAACTTTTCTCTTATTAGGGGGGCAATAATGAAAAAAAAGATGTTAGGAATCAATGAGTTAGAAAGATCTGAGTTCTAGCCCCAGACTTGCTATTTCTTAGCCATGTAACCTTGGGCCAAGTTGCTTAACATCTCTAAGCCTTAGTTTCTTCATCTACATCATGTAGAACTTTTAGAAAAGAATATTCAGCACGGTACCTGGTACACAGCCAGAACTCCATAAATACTAGCTGCTGTTTTCCCTGTTTTCTGGTTGGGAGAGTTGAGGAAAATGGGAAGTAAAGGAATCAGGGGCTAAGGGGATCCACATGAGGCCGCGCTACAAGAAACTACACATTAGTCCTCTAGCAGCAACGCCCACAGATATTATCCCTGACTCCTGAGTATTCTTGAGGCTCTGAGACACTATAGAGAACACTTAGCTTAGTTTACTGGTCTAATTCCCTTATAAATTATGAAAGATGCAGGAAGAAGAGAAGAGTGACGGGGCTGCTTTGGTTGTAGGAAGATTTCTGCATAGGAAAAAGTCTCAGGCGCTTAATCTACAGGATGATCTGTAAGGCTGAGAGGCTGGATCATGTCACTGGACTGCTTTGTGTTCCTTGGAAACTATTGCTGAGTAAATGTGACCTAGATGCCATCTCAAATATCCTCAGAACATTCCTATATAATGTGAAGTCGGGGAAGTGACGTCTAGAATAATTCTCAGGGACAGAATGAGGCACAAGCATCCAAAGGTATCAGGTCACACACCACATGCAGACGAGTCAAACAGCAATTAACATTTATTAAGCACTCTCTGGTTGCAAGCTTATTCCAGATAAGAACTCTAACTACAAATCTGCAGAAGTCCAAGAAAATGTTGTCCTTAATGGACTCTTTAGTTAAAGAACTGCTCAGACTTTCTCTTCACTGCTGCGGTCTTACCATGGTTTCACTGCTTACAGACTATAAATAATTACCACACACCTACTACGTACCAGACCCTCTAGAGGGGGAACTCCTATGCATGACTTATAGGGCAGCACCAAAAATGTGGACCATGCTGGCAATACATGCCAGGCCCTGAACCAAGAACTGGGGGAAAGGAGAGACAAATACAGGTCCTTTCTCTGAAGGAGTGTAACCTAGCTGGTGGATCAGATCAAGCAGGATATGACTTGAAAATCAGAGGGAAATGCAAATCAGAGTTTAGGACAGGAGAATGTTCAAATCACCAACTGGAATTATGTTTTTAGTATCTATGACCCTTCTCATCTCCCTAGATAAAAGATGACAATGGTGTAAGAAACAGTCTTATCCGGCCAAATGCATAGACTGCGGAGGTGGCTGGGTTATTTCTCCTCAACATAGGCACATCCGACCAAAAGGACTTACAAACGGACAAGATGGTGTAATGGGGACACCATTAGGTTTAGTCAGACAACCTGGGCTTGCCACTTATCAGCAGGGTGGGGGACCATAAAATGGGGAAGATGATAATCTCTATTTAACAAAGTTCTTGTGAAGAATAAGGGGGGTAACATCTATACATTACCTACTGTTTGCTCATGAGAATATTAAGAATTATATCTTTGCCTTACCCTAGATTAAGTAACTGGCTATCCTCTATGAGCCAACTGGTACTATATCACACTTCCTTCTGTTGTGTCATAAGAAGAAAACAAGCTAATCTATGGGTTTTTTTCCCTCCAAGAAGCCTGCTGCTTCTAATCTAAAGGAAAACGGTAAAACTTGCCTTTGGCATAAATCTACAAGCCCTCTATCCTGGCATTTGGTTCAAGGAATTGAATAACTAGCCACTGCCACCACACAATGTCAAGGGGCAAAAATATCATGAGACAGAATCAATTCTGCAATATCAAACCAAAGGCATTCTTTAGCCGCTTAAAGCTGAAATCAACCTGAATTGTCCCAAATTCAAATGTCACCACATCCACCCAGACAGTCCTTAATGACAGCAAAGAGAATCACTGAGTGGCTATTACATATCATGCACTATGCTGGGACTTAGAAAATGCAGGATGTTGTTTCTGAATAAAAATAATCAGAGAGACATCAAAGGAATAGAGAGAGGGCTCTCCAAATTGCTGGTGTTGACAAAGACTTGCTTCTCCTGCATTTCTGCCCCTGATGCAAAATAACTGCCTTTTATCGGACTACACCCAGTTTGGCTCACAGAACTTGCAAAAATTATAACCTGACTAGCTGAAGACAGTAATCTCTACCTACCATAGGAGGTTGCCATGGATAGCAATGTGTTACTAAATAAAAGGAGGAAAGATCAGATGGAAAGGTTAGTAATACACTCACATCCTTCTCCTGGATGGTGCACTCCTTACAGTAATAGGCATCAGAGACGCCGGGGCCTCCACAGATCACGCAGCGCCCCTGGTAAGAGCCGTAGTTACACTCATCACATATGCGCACCAGGGTGCAGGGACGCACATAGGAGTCACAGATCACACACTTGCCATCACCTGTGAGGAAAATAGAATGGAGTTATGCCCACTTGCAAGTACCTCCTCGAGTCCTCTGCCTTCCTCCTGCTATGGGGAAATACACCAATCTCCTTCTGACAGTGACTTTAGGGCCCTCTACTTTGGCATCACAAAACCTAGCTTACCTGGTGTACATCTCAATCCCCACAACACATAGAAAAAGTTAATCGACTAATATGCAAGGAGACTAGAACAGCACCTGGTGGATAAGTCTGTATAATTAGCAGCAAAACACTGTGTGCTGGGGATGGGGTCATGCTACTTCCTGTTCAAAGCTAGAGATTTTCTCAAAACCTAAACATAATATCTAAAACGTGCAAGTTGGGGTGGGGAGGTGGAGGGGGCTTTGGCTGCAGCCTGGCATTCGGTGTCCACATACTTCCAGGCACATCTACTCAAACCCTTCTTTGTGGCACCACTGGAAATGCCCGTTTGCTGGCTCCACAGAAACTGAGTGGGAGAGGTGGGGTGTCTGGCAGGGCGTGTTCCACTCACATTTTTCACACAGTCTTCCGATGGCTGCAAGATCAAAGGCAGTAAAGAGTATAATTAGAATTAAGGTTTAGACGAAGACGAGAAAAACATCCTTGAGTATGGGGTGGGGACAGGAACAGGGACAGCAGTGAACCCTGAGGGATCTTATCCATCTTATCCTCATAAACTTCGATCCGAACTAAACCCACACCCTCTTGAGGCCCCTCCCACGTCTTGGGCAATCTGAGTTTCTCCCGGCTCCACCCTGGCCACTCGCCTCCTTCCAGCACGCGCGCCCCCGCCTCTTTTCATCCGAGGCCACAAAACCGCGCGCTCCTACACTACCGACGTGAGGCGGGAAACGTGGGGCCTCCGAAGCAAGACCCTAAAGAAGACAAGAACCCCCGGGCCCCCCCGTTCCTAGTACCATCCCCACCCAGACAGCCAGGGGCAGGAAGCCGTCTCACCAACACCAGCCTGCTTGCGGCAAAAGATCAAGTCCGGGTGATGTTTAGCCATAGCTCGCACTCAAGTCGGCCACCGGAAGCTTGGTGAACTTCCGTCCGACCTTTAACCCCTATTATTCCTGCCTCCTGGTCGCTGTGATTGGTCCTCCAGGCTTCCATCACCGTTTACAATCTTTGCGCCAAGCCTCGCTCGCTCTCGCGCGATTAAAACCCTGAGGCTTCAAAGACGAGTTTCCGTCGTAGTTGGGGGGCCAGGTCCTGGCAGGTGCGTGAAAGTCATAAGGAAAAATACCTTTCTCAGGTTTGGATGGGAGAGACACATCGCAAAGTGCAAAGATGAAATTTGCACGTCTCTGAGACATCACTGCGCCCTGTATTTACTTTTACGCCCTACTTTTTCCTCTCCGGTGTTCGAGAGCCCCGCCCACTGCGCTCGCAGGGCGCTGGTCCCTCTGCGGAGGCCCCGCCTTCGCCGCGGCGCGTTTCTCCTCTGGCCACGCCCCCCCGCCCGAAGGCTTTAAATGCGACTTTTGGCACGTCATTTTCATGCGACCTCATCTTTGTCAGTGCACAAAATGGCGCCTTACAGCCTACTGGTGACCCGGCTGCAGGTGAGCGAGTTTAGGGCCTTCGGGTTTCACGGGGGCGGGGTGCCTCCTACTGTGCCTGCGGCTGTGGGCGAGGCAGGGCAAGGCGGGCCCAACCTCTGGCCGACTTTCCGTGTACCTGTCCCAACCGCGGGCCCAGCGCCGGTGCCCGCTCTTCCGGCGCCCGAGGTCAAGGCGTCCCCGCCTCAGTCAGCTCTCACAGCCCAGACCCCGCTCGACGGGAAGCGTGGGTCCGAGCAGCGGCGGCCTGGTGAAGAGTGGAGGCAGCTCTTTCTCCTTTTTGAAGACCGCACTCTCCTCTCCCGTAGGGTTCCTTTCTGTTCCTCAAGGTGAGGACAAGGTGACTGGGGGGCGCGGTCATCGTTGAGCCCGCTGATCCCGGAGCCTGAAGGCCTTGCTTCTCATCTCTCAGCAGCAGAGACTTGCTTAGCCAGGTGCATCTACGGTTCGCAGGCCTGGAGAATGCAGAAGAAACTAGCACTCTGTTACATCTTATGAGGATTCTGCAGAACATACAGTATAGCCAAGAATGCAGGGGGATCTTCTGGGCCCAGACGTAGTAAATAGTAATGATAACAGTCTCTCACCTTTGCACAAGATTGCAAGACCGTTTTTAATTCCTCCTCATATCATTCGATTCACTTACTCATCTGGTGAGGTGATTATTCTCATTTGATAGGAGATGAAACTCCTAGAAAGTAGATGAAAGTTCGTGTTTTGTGACTGTCACTGAAGTGCTGTGACCTGAGTGTGCCCTATTTACCCCTCTGTTCTCCTTGTTCTTGTCAGCCTGTCCTCACAGAAGTTTCTGAGCTGGAGTGTGATCCTTGAGCTGACGTTTGTATTTGTGAGAGCACCAGTATGGAGTATTTTGAGCTCACAATTAGTTGCTTTTCACTTACTAGATGGGAGGGTAAAGAGACTCAACAGTTAGTTTGACCTTGACTCCTGTTATGACTGCCAGATGGTTTTTTCACTCCTAACTTGACAACTCTAGGAAGGTGTTATACTCAAAGGTTCAATATCAAGCCTGTATTTTGTTAATAAAAATAAAGCAAGCCTTTATAGACATTCTCTGACAAGCTTTTACATTTAACTTTGTGAATCTACTTTGAATCAAGTGCGATAACTTTGACTATAGAATTTAAAAAGTAGTTATGTGCTATACTCTTGGGAAGCATTGTGTTACTAGAAGTTATTTTTTTAAATCACATTGCTTAAATTTAAACCGTATGGTTTAAAGTGAAATCATCATTTATCTTGAAATACTTCTGATCTCTCAATTCTGGGCAAAGATGAGGGATTTGCTTTAATTATCTCTCCCAGTCTTTTGATTCTATAGGTTAGCAATGTGGGAATAGTTGTTTTTTCCCTAATCCTTCTGTCCTAAGATGTTGCAAAGTCAGGCAAGATTATTTGTTAAGATAAATGATTACAGATTTATTAAGTTTGGAAGAGAGGATTTATATCACAGTATTTTTGAACTGAAAAATGATCTTGGAAAGCATGAGTGTTAGACTGATAGAGAAGGGGATCTGGGCCATGGTTCATATTCTGCCCTGGCCCTGTGACTTTGAGCAAGTTATTTCTGAATCCCAGTTTGCTCATCTGTCAATTGGTGATGGATCTTCATTGACAAACGTTTATTGCGTACTTGGTAATCAGCTTCTACCCAGATTGTTGTGATGATTGATATAAAGTGATGAGAAAGTAGAATTTTTTTTTTATGATCATCATGTGGTCCAGCCCCCTCTTTTACAGATGGACAGTCCAAGACCTTGAGAGCCTTGGTGAATTCCAGTAGCAGAGTCAGGATTAGAATCCAAGTCTCCTTGTTTGTTCATTTAGCTAAGGTGAATGAACAGCATTCTACCACACTGCCTCCCAATAGCCAGCTGTCTTAAGTAATGGCCAGCTAATACTGTCCTCTGAGAACCTTGTAAATTTACCTCTTTTTGTGTTTGACTACGTTTGGGAAGTGATGGTACTGCCTTGGTTGTCATATCTGCAGAACCCTGTCCATGCATTCAGTTTATTCCTACCGCATTCACCATGAATTTACTGAGCGCCCACTGCTTGCTCTGGATACAATGATAAGCAAAGCAGACAATTCTTGTTCTCATGGAGCTTCCACTATATTCTAATGTATTCTACTGCAGAAGGCCTTAAAGATCTTTATCAGCCAAAATATTTTTCTTGTGACCTTGGCTGGACCAAAGGTAAAAGTAGATAATACAATGATGGCAATTACTACTATCACTAAGAGTAGCTCATATTTACCTTATTGTGTGCTAGTAATCTCACATGACCCTGTGAAATAAGGCAGACCTCTTAGCCCTGTCTTATGGATGAAGAAACAGGATTAGAAAGGAAACACACTGTAATGGTTAAGGGCATGGATTTTGACATCATGCTATCTGAATTTGAGTGTTGACTCTAATACTTGCCAGCTGTTACTTCACCTCTCTGTGCCTTTTATCCTTATCTGTAAGTTATGGATAGTAATAGAACACTGACTTATCTAGTAATCATTTTATTTATTTTGTTTTATTTTATTTTTTTTTTTTGAGGAAGATTAGCTCTGAGCTAACATCTGCTGCCAATCCGCCTCTTTTTGCTGAGGAAGGCTGACCCTGAGCTAACATACGTGCCCGTCTTCCTCTACTTTCTGTGTGGGACGCCTGCCACAGCATGGCTTGCCAAGCGGTGCCACGTCTGCACCTGGGATCCGAACCGGCGAACCCCGGGCTGCCGAAGTGGAATGTGCGCGCTTAACCGCTGTGCCACTGGGCTGGCCCTAGTAATCATTTTATAGTTGCAAAGTATCTATAACCCTGCCTATACCTAGTAAGCTGTATAATTGTTTATTAAATAAAATAAAATAAACTTGGTTAGGGCCTTAGTCCTCATTGTTAGCAGATATGATTTGACTCTGCACCTTTTGGTTCCAAAGCCTGAGGTCCTAGCACTGCTCTATACTGCTTCCCTTTGGCATCAAGACTCAGCCTGTCCACCAGGGTAGCGTTAATGCGCCATATCCTGAGAACAGTGTTCTTTAAGTTGAAAGTGTTCTATTTGACAGTACCTGCTACCAGGTAGTGAGATTAGAAACGGTGAAGACAGTGGAGGTGAAAGTTTTGAAAAGCCATGCTTACTCTCTGGTTTTCATTGTTTATTTTTGTATAGATGACTGTGGATGGTAAATAAGAGGGGCTGGGCACTTGCAGATACAGTTTTTAGGTCTTTGGTTTTGCCTTGAGGTACTGGGGTGGTGAGTTCTCACCTTGTGACCTTGGGGAAGTCATGTAACCTCTTGCGTGTAAATCTGAGATGGCACTTAACTACAGAGAAGTCCGATGTATTTGGCTGAAGTTCAGTTCTCTATAAAATGCCGTGTAAGAAAATATTCCTTTGGCTGGGAAACAGGTCATTCTGGTTGCATGTTCACTGTGGTACCTTCTCAGGTGTCCTGTCATCACCTGTTGGTTTGAATTGAGGGAATGAATCAATGATTGAATGGATAAGTAAACAAACTTCCAATCTCAGATTTGGGCAGAGGGAGAAGAAGCACCATCTTGAGGACTAGGGGGAGCACACAATTGCCTTTTGAGCCAACTGTTCCCAAAATGTTTATTGAAATCTTACTATATATGCCTAGCACTGTTCTAGGAACTGGGAGTGCAATAGTGGACAAGAAGAGTGGAGCTCATATTGTAGTTCTGGGGAGACAGAAAATAAACAAGAAGACAAATAGGAAAGTTGTAGCTACTGAGTGCTACAAGGAAGGTCAAATAGAACAGTGTGGTAGAGAGAGTAGGTGTGGGGATGTGGCATGGCTTTAACTGGGGTGGTTGAGGAAGGCCTCTCAGAAGGGGTGACATTTGAGCTGATACTTCACTGATAAGAAGGCAGCCCTTCAGCATGTTGGGAGAAGAGACTTCACGTAGAAGGAGCAGCATGTGCAAAGCACTTGAGACAGGTATGCGCTTAGTGTGTTGAGAATAAGAATTAAGGCCAGTGTGACTGAGGTGTTGAGAAGAAGGTCTGAGCAAGAGGTGGGAGCCAGGGTCATGGAGGCTCTGCTAGGGAAATTGGGTTTTACTCCAAACGTGATGAAAGTCCCCTGGAAGGTTTTAAGCTAGGAAGCAACAGGATCTGATTTATGGTTGAGAAAAATCATTTGGGTTGCTGCATGGGATGACGGACCACAGAGGAACAAAAGAGGAGGCAGGGAGAACAGTGGGGGCTCTTGAAATCATCCAGGGAGTGCTGATGGTGTCTGGGTCTGGGGTTCTGGTAGTGGACATAATTTGGAGGCAGATGGATTGGGTGTGAGTGTGAGGGATAGGGAATAATTAAGGATGACTCCTAGCTTTGGGGCCTGAGCAACTGAGCGATGGGTGAACTTGAATTCAGTAGTCATGTATTTGCATAGTACTTGTAAAACTTAGATGAGGGCCAAAGCTCATTTTAAAATTCTAGATCCTTTGATCAACTCTCAACAAGTTACCTCTATTTCACGGGTGAAGAAGCTGGATGGGGTCAAGTGTCTTGCCCAGGAGCCCTCATTTGAGTATGAGTATCATGTCTGAAGTGAGCCTCTTCTATCTCTGGCCTTACTCGAGTGGCTGTCTTCATTGGCTTCCCCTTTCTTTGACACACCTGGTTTTCCAGCATTGGTTTGGAAGGCAGTGGTGGGCTCTGGGCCTCTCAGCATAAAGTGGGGAGGGGACTGCCGGAGGCTGCTCGCAGTCTTTAAAAAGCAACATAGAGCCAGCCCTGATGGCCTAGTGGTTAAAGTTTATCACACTCTGCTTCAGTGGCCCAGGTTTGGTTCCTGGGTGTGGAACCACGCGACTAATCCGTCAGTAGCCATGGTGTGGCAGCGGCTCACATAGAAGAACTGGAACTTACAACTATACACAACTGTGTACTGGGGCTTGGGGGTGGGGAGGAAAAAAAAGAGGAGGAATATTGACAACAGATGTTAGTTTAGGGTGGATCTTCCCCTGCAGGAAAAAAAAAAAGCACATCAGAAACCTTAGGGAGACTTCCTCTCACAGACTTATCACATGACTTCAAGCAGAGTATCAACCCTCTGTGGCCCTCAGGTTACACATCTGCAAAATGGGACAATTAATAGCTACCCTTCCATTAAGGGAGGTCCTGAAGGCCTAGTAATATTTGAAAATTTAAACTCTAATGAACTATCAAAGTTTGTGAATAGTTTCTGATGTTATTTTAGGAATAGGCCCTTTCTAACATTGAGAATAGGGGCAGACTTTTTCCTCAGATTGTTCCAGAATGAACCCGTAGAAGCTCTTGTTTATTTTGGGAGCCTTAAAAGGCACGGAGAATGGTTTTCTTGGGTTCATTCTACACAGCTTGGGCCAAAGGAAAGGGCACCAGCTTTGCAGGCAGGTCTGGAATTCCACCTTTGCTGTGTGACCTTGGGCAAAATAGTTAACATCCCAGAACCTCAGTTTCCTCATCTGTAAAATGGGCACAGTACCTTCTGCCTCAGAGGATAGTTGTGAGTATTAAATGGGACTGTGTATATAAAGTATTTGGAGCCGATCTGGCGCAGGGTGTAGGCACTTGGTGAATGTCAGTCTCTGTTTCCAGCCCTGGAAATGCTTGCAGCCTTCATCACCCCAGCATTTATCCTCAGCTCATATGTTTAAAAAAGACTGGCTCTGGGGAAATTGCTTGTTCCTCCCCTGATCGCCGTGGATTTCGGGTAGGTAGTAGTTGTTCAGGAAAGCCTTTTGGCTGCTGCTCTGAGAGTTTGGAGAAGAGGTAGAAATGAATCTGCTGGCTTCTTGTTTTTTATTCTCCGAGTCAAAGGGCAACGTTTGGAAAATGAACTCTAGAATTAGGTTTGCAGTATTTTTGTCATTAGATGTAAAAGTCTGAGCCCTTGGGGGAATTTAGGCCCAGGAGGAGTATTTCTGCTTTCACCCTGCAGACATGGAGAGAGTTTCTGATTGGGAGCTTTAAATCTGTGGCTAGTTCTGGGGGGCGACCAAAGAGGTCTCAGGAGTTCCTTTCACCCCCCACACTTCAGTGCTTGTTGGCTGGGCTCCTTCACCTTCTGCTGGACATTTGTGTTGCTGTTGCTGTTTTATTGTTCGCTGAGAGAGTACAGAGCTGGGTTAAGACAAGGGCCTTGCCTGTGAAAGAGCTTATGTGCTCTTTATGAGGAAGAAGTCACTTAATTGTAACATCCTGTACTGAAGCGAGGAAGGGAAGGGGTGTGCTGGGTGGGGCTAAGTCCAGACTGGCCCATCCTGGAGCTTGGTTGGTGTGGTGGCACGGTTAGTCTGCCCCACACCATCGTCAGCATTAGAGAGATGACACTGAGCAGTCAGGCCTGCTGTGCCAGTCACTGAACTAGGTCTTGTTTCACAAATGCTGCCTCATTTGTCCTTCACAACAACCCTCAGAAGTAGTTATCATTAGCCTCTTTTCATGATGATGAAACTGAGACCTAGAGAGGTTAAATCATTTGTCTGAGGTCACAGCTAGCTCGCAGCAGAGCCAGAGTTTGAATGCAGATTTGTTTGACTGCACAACCCAGGCTGCTCACCACTCAGCCAAACTGTTTCCCCAGAGTCCTCCCCTGGGGTCGAGGGTGGAAGCTAGATCTCTGCAGAGTAGGCTAGATAGAGGGGACACTTCGGTTGGCTCCCTGCGCTGTGTAGATGTATGTCTCTTTGGGGCCTTGATTGCCTCCTGCCCCAAATACCAGCAGAGCTTGAGAGGGAGAGGCTTGAGGTGTGGGTCTCACAGAGGCAGCTTTATTCCTTGACTGAGCTGTGTGCGAGCGTCACAGGCTGCCTATTGAGCTTGCAGAGGACGCCCTTCCTAAGTGTGTTGGTGCAGAGGTGCTGCCCAGGGGCCAGAGTAGGGCTGCAGATTTGTATGCAGTTCACAGTGTGCCTGGAGTCTCTGTTGCTGATGCCAGCAGCAAAGAAGAATTAGGCAGATGAGTGAATCCAGCAACCGATTCCTTAAAGGAACCCCCTACTGCCTTGGAGCCCATTTAGAGGCTATGACTTGGAAAGATGCAGCTCCCTGCCCGCTTTCCAAACCTCTGAAGAAGACTGCATCACTTTTGTGTCTGCCAGTTCCATAGCAACCAAGCTAGCTGATTGCCTCCTGGTAGGAGGGAATTGTTTAGCTTTGGGTCTTAGGAGAGGTGCCAGGCATTGCCTACAAGCGGTGGGAAGAAATGGTTAGAAGCAGTGGAGGTGTGGGAAGATGCTTCTTCTTCGGAGGGTGGTGTTGACTGACGTGCATTCTTGTATTGTCCACCTAGACAGAGCCCACCTGAGGCTTCCCTGCCAGGAAGGGCTAGGCAGCTAGTTGCTAAGAGCTGTGAGCCTGAATGCTGCTGAGGGTCATGGTCAGAGGAACCAGAGCTCTTACCCGACCTGAGACCTTGAAGACATCCTGCTGGTGAAGTGGGCTGCCTCATATGGTAGTGCATTCCCCACCACTGGACAGGGCCCATGTAGGTTGGATGACTCCATGTTAGGCCTTGAAGGACAGAAAGAGTGGATAGATGAGACCTTTTCAGTCCTTTTTCAGTTCTGAGATGTCCTGCCCCGCCCGGTGTGTGGGACCTGCTTGGAGCTCCTGGTCTTTCTTTGGCAACTGGGAAGGGTGTAGAGGGCATAGAGAAAAGTAGCAGCCTGTGGTCCTTTCTGCAATACACAGGCAGGCAGTGTGTTAGTAGTAGCGTCTCATTCTCCTGGGAGAACTGAATAACAGAAGCTTGTATTTATTGAATGCCTGTCAGGAACCCAGCTACCGAGCTCTGTGCTTTTCATATATTTTTTTCCTTAAAGAATGCAGTATATTCATAAAAGCTCTCTTTCCTTCTCTCCATTCTGGTCCCCAGAGGCAACCACTGGTAGGAATTTTGTATTTATCATTCCAGACTTTCTTCTCTATATTTACAAACAGTACATTCTTCTTAGTCCTCACAAAATCTCTGCTCTTTTCATCCCATTTTACAGAAGAAGAAACTGGCTCAGAGAGGTGAAGAATCTTGTCTGAGATTCTAAGCCAGATCCATCTGGCTCTAGAGTGGATGCCCTTTCTGTGAGTTGGCACTAGGGTTGGAGTGTTTCCACACACTCGACAGATCAGAATGGGGCTGGTGACTTCTCTGTCTCTTGCTGAAGCAGCTGCCTCAAGAGACCAGGCCTCCTCCAGGAGCCCGGCCTGTTTGGACAGCTCAGCCGCCTTCTGCTCCTCGGCTTGCTCCAAGTGCTGGTGCCCACTGACACGTGGTTCCCTAAGGCAGTGCTGGCATATGCCGTGCTTCACAGGATGGACAGAAGGTCAGATTGGCCCGCCAGGTTGGCCTCCTGCCTGAGAATATGTCAGTCCCTTTGGTTTGGACTGTTCTCTGAATGCAAGTGGTCTCCAGGGATGAACTCCGTCCTTTGGGAAAAGAGAGCAGCACGCCTGACCTTGGCTGAGTGGGGAGGCCAGCGTTCTGAGTGGGTGTGCACGTGAAATGCTACAGGGTGGACCCTTTTCCTTGTGCTTTGGCTCTGAGTGCGCACTGATGGCTCAGCACAGCCTCTGCCAGAGGCACTCACAACTTGAATTTGAAAACACAATGAAAAGACTTGTGTTCAAATCATGGCCCTGCCTTCATCTATTTCATCACCGAGTATTTCTTGAGCTTCTGTGTGTCAGACGTTGTCCTAAGCTCTGAGTATACAGTGGTGACCAGAATAGACAAGTTGTCTACCCACATGGAGCTTACATTTTAGTGGGTTTTATGTTCTCGTCTGTCTGAGTCTCCGTTTTCTCATCTAAACAAGGGACAAAATTACTTGTTGGGAGGGTGACATAAAATAACTTTTGTGATCTTGCCTGGCACAGTTTCCTTTTGTTTCATTTCTTGCCTGGCTCTCTCATGGGGGTCCACTTTGAGTATGTTCCCTCCTTCAGAGTTTGTTCTGTGTCAGTAAATGCAGCATCAGCAGAGCCTCCTTTACTCCTTGGGAGCCCTGGAGATGTGTGTCCATCCAGCACGGGAGAGGGTACCCTCAGACTAAGGAGCCAGACTTCTCTAAAGGCACTCTGGTTCAGCAGTTGGGACTGAGAGCCCCCATGGAGGACTGAGCCCACCCAGCTGCTGGGCTGGAGCAGAGGTTGGGAGACACTGTAGCACAGTGAGAAGGGCATGGGCTCAGCAGGTTCACAGCTCTGTGACCTTGAGCAGGCCACCTTCTATCTCTGGGCCTCGGCATTTTCAGGGCAGTTAGGGAGGCTGAGCTCTATACCCCAAGGTTTACCAGTGTAGCTGGCACAGAGCAGTGTGACAACTAACTGCTCCTTACTCCAAAACAGATCTGAGGGCATCTGGCTCCTGGTCACCCTGATGGGAGACTCCCACCCAAGTGCAGAATTAGGGAGTTGGTTTGTAGCAGAGGAAGTACCATAGGGATACTGAGAGCGGAGAAGACGTGATTATGGCTTTCAAGGATTGATAGGCTGAAGTGTGGAAGAGTGACTAAGCTCTGGTTCTGAAGGACAGGGCTGGGAGGTGAGGCCTCTGTCGAGTGTCAGGCTCCGGGCTGGGTGCGTTCACATGGGTGCTCTCCTTTAACCCTCGCTGCAGCCTGCGGAGGTGTTATCCCATTTACAGATGAGAAAAGTGAAGTGAAGAGGTGTTAAATAAAACCACACAAGGTTACACAGCTCGTCAGGGCAGAGCTGGGATTTGAGCCCAGGACTCCGATGCTGGAATCTGTACTCTGATACAATGGAAGCATGTTTTCAGTTCAGTATAAGAAGCATTTGTTGTTGTGAAGTATTAGAACTGTCCAGTAGTGGAATAGGCTTTCTGGAAGAAAATGAGAATCAGGGGCCTATGGAGATTGCTGAAGAGAGGTTTTCTGCCTTGAGGCTGCCTCAGTCCTGGCCTCGTCCCCTTTGTTCTTGAGAAAGTGGAGGGCGAGGGCTTAGTGAAAGTGTCTCTTCCACATAAGGGCCTGGTATTTACTCATGAGAATGTCACAAGGCCTGAGACTTGGGCTCCAAGTGTGGGAAACAATTTTCCTGTTTCCTGGTTGTTATGACATCTGGGTTGGATGGCCTTACAGCTGATCTCGAGAGCGTCCCTGGGCCTGGGTTGAACTGAGCATTCAAGTATGTTTTACTTTTGGACTTAGGAAATAAAAACAAAACCCCAGGAGGTTATTTTTGTAAAATATGCCCAAGTCATCATGCTTCTTTAAATAGTATTCCTCTGGACTACTCATACCCCAACCACAGTGGTCAGTATATTATGAGACTCAATACTATCCATTTTTAAGATAAAATTAGTTTTTACCTTTTTTCTTGTTTATAAAGGTAATTACCCATTGTGGCAAACTTGGAAAGTAGAGGTATAAAGAATATAATAAAAACATCTACCTATATACCCAACTCCTACCCAGAGATAATTACTGTTAACATTTTGGTATATTTCCTTCTAATATTTTTAAAATGTTACAATCCAAATAAAAAACATGTACAATAATACATGTATTTATAATCTTACAAGCAGCAATAAGAACATTCTTACAAAGATTTAAATACTGTTAACAAAGCTGAAATCCTCCTTTTCTGCCAGCCCTTGCTTACACTTCCTGGCTTCCCAGGAGTGCCCGCAGGTCGGTTGGGGTTCGTCCTCCTATGTGTAGATCTGCATACAGTATGTGCACACAGACAGAGTGTTCAAGCAACTTGTTGTGCATTTTATCTGTAACTTAACAATGAATCTGGGAGATTTTCCCCAAAGTGTTGTATAGTATTCCACAGAATGGATAAAATGTAACTTTTTAAAAAATAAATGGACATTTAGTTGTTTGTAATTTTTTAAATATTTCACTTAATGTTGCAGTGAGCATTCTGGTAGCTGTCTTCTTTTGCGCATGTGTGGTACAGGTAGATATGGAAACAGAGTGGCTAGGGCACAATGTACTAAGTTTTAGTAGCTATTGCTCCTGGGAAGACTGTACCAGCATTCTCTGATAGCAAAATTCGATGTTACTCCTTCCTCACTAAGGCTTTATGTTGTAAATCTTTAAGATTTTTGCGTATTACTTTTGTATAATGGGGGGAAGCATTCATATTCTTTAAAAAACCTGACTTCATTCTTTTGCTTTTTAACAATCTGAAGTAGACTGCAAGTTTTAGAAAACAGTGTGGTGCTTAGAAAAAATTTATTTTTATTTCTTTAAAAATAATTTTTCTGATTCTACAACTAATATAGATAGAGTATTAAAGGTTCAAAATTACATAAATATAAAAAGTTAAAAAGTCTGCATAATTTCATCCTCCAGCCATAGCCATTGTTAACAGTTTGGCATCTATTCCCCCCCCTTGTTTTTTTTTTGGTGAGGAAGATTTGCCCTGAGCTAACATCTGTTGCCAATCTTCCTCTTCTTTTGCTTGAGGAACATTAGCCCTGAGCTAACATCTGTGCCAATCTTCCTCCACTTTATATGTGGGTTGCTGTGACAGCATGGCTGATGAGTGGTGTAGGTCTGCATCCGGGATCTGAACCCAGGCCGCTAAAGCAGAGCATGCTGAACTTAACTGCCATGCCACTGGGCTGACCCCTATTCCTTTTTGATTTTATTGATTTCTTTAATTCATTTGTGTCCAGATCCATGCTTAGAATTGCCAGGAGACTCCTGGAGGGTTCAGTGTTTGGGCTTTAGAGCTAGGCTGTGTTTGAATGCTCATGTTATTATTCACTCTCTGGGGCAACTTGAGCAAGTTACCACCTTCCTCCAGCCCTCAATTTCCTCATCTTTTAAGTGGGGTTCATATTATTACAATAGGGCTACTCATCCATGTAAAGTACTTGAAACTTGGCACTCAATAGAAAGTATTAAATATTATGAATAACGATCTTTGCTTAGAAACCTCAGCCATGACACCTGTTGGGTGTGGGTACAGTGGGTGCGTGTGGTGCCAGGGACTGTGGGGAGGGGTAGATCCGGCATGGAACTAGTATTGGTGCCTCTCTTGGAGTCACTGAGTATTAAATACCACTGGGTGCCTGGCATCAGGCCATGGAGTCTGGGGAAGGGCTGGTGGTGGTGGGTATCCCTGGATGGGCTTCAGGGAGTCTGTAAAATTGTATGTTTTATGTGTTTTCTAAATTTCCTCCATGAAGTATGTCCTATTTTTTAAAATAGGAGGAAAACCCCTAGTAAATGCTATTTTTAAAAAATCTGCTTATAGCATTTTAGAATAATTGCTATTCTTTGGGAGCCCATTCATGTCGTTTCATGCCTCATGTAATACTGAACTGTTACTCTCTTTTTCCATATGAGGAAACCGGGTGCAAAGGTGAAGCCCTCTTGAGATCACACAGCTAGTAATGGTGGAGCTGGCCTTTGGAGTGAGATCCAGCTAAGTTCTTTCTGCTGTGCTGTGTTGCCTCTTGTAAACCACAGGTTATAATGTAGGCTGGTGAACCACACCCTCCTGGCCCTGCTGGGTTTCCAGCCAGACCTTCCACCATTTTCTGCTTTGTCTTTGCTCCCCACCATTTTGAGTACTTTGTAGCTCCTGCACACTAAACTTGATGATTCTGTATCTTTTTACATACTGTCTGTCCTCTTTCACTGCCTCACAAACTCCTGTTTATCTTCCACAGCCCTGCTCAGTGAAGCCTTGCCTGGGCATCCCAAGCAGAGTTAACTTCCCTCTGCTGCCTTCTGCCCCTGGTGTGTGCTTCCTTCTCCTCACAGGTCACAATCAATTGCATTTACATGCTGATCTTGGCCAGACTAAGGTATATCAGTGTAGGGACTGTCTTCTTGGTGTCTGTGTCCTATTGCTTGGCACATAGTAGGTGCTCGTGTGTTAAAATACAAACCTTTTTCCTTGAGGACAGAAGTTATGTGAAAAGCCACCATCAACCTCTTGTACCTTTGCCCCTCTTGGATGCATTATCTACAGAGCAGCCACGGTGATTTTTTTTTTTTGAAAATGCAGTTCTGATCTAGTCATGATCCTGCCTAAACCTTCAGTGGCTTCCCATTGCTTTTAGGATCAAGTTAAATATTTAGCATGTCCTGCTGTAAAGCTCACAATCAGAAGACAAGGTCAAGGCCTGAGTGACTGGACCAGTAAAGGTACAGTGAGCCACTGTCATATACAGAGGGATCATTACTTACGTAGACAGTGACAGGAAGAAGCCAAGGTGCCAGTTCCCTGGCCCTAGACCCATACACCAGAAAGGACGACATCAGAACGGAAGGAGCTGATGGCTACACACAGGTTATGAGTACCCTGTTGCAGCTATACCTCATCAGATCCTGGGAGGCGAGGAGCAGCTGTCTCATGGCAGCCTCCCGGGGAGATGAGGCGGCAAGTGGGAGATGGCCTCACAGCAGCTCCTTAGAGGCCTCCAGTCCTCTGGTGTTCCGAGGGGATCACAAGGTGTACCACCGAGACCCAGGTAAGCTGTGGCTCAAGGTTGCTAGGGTGCTTTTCGCTACACCCACAAAGTCCCTCATGACACCTGGCTCATTTTACCACTTACCTGTATTTTCTGCCATTTCCACTGCACTTTGCTCACTTTGCTCCAGCCAAGCCGACTTTCTGTTTCTTCTTTCAGTTACAAGTACTTTCCTGCCACGGAGCTGTTGCACATGCTGTTCTCTGCCTGCCAGATTCCCTGGACTCCTTCCCCTAAACCCCATTTTAGTTGCCTGGGTAATTCCTAGTAATGTTTCAGTTCTCGGGCTAAACACCACTTTTCTTGGACAAGCCCTTCCCCCAGTCTAGAGTAGGTCCTTCAGCTTTAAACGGTTATGGCTGCTTCACTTCTCTTTCATAGCACTTCTCTTACAGAGTTGCTGACGTAGTCCCTTGAGTCATTACTTGATATCTCTCTTGTCCACCAAACTGTAAGCTCAACAAGGGCAGGTATAGCCAGACTGTGTCTGTCTTGCTTACCTCGTTAATTCAGGCAGCACAGCACAAAGTCTAGGGCTGGATAAATACTTGTTTAATGAATCAGTAACACCTTAGTTTAAATTAGGGACATAATGTGGTGGAAAAAGCATTGACTTGAGAACTGAGTGGCTTTGAGTTTTCCAAACTGCTGTTAACTAGGTATGTGACCTTGGTCATTCATTTCTTCATCTGTCAAATGAAAAAATACTTGCTCATCTGGGGTCACCTTGGGTTCTAATAATCTGTGATTCTAGATGAAGCAGTTAATTAGCAGAGTTCTAGAGGGATGGAACCTAGGGTGAGAATCCAGCTGCCTACTTGACATCTGTGCTTGGGCATCAGATAGGCATTGTCCATAACTAAACTCCTGGGCTCACCCCTAAGTCTGCTCTTCCTATTGCCCTCCGCATTTCAGTTTATGGCAACTCCATTCTTCTAGTTACTCAGGCCCAAAACCTCAGGGATATTCTTGACTTTTCTCATTCCCCTTCGCCAATTTGCCAGCAAATCCTATTGTTACTACCTTCAGAATATATCCAGACTCATCCCCGTCTCACACTTCCACCACTGTCGCTTTGGTCCAAGTCACCGTCATCTTTCCCTGGACTGTTGTGTTGGCCCTTACTGCGTCTTCCCGCTTCCTTCTGTTCTACAGCAGCCAGAAGGATCCTTGTAGATAAATGAGAGCGTGTCATTCCTGTTTGGAATTCTCCATTAGCTTCTTATCGCACTCAGAGTGAAGTCAGACTTTATTCTACAGGGTCCTATACAATCTGATTCCCTGCCACCTCTGATCTTTTCTCTTACCCAGCTCCCCCTTGTTTATTCTGGCCACACTGCCCTCCTTGCTGTTCTTTTTCTTTTAATATATATATATATTTTAATTTTTAAAATTACCATTTTAACCATTTTTAAGTGTACAGTTCAGTGGCATCAGGTACTTTCACGATGGTGTACAGCCATCACCACCATCCATCTCCAGAACTTTTTCCTCATCCCATACTGAGACTCTGTACCCATTAGACACTGACTCCCTGTTTCCCCTCCCCCAGCCCCTGGCAGCCACCATTCTTGTTTTTTTTTTTTGTTTTTGAGGACGATCAGCCCTGAGCTAACATCTGCTGCCAATCCTCCTCTTTTTGCTGAGGAAGACTGGCCCTGAGCTAACATCCGTGCCCATCTTCCTCTACTTTATATGTAGGATGCTTACCCACAGTGTGGCATGCCAGCAGTGCCATGTCCGCACCCAGGATCCAAACCGGCGAACCCCGGGCCACCGAAGCGGAATGTGCACAATTAACTGCTGCGCCACCAGGCTGGCCCCCACCCTTCTATTTTCTGTCTCTATGAATTTGACTCCTCTAGGTGCTTAATGTAAGTGGAATCATAGTAGTCGTCCTTTTGTAACTGACTTATTTCACTTAGCATAATGTCTTCAAGGTTCATCCATGTTGTAGTGTCAGAATTTTTTAGGCTTTCACAACTCCTTTTTAAGGCTGAATCATATTCTCTTGTATGTATGTACCACATTTTGTTTATCCATTCATCTGTCAGTGGACACTTGGTTGCTTCCACTTTTGGGCTGTTGTGAATAATCCTGCCCTCAACATGGGTGTACAGATCTCTTTCCTTGCTGTTCTTTGAACACAACAAGTACCACTGACTTTACAGGACCCTTGTCATTTCTGTCTGCAATGCTCGTCCTTCAGCTATCTGTAGATTGGCTTGCACTTTTTGTCAGGTCATTGTTCAGTGTCACCTTCTCACTGAAGCCTTTCCCAACTATCCTATTTTACATTGCACCTCCCCCCACTGCCTGCGCTGCCTTTCCCATTGCCCCTGCTTTATTGTCTCTCATGACTTATCAACATCTGACTGAAGTTTTACTTGTTTCTCTGCGTCTGTTTATCTGTCTCACTGTCCATCCTTCCTCTAAGCCCCTGGAATGTCAGTCCTGAGACGGCAGGGAGTATTGGAAGATTTTGTTCATTGCTGTATCCCCAGAGCCTAGGACTGCCTGGTACCCATAGTCACTCAATAACTATTTGATGGATGGACAGATGAATGAATAAATGAATGAGTAAGATTTGGTGGTATAGGAGGGAGTGGGGACAGAGAGAATGTTTTTCCTCAGGGTCAACCATACTCATCACTTCTCATATTTCTGGTTATTACTGAGATTCTAAGGGTAAAATTAAAATCCTTGTTAATTTTTTTCCTCCTGGTGTAAGACACAAGGCACTTTTTCTTCCTCCTTGTGTCTTACTTCAGTGACTGCTACTGCCCCCTAAAGAGAGTTTTGTTCTGAGAAAGTTGCATGATAGAGGGCACCAAAATGTATACACAGAATTGGAAGGATCAACATGGGGTTGCAGGTTTTAAATTTCTCCAAGGACACTAAAACAACAATAACAAAAAATTAAAAAACTAACCCAAATCATCATCATTATTTCTTGAAAGAAAGGGCCTTTTAACACGAAAGGTATAGAAAGGAAAGGTTCAGAACCAAGGACATGCTTTAAATTTAATAAATTTGACTTTTTAAAAAACTTTCTCCGTTGTTCTTATTTTTCCCATTTTCCTCGTGGATAGTTGTGTGCAGACAGGCACCAAGGGGGTGGGCGGAGGTTTGGCTGCCTCTGGTGCCGTAGGTGGAATGCTGCAGAGAGCCTAATGCCACTCTGCAGATGCCAGGGGTGACTGTGAGCAAGTCCTTTGTTGTCGCTGTTTGTCTTTGACATTGTAACTAATTTTTTTAAGATGAAGTTCTCTAAGATATTGTTTTTCAAACTGCCTGTGTTGACCCATTATTGGATCATGAAATTAATGGAGTTCAACTTGCCTTCAAAAGAAGATAATATACAATGCTAAATGAAAAAACCAGACACAAAAGGCCACCTCTTGTATGATTCCATTTATATGAAATATCTAGAATAGACAAATTCATAGAAACAGAAAGCAGATTAGTGGTTGCCAGAGGCTGGAGCAAGGAAAGTGAAGAGAATAAGGAGCAACTGCTTTATGGGTACACGGTTTGCTTTTGGGGTGATGAAAAAGTTCTGGAACTAGATAGTGGTGATGGTTGCACAACATTGTGAATGTACTGGATTGTACACTTTAGTAGTTACAATGGTAACTTTTATGTTATGTGTATTTTTTTCTTAGTGCTGTTGAGTTGATTCCAATTGCTAGTGACCCTGTGGACAGCAGAGTGGAACCCCGCTTGGTCTTTTGTGCCATGCTCTCACCTTCTGGTGCTGTCAGACAATGCTCTGCTGCTATTCATAAGGTTTTCCATGGCAGGGTTTTTGGAAGTAGGTGGCCAGGCCTTCTTCCTAGTCTGTCTTAGGCTGGAAGCTCTGCTGAAACCATGAATGACCCTGGTGGTATTTGAAATACCGGTGGCATAGCTTTTGGCATCACAGTAACACACAGCCACCACAATGTGACAACTGATGGATGAGTGGTGTGGTTCCCTGACTGGGAAATGAACCCCGGGCCACAGCAGTGAGAGCACTGAATCTTAACCACTCAGCTTCCAGGTCTGGCTATATGTATTTTACCACAATAAAAATAATAATAGAGAATAAGAGGTATCAGCGAGCATTGCACATGGCAGTTAGCGTCTAGTGAAACTTTTGTTTCAGTTGCACACACCACTCTGGCAGCACCTGTGTGCTGGATCACAACATGAAATGTCTTTTGTTTGTGTGTATTCTCAGTCAAACTTTGAAAGCCCCCTCTCGAAGACTCCTTTTAGCTCAGAATAGCCTATAGCCAATATTCAGATGTCGCTAGGACCATCTCTGATGAGGCTTCCTGAGGATACGGTGGATTTTGAATGACTTCCTCCTTCCTTGATGATTCCACAAATGCCATGTGATTTTTTTTTTCCTAAAGGTTGGCACCTGAGCTAACAACTGTTGCCAATCTTCTTTTTTTTTTTCTGCTTTATCTTCCCAAACCCCCCGTACATAGTTGTATATACTAGTTGCAGATCCTTCTAGTTGTGGGATGTGGGACGCCGCCTCAACGTGGCCTGACGAGTGGTGCCATGTCCGTGCCCAGGATCTGAACTCTGGGCCGCCGCAGTGGAGCGTGTGAACTTAACCACTAGGCCACGGAGCCAGCCCCTGCCATGTGATTTTGAGTGAGTCACTCATTCTCTCTGTTTGGCTTTTGCATCTGTAGCCAATTTTTGGAACTTGAACTCCAACATGGTCTTATTTGAGCTCTGAGAAGGTCTTGGCCTTTTTTTCACTTGACCACTCGTATTTCTATGCCTTCAGTGAATCTTGGCCCTGACATGTACAATAGCAACTATAACACTACTGCGCTTTTTGTTTGCATATCTCTCTTATCCCACCAGACTGTGATCTTAAGGGTAGGGGCGGTGTGGTGGTGTTCTAGAGTCAAGTTTAGCTATCCCATACTGTCCTCAGGTGTGCTATAGCAATTGGCATACAGTTGTGCAGGAATCATGACCCCCCCGCCGCCAGCAACTGAGGCTGTCAATTGCCTCCTAGCAGCAGCCTGGTCTGTTTAGCTAACTGTGATGTCCAAAATGAATTATTTTGTTCATGGGCCTTAACTCAAGAAAGTTTGAAAGCCATGTGGTAACAGCATTTGGCACCTAGGAAAGTGTCCATTGTTTGTCAAATGAGCTGGATTAGACAGGGACTATTCTGCCTGTTTAATTTTATTTATTTATTTATTTTTGTGAGGAAGATTGGCCCTGAGCTAACATCTGTGCCAATCTTCCTCTATTTTGTGTGGGACACCGCCACAGCATGGCTTGATGAACAGTGCTAGGTCTGCACCCAGGATCCGAACCTGCAAACCCCAGGCCGCTGAAGTGGAGCATGCAAACCTAACCACTGCACCACTGGGCTGGCCCCTATACATATTTTTAAATAGAAAGAGTAAGCAGTTTGACCAGTCAGGGGGCGAATAATAAAGAGGTAGCATTCTGAATCTAGTGCCTTCCCATGACTCCATACTGGCTCGCATTTCATGAGTGCATATATACATATCATTGCATCCTCACCTGTGTGTAAATCAAGGCAAAGGCTGTGGCTAACCCACAAAGGCCTGAGCTCTGGGAACTTTCTTCCTTGGTACAGATAAATCCCTTCTGACATTGCTGCACTTCCCTCTGGGCCTTTGGGGAATAAGGGAGTTTATCTGAAAGCCTGCTTGCTGGGGAGGAATATTTATAGAATCACTGAGCTGGAAAGAACTGTGGAGAACATCTAGCTCAGTGGTTCCCAGACATGGCTGCATCAGAGTCACCTGGTAATCTTTACCAGTGCTTAGGCTCCTCCTCAGGTGACTGATGGAGAGGTCGGGGAATGGTAGGGCCAAGAGCTGAGTGTTTATGAAACCTCCCAGGCGATTTTGATGCCGCTGGAATGATCCCCTCCGCCCATTTTATAGAAATGGAAAAGGAGGCGCACAATGGCTGGATTACGTTACAAGGGTACATAGTGACTGAGCTAGGAGGCCAGATCTCTGGACTTCTAAGCCCTGAATGTTCCCTCTTGGCCCCCCGCCTCCTGTCACATGCGAGTTTTCGCTGTCCACCAAACCACACACAGAGAAGTGACCCATGGGGCAGTAACACTCTGGCTCTTCACCCTCTGAGTGTGGTGCCCTCACCTGAATGTTAAATTGCAAAATTGGGGTTCAAGGACAAAAATACAGAGATGCTAGGGGACTTTGGCTCTCTCTACCTCAACTGAAAACAGTTTGCTGTCAGTCTCTTTTCAACCACGTAGTACAAATTTGGGTAATTATAGGAGAAAATAATTTTCCATCATAACCCAAACATTTTTTTATAATGTTAGTGCATTTCTTTCCAGTCTTTTTTCCCATGTGAACATTAGTTTTATAGCATTGTAATCAGTGTGTATGTGACTTATTTCCTGCTTTTGCATACGTTATCATATTGTAGACAATTTTCTATCTTGCTACTTATTACTGAAAACCATGATTCCTTCTGTGTGGGAAATTGTACATCTATATGTCAACATGTTAACTTGCTTTCAATTTTAGCAATTATAAGCAGTAGTGCATACATTGTGTCATTTTCATATTTAGAATTATTTCTCAAGGATAGATTCTCAGATCTGGAATTACTAGGTCAAAGGGTATGGATGTTGCTGTGGACTTCAGATTCACAGGGTGCTTTATGAAAAGATCGAATCAGTTTACTTTTAATCTGCAGCAAGCAGTCTGCAAGAACATTTATCTTTGAGGGTCAGCCCAGTGGCGCAGCGGTTAAGTTTGTGTGCTCTGCTTCAGCGGCCCAGGGTTCGCTGGTTCAGATCCCAGTTGCGGACCCATGCACTGCTCATCAAGCCATGCTGTGGCAGGTGTCCCACATATAAAATAGAGGAAGATGGGCATGGATGTTAGGTCAGGGCCAGTCTTCCTCAGCAAAAAGAGGAGGATTGGTGGCAGATGTTAGCTGAGGGCTAATCTTTCTCAAAAAAAAAAAAAAAAGATTTTTTTGGCGGGGTGCCGGCCATGTGGCCGAGTGGTTAAGTTTGTGTGCTCCACTGCGGCAGCCCAGGGTTTCGCTGGTTCAGATCCTGGGCGCAGACATGGCACCACTCATCAGGTCACACTGAGGCAACGTCCCACGTGCCACAACTAGAAAGGCCCACAACTGAAATATACAACTATGTACCAGGGGGATTTGGGGAGAAAAATCAGAACAGGAAAACAAAAAGATTGGCAACAGTTGTTAGCTCAGGTGCCAATCTTCAAAAAAAAAAGATTTTTTTTTTTTATTCTCCTCCCCTACCATCTAGATTGAACAGTTATGAACATTTTGCCTTATTGCTTCATCTGTATTTTTTTTTCTGGATCATTTCACAAAATGAAAGCATTGTGACATGCATCTCTTAAGAATAAGTCAGTTGGCTGTAACTACCCTGTCATTATCTCTTCTCCCAAAAATGTCTTTGGTAGCTATCTTTTTCCAAATCAGGATCTGATAAAAAATTTACCCATTGCATTGGTTTTACTTTTTTAGTCTCTCTTAATCTAGAACAGCCCCTTACCCCTTCTCCACACCTTTCTTCCCCATGACATTGACTTTTTGAAGAGACCAGGCCAGTTTCTTGTAGAATGTCCATTGTAGATTTGATTGATTGATCTTTTATTCCCTGCATTTCCCTTAAACTGGAGGTAAGGTCCCAAAGCTTGCTTAGACTCAGGTTAAACATTTTTTGGCACAAGTTATTCATAGATGATGCTTTCATATCAGGAGGCATGACTGTCAGGGAGTCTTGCTATTGGGGATGCCAAGTTCGATCTCTGGGCTAAGGTGGTGGTAACTAGATCCTTCTAGTATAAAGTAGTATAAGGTATATTTATTTCCTTTCCATTTTTTTTTAAGATTTTATTTTTCCTTTTTCTCCCAAATCCCCCAGTACATAGTTGTGTATTTTTAGTTGTGGGTCCTTCTGGTTGTGGCATGTGGGGTGCTGCCTCAGCATGGCTTGATGAGCAGTGCCATGTCCGTGCCCAGGATTCGAACCCGTAAAACTCTGGGCTGCCGAAGCAGAGCATGCGAACTCAACCACTCAGCCACGGGGCTGACCCCCTTTCTTTTCTTTATTAATGGTAAATTCCTGCTAGTTAACTTGCTGAAACAAAGGGTTTGCACATTTTAAAAACCGGAACACTGTTAATTATTGTCAAATTGCCAGTAAATGATTGTGCTACAGTACACCACAGGCACATACTTTTCTGCATCTATTTGCCTCGTTCATTCTTTTTCCTGATTACAAAAGGAACTCATGTATATCATGCAACATTTAAAAGTTACAGAAATACTTAGAGTAGAAAGTAAAAGTGCCCATAATTCTAATCCTAGAGATAATTGCTGTGAACACTTTAGCCATATCATTTCAATTTTTTTCTAAACATATTTATTACTACTACTATTATATAGAAATGGGCTCATAGTATAATACTCTTTTGCTACTTATTTTTACTGAATGTGTCATGGAAGTTTTTCCCTGCCAGTAAAGGTAGAATTATCTTATTCTCTTTTTCTTTAAATTATGGTCAAATATAGATAACATAAAATTTGACATTTTAACCATTCTTAAGAGTTCAATTCAGTGGCATTACTTACATTGACAATGTTGTGGGACCACCACCACTATCTTATTCTTTTTAAACAGCTGTAGAATGGCGTTCGTTGGTGGATAAACCAGAACTTATTCAATCAGTGTTCTATTTTTGGATAATTGGGTTGTTCTTTTAGATACAGTGCTACAGAGAACGTCCTTGCCTCTCTCAGTGCTCGTTTCTGTGAGTATTTTTATGAGATACCTTCCTGGGAGAGGGGAACCTGATCAAAAAGTATTAACATTTTACATTTTAATAGGCATTGCCTAATTGTCTTTCAAAAATGTCAGACCTGTTTACACTCTAACCAAAAGTATCAGAGACTGGTAAATTATTGATTTGTCTTGTCAACTGTTTGCTCTCACAAGGTTAACCTAACCTGCTCTGCATTTAACCCTGCTCAATAAGGAAGAGCTGGTTGGTCAAGTAGAAACAACATGCATTGGTTTAATTAACTGATGTTTATGTAGCACCTGCTGTGTATCAGACCGGGTGTTCAGGCATGGGAAATTTAGTTATGAATAAACAGACACAATCCCTTCCCTAGTGGAGCTTACAAACTAGTGGAGACAGCTCCTGAGTGAATGTCAAGAAGTAGTAAATAGGCATATGTAATAGGAGGCTCTGATTGGGCTGAGAGTTCAAGAAAGATTTCCTAAGACAGTGAAATTAATTTGGAATTTGAAGGATCAGTGGGGGTTACCTAGACAAAGGGCAGATCGAGAATGAGAGTGGGCAGAGAACAGTCTAAGCAGAAGAAACAGCATGCGCAAAGGCCCTGGGCAGATCCCTTTAGAATGTGTACTGGCCAAGGGAGTTCAATATGTTTGGTGCCTTAAGGAAGGCAAATTGTGAATTATTCAGAGACCAAATAGATGAGATCCCACTGTAAAGGAGGACCCCATAAGCAGAAGGGGTTTCAGAGGGATGAGAGGTTTTTCAAGGAAAATTCTAACAAATTGCAAGTACTCTGAGGGAGAGAAGAAAGAGAAACACCTGAAGACATGAACTTAGATTTGTAGAATGACTTGACCAAAGTTGGAAAGAGGGCAAGGAACCAAGGAGAAATATTACAGCAGCTGGAATTCATCAGAAGGGCTCAGGGATGCCAAAGGCCCAGATGAGCTAAGGCTTCTGAAAAATGCCGATCAACCAAAAGAGCCTTTGAAGCTGTGTTTGCAGTAAGCAAAGTAAGAAGAGGCGTGCTGCTGCTGCCAGTGTCCAGAGAAGGAACACAACTTCAGCACGTCGGACTTTGCCTCTGTCTCCTCTGTGAAGGAAAATAATACAGTATAACGTGTCGAGCACATAGTATGTGAACAGGCTCCGTGCCAGGGACTTCATGTAGATTATTTCATTTGATATCAACACTATGAAGTTTATCTCCATCTTCTCCGTGGGGAAACTAAGGCTTGTGGAGGCTCAGTAACTTGGCTAGGGCCAGCAGGTTAGTGGCATTGCTAGACTGGCAGTCTGACTATAGGTCTTCAGTCTGAACCATCACACTGTGCTGCCTTCAGTGGGAAAGGGTGGCCTGTGTGAGGTAAGCGAGCAGCAGAATCCGAGGGGATTGGCCCATCTCAGAAGACGGACCTGTGCTCACATTCTGGATTCGCTGCTCGCCAGGGGTAGGGCTTCTGACTGAACCGCCGTGATCTTCATCCTCCACATCCATAAAACCAGAATAACAATTACCTGGCACTGCTGTTACAGGAATTTAAAATTGGGCACAGAAAGTGCTTGGCACAGAGCAGCTGCTTAATAAGTAATGGCTGTTTTCATTTTTATTCTGAGTGGGAGGGGGCATCCGTCAACTCGTCTTCATTTACATGTGAGATATGTGAGGTCCATGAATGAATGATACATGGTGTTCTTGCCCTTGAAGTCGGTCTGCGGGCTAAGCATATTAACATGGTCGAGCTCTTCAGAGTTTACACATGACGTTTCGTGCATGTTAAACCTGTCACCGTACTGCTGTAAAGCAGCGAGCAAGGCTGCGATTTCATCTTTTACAGGTGTGGAAAACTGAGGCCTGCAGAAATGAAGTGAATTGCTGAAGGTCTCACAGCCAAGCTACCGTCTTTTACTTTTTATTGGGATTAGTAGGTTAATGAAACAAGTGAGAGTGAGTATTGATTTCTATAGGGCATTTGACAGGTCAGTCAGGTTATCCCTAACAACAAAACAGAAGCAAGGGCTCAGTGACAAGCAGTTAGGTGGCTCATGTAGTGAGTTGAAGACTGGACCTGAGGAGTGTTGCTAAATAGATCACTGTTGACCTGACTAAACGTCTGTCCTGGGGAGGCTGGCCTGGAATGGATCATATTTGTGACCTATTGGTCACATTGTTGGATGAACAGCCTGGGAATGGTGCTTACTGTGTGTGTGGCTGACACACAGTGGAAGGGCCAGCCTGTCAGGACATGGGGTGACTGACCAGGACTCCTGTGGACCACAGGGGCTGGAAGTGCAGAGAACCTGGTGATGAAATTAAATCCAGATCAAGGGAGAGCTCTGCACAGAAGACCAAGCCCACAAGTACAGTGAGGCTCAGGAGCAGTGGATGACGAAGACGGCCATTAAGGGGTTAGTGTGTGTGGAAGTGATGTGTGTGTCCACAGTGAGGTGGGCTGTCACAGGGCTGGGAACAGCCTTAAACAAGGGAGGCGATGATCCCTTTGCCCACAGCACAGGACATGGTTGGGCTATTGCAGAATTTGGAGACATGCCACCTAAAGGGACAGTTAAAAAAAACTCAGGGCTGCTATTGGCCAAGAAAAGAAGCGATTTAGAGAGAAGACAGGGTATAGCTCTCTTCAAGTAGTTGAGGGCACCCACCCCTGGAGACTGAGTCGTTGACCTGGGTAGGGTTTAGGATTACATATTTTTAACAGATTCAGGAGATTCTGATGCATCTGATGTCTGGGAACCATTGTCCTGAGGAAGAAAAGGTTGGGTTTATTTCACATGGGTCAGAGGGCAGACCCCTACTGAAAAGCAGACTGTGCAAGGAAGCAGTTTGGCTGACTGTGAGGGAGAATATTCTGAAGTTATTCAGAAATGGATTGGGTGGCTGCATGGAAGGATGAACTGCTGGCATGGGGGTGGGGTATTGGTCCAAACTTAAAGATAAACAATAAACACCTTTATAGAAAAAATGACTTAATGAACATTCAGGTTGTTCAGGCTTCCTAAAAACTCTCTTTCCACTCTTATTAATGTATAAACCTGAGCTGTGCCATATGGCACTTAATTTTAAGTTAATTAAAATTGAATAACGTTAAAAATTCCACTCCTCAGTCACACTCAGCGCACTCCCAGCGATCAGTTGCCACATGTGGCTTGTGGCTACTGTGTTGGACACTGTGGATCTAGAACATGTCCATCATGGCAGGAAGTCCTCTTGGACAGTGCTGGCTCCCGTGCACAGACGTTTCCACCCGGTTGGAAAGCAGAGCAGCACTGTGATTTAGGAGTGAGCACGTAGATGATTTTGCTTGTTATTAACACCATGGAGTTTACCTCCATTTTGAGGGGCAAGGCCTGGGGATTTACATGCTTGCCTGGGGCAGCAGCAGGTAGGAGGGTCAGTCAGCCTGGATTCCCTCACTTGGAAAATAGGCTAATTATAGGAGTCACTGGGTGGCTGTGAAGATTAGATGATGTAGTGCATGTGAAGTGCTTGGCACAGTGCTCGTCTCATACTAGGTGTTAATCGATATTCTTTTTTTACCCCTGTTATATTCTGAATGAGCGTATTTTGCCCTTTTTTTCCCTTCAGCATTATTTTATTTTTTTAGATTGGCACCTGAGCTAACATCTGTTGCCAATCTTTTTTTTTTCCTCTTCTTCTCCCCAAAGTCCCCCAGTACATAGTTGTATATCCTAGTTGTGGTCCCTCTGGTTGTGCTCTGTGGGACACCACCTCAGCATGTCTTGATGAGCAGTGCCATGTCTGCACCCAGGATCTGAACCGGCGAAATTCTGGGCTGCCAAAGCGGAGCTCATGAACTTAACCACTAGGCCGTGGCGCCAGCCCCCTCAGCATTATTTTTCAATCCTGTTTTTAGGTATTAATATGTGTCCATAGATTAACTTTATCTTTTCTCCATATTGTAATTAAGATTACAATTAATCATTTTGCCTACTGTGTCAGACATTAGGTATTGTTACATTCATTTTTATGTCTAAGGAAGCTGAAACTCAAGGCAGTTAATTGACAAAAAGGAAGCGATAGATCTGTATATAGATATTGGAAGATGTCTAAGATATGTTGACAAATAGAAAAAAGCAAGTTGTAGAACAGCTTGTATAGTTTCTCATTTGTGTGAAAAACAGGGGCTGAGTGTATGGTTATAAATGCACAGGGGTAATGATAGAAACTCTGCCAAGGACTTTATGTAATCTCTCCTAGTCCCCACAGCAGCCCCGGGAGGAAACGAGTGCTTAGAGAGGGTGAGTTGTCCCAGATGACTCAGATGGTAGATGACCTGCCAGACTTAAGCCTCCCCGCGCCATCGCTGTGCCCCAGGCCCCGCACTGTAGAAGTGGCGGTCGTAGCTGCAGTGTCCCGAGTTCTTCCTGTGCAGAGGCTGTTGAAAGTCCTTTGATGTGTCACTGGTAGGGTCTTCACCTCTACCGTGAGGTAGATAGTGAGAATCCCTTGGGGGGTTTTGAGCTGGAGGGCAGGTGGCTCTGAAGTCTGCAAAGGGAGGGTCACTCCTGCTGTGCTGGGTAGGTGGGTGGTGCTTGGTTCTGCTCTCACTACTGGGTGACCTGGACAAGGCGTGGCAGTTGTGTACTTGTACTGGTTCAGATGCTGAGGTTGGCAGTTTTCATTTAAATGTCCAGGTGACGTAAAGAAGGGAGCTTTGGGCAGTGCCGTAAGCTTTGCCTCTTCCCTTGCCCGGAGGCATGACCCCCTGACGGGACCACCACCTAGAAGGGACGCAGCTGTTCATTTCCCTCTGTCATTTCTTTGGGTTCATTTATTCTTCCCTGGTCATAGTGTATAGTGAACTGCTTGTCACTGAGCCCTTGCTTCTGTTTTGTTGTTAGGGATAACCTGTGAATGTTGTCACAGTTTAAAATTAACTAAGACAGGGGCCAGCCCCGTGGCCAAGTGGTTGGGTCTGCGCACTCTGCTTTGGCGGCCCAGGGTTTCGCCGGTTCGGATCCTGGGCACGGATATGGCGCCGCTCTCAGGCCATGCTGAGGCAGTGTCCTACATGCCACACTTGGAAGGACCCACAACTAAAAATATACAACTATGTACCGGGGGGCTTTGGGGAGAAAAAGGAAAAATAAAATCTTTAAAAAAATAAATAAATAATAAAATTAGCTAAGGCAGACCCCATCATAACAATTGTTTATCTATTACTGCATAACAAATTGCCCCCAAACTTAGAGGCTTAAAAAACACTAAACATTTCTTCCTCACATTTGTGTGGGCCAGGAATTTGGGAGTGATGTGGCTCGGTGGTTCTAGCTTGGGGTCGCTCAAGAAGCTGCAGTCCCGCTGTCAGTCAGGACTGCGGTCATCTGAAGGCTTGGCCTGGGGCTGGAGCACTTGCTTGCAAAGGGCGCTCACGCCTGGTGAGGTGGTGCTGGTTATTGGCAAGAGGGCTCAATTCCTCTCTACCTGGGCCTCTCCCAGGGCTGCTTAAATATCTTAGCAACGTGGTGACTGTCTTCTTTCAGAGCCATCAAAGAGAGCAAGGCAGAAGCCATCCTTTTTGTGACCTACCCTTGGAGGTCACTAGCCTTACTTGTGCCACATTCTATCCATCAGAAGTCAGTCAGGCCGCTGCACATTCAAGGGGAGGGTACGTAGGCACGATCTTTTGAAGGAATGAGGAAACATCCAAAGCTCACGCACAGGATTTTCCTCATTGATTTTCCTGTCTATTCAACAACTATTTTTCGACCCTAATACATGCCGGGTAGTCCAGATCTAGAGAGAAGTAAGACAGATGAGGCTTAATCCCAAGCCTCAAGGACCTTACAGGCAGGTGGAGTAGCAGCCACGATTCTGATAGTGCTTTACAGCTTATTGAGAACTTCCACACATGTTCTCCTTCAGCCTTCCAAGGAACCCTGGGTGATCACTACAGCTGGTTACAGCCCCACTGCCCATCGCTCTGGAGCTCAGATGATGGGGGATTTTCTTAAGTTGATAGTACTTGACTTCGATCCCAGCCATTCTGACTATAAATCCCTTGCACTTTCTCCTACTGCAGGCTGTGTTCCTTGTGGCTGCTGTATCGTCCCTATGCTTCAGATGAGGAGACTGAGGCTGCAGTCACTGAATTGCTCTTGACACTTTAATTCCTCACGTTTTTCACATACTGCACTCTCTGTCCTGGGGGCACCTCCCCAAGTACTCCATTGACAGTCGCTGTTGTCTTTCTTTCTACAGAAAGCCCTGGGTGTGCGGCAGTACCATGTGGCCTCAGTCCTGTGCCAACGGGCCAAGGTGGCCATGAGCCACTTTGAGCCCAACGAGTATATCCGCTATGATCTGCTGGAGAAGAACATTAACATTGTTCGCAAACGGTAAGGCTGCAGGGGAGCTGTGGTGGCTGCTTAAGGGTGCCGCTTCTGCTGCAAGTCCCTTTCAGGCTGTGTAGGGGATACTTGGGGAAGGATGGCTGATGATAGTGGCAGGATCACGGCACTTGGGGTATAAAGGTCCCTGCTGAAGAAAGGCATTCCAGATTGGTGGGGGACCTTCTACCCTCTTTTCCAAGGAAAAATCTGTTATCAGGAAGCCTGGAGATATGAGCCACAGGGAAGGTTTCCGACACTGGTACAGTGTGCTGAACCTCCCAGCCACGCTTTCGAGGATGGACTACAGACCCTGAGCCAGCCCTCTGGGATCTGTTAGGCAGTTGGCTGGAGAAACATCTGTATTTCCTCTTCAGTGCACAGGCCCGGAGGAGAGCTCAGACTTGAGACTCAGAAGGAAGCTCAGGTGGGATCTTGAGCATATCTTTTTTTCTGGGCCTCCCTTTCCTCATTTGGTAACATGGTAGCCATCTTTACACTGCTGTCCTATGTGCCGCATCCTGGGCTAGATGCTGGCACCGGAAGGATGAATAAGATACCACAGGAGAGGGCCGGCCCGGTGGCATAGTGGTTAAGTGCACACGTTCCACTTCGGCGGCCCGGGGTTCGCTGGTTCGGATCCTGGGTGCAGACATGGCACCGCTTGGCAAGCCATGCAATGGTAGGCATCCCACGTATAAAGTAGAGGAAGATGGGCACGGATCTGAGCTCAGGGCCAGTCTTCCTCAGCAAAAAGAGGAGGATTGGCAGCTGATGTTAGCTCAGGGCTAATATTCCTGAAAAACCAAAAAAGATACCACGGGAGGATGAGAAGTGAGGGCTGGTCTTACCTACTAGGCAGCACTGCTCCTGAAATTTGAATAACTGCAGACAGAGCTATGTGCTTGCCTACCTGGTGACATGACCTCTAGGAGTAGGAGAACACATATGAGTGTACCCATTTACAGCTGAAGACCAGGCGCAGGTGGAGAAGCAACTTGCCCAAGACACATAGTAGGTGAGTGGTGGGACTTGTGTCCATGCCTTCGTCCAGTGCCCTAGCCACTATTCCACACTCCCTCTCTCTTGCCTCTTTGCTTCCTCATTACTGGTATCCTCACTTGCGTTTTAAGAGTAGGGACTATGTTAGTCTTTATCTCCAACAGCATAGCATCACCTAATTATAGTAGGGACCTATTAAGGTATGTCAAGCACATTCATCTGATTCAGGTGGTGTAGGCCTTATAACTCAAAATGTGGTCCATGGATCAGCAGCATTGGCATCACCTGGAAGCTTGTTGGAAGTGCAGAACCTCAGGCCCCACCCCAGACCCACTGAATCAGAATCTGCAGTTTAACATGATCTCCAGGTGACTGGAATGCACATCACAATGTGAGATGCCCTGGTCAGTTCCCCACCTGGTTCTAATGTGCTTTCAGTGTTGAGAACCCCCTTCCCCATCAATATGGGACCTTGTACAAATACTTTTTCCCCAGGAAATAATATTTCATTTCTTCTTAGAGCTCTAAGACCACAGCTCAGTGGAAAAATGATGGATTTTCTTTTGGTATGCAGAACGCTTCTACCTTGCTCTTCATCGGGCGTGGAAAGAGAGTTAACATAGAAGTTTGCTTTGAGATAACTTGACAAAAGAGTATTATTTACTGTTTAGTCTTTGCTTTAAAAAATTAATCAAAAAACTGCCCTTTAAGGCACTGGGAATTTTTTTGGTTCTAACTTTTTCATTAAAATTAATCAAAAAAAATTTTTTCCCTTGCCTGTTTATTCCAACTCTGCATTAGTGAAAAGCTCGATAACTTTGAGCATTTTCCAAATTAGTCCAGACAAGGGATGTTCCATTTTCATTGTTGCCATAGAACAGTGGTTCTCACTGGCAGTAGGGGTAGGGGGCCAATTTTGTCCCCCGGGGGAATTTGGCGATGTCTGGAGACATTTTTGATCATCATACTCGGGGTGGGGTGGTGGTTTGCTGTCGTCTAGTGGGTGGAGGCCAGGGATACTACTAAACAGCCTGCAATGCGGATGACAGCCCGCACAACAGAGAGTCAGGCCCAAACCGTCAGTGTCACGGTTGAGAAAACTTTACACAGAGAAAGAAGGCAGAAGTGAGGCTATTCTAGAAAGATACTAGTGGATTAAGATAGATTTCAGAATGTTTTAGAAGGGGGCTTTTCCTCCATCCCGTGTCCATGACAGAAGGGACCCAATTCTTTCCTGGGAACTGGCTCTCCGTCATCCAGTAACGCAGAGGGACAGATGAACACAGAGGACCCGTTTTTGCATCCTCAGTTAATCCTCAAGGAGGTGTGGTGATGCACTCGTCCTTAGGTTTTTGTCATTGTCAGGCTTTTTCCTTTTTTCTACAACTTCGGGCATTTGCTGTCAAGGTCTTTGGTTTTAAAGCCCATGTGCTATTTTTTCTCTTCCCCTGGGGCGCAGAAAGAGGGGCTGTGCTCTGCGCAGTGAGTCATTCCCCGTCCGCCAGCCTGGAGATGCTGCCACAAAAGGGGGCAGGCTGTACCTCAGGCCAGGGCTATTTTTATTCAAGGTTCTCATGACAGAAGAACTGTGGCGATTTTCAGAATGCCAGTTGCTCTGCTGTTGCCCGCAGAGCTGGTGCCGTAGGGAACTCGCACTCTCAAGGGGTTAGGTAGACTTGGGAGTGAGGGGCTGGAACCCAGGCAAGAGAGGAAGTTTCTCTGCTCTCCCAGCAGAGTCATGGTGGTAATAGCAGTGACAATAATGATAACTGAACACTTACCACGGGCTGGGCCCAGTTCTAAGTTTCCAGGTGTTATTGAGAGAAAGCATAGGGCCACGTAAAGAGCACGGGCAGGGAGCCATGCTGCTTAGCTCCTTGCCTTCTAGCTCTGCCACTCGCTGGCTTATGACCTGAGGCAAGTTCCTTCACCCACCATGCTGCAGTTTCCTCGTCTGCGTTGTGAGGGTAAAATGAGTGATATATGCAAGTGCTCAGAGCAGCGCTGAGCTCAAGGTCAGTGCTGTGAGAAGACTAATGCATCGGGACAGGGAGCAGATCAGAGCTTGGGGATGGGGGCGGGAGGGAAAGATGACAAAGGGGCACAAGGAAACTTTTGGGGGTGATGCGTGTGTTGATTATCTTGATTGTGGTGGTGATTTCACAGGTGTATACGTATGTGAAAACTTAGCAAATTGTTTATTTTATGTGCAGTTTCTTGCACACCATTTATACCTCAGTAAAGCTGTTCAAGTGAGTGCTGTATAAGTGCTAGCCGTTCTGTCGTTCCCTGCAAGCCCTGGGCTTTGGAGATGGGTTGGTGAGCTTCCTGAGAAGGGCACTGGCTCATCTGGTTACACAGTGGGTTTAGTAATAGGGTCAGGTCTAAACCCAGAGCCTCTGACTCCTAGTCTGATACCTTTTTTTGTCTCTTGGCTTGTTGGATGTGGGTGGAACTCTGCCCCTTCACAGGGGGTCTCAGGTTTGGCCTAAGCTTTCCGAACGGTCTGCAAGAGGCAGAGTATGAGGTCCAGCCAGGTCTGCTCTGGCAGGCAGAGGGGTGGCTGCTCTGCTGTGTGGGCAGTCAGGTTGGGTGGGCAACAGCCGCGAATCATCAGGGAGCCTTGAGGTGTGCAGTTGAGGGTTGACCTGCCTCGAGCTCAGTCTTCATGGGGGAGGCTGGTGCGGAGAAGGCAGTTGAGGCCTGGCAGGGACTGCACCTCCCCAAGGGTCAAGCCAGGACTGCCAGTTTGGCCCTGACAAGGAAGGGAGGGGTGGGACCTACAGGGAAATGGGGTCTAGGAAGAGAGGGACCAGTGAGAGGCTGGAGACGGTGACTGCATTTCTCTTCCTGAGAGCTGACTGCCGTGCCTGTTTTAATGGGGTGAGAGCAAGTGGGGCTAATAGGAAAGGCTTTAGCATAATAGGGTAGCAGGCCTCCGGCACTGATGTGAGGGTTGTGGGTGGAGGGCAGGCAGATTGGGTGGGGGATGCTGCTGTGGATCCTCTGTGTCTTAGTGGAGCGGACGGCCCAGGGGAGGTGGCCATGGACGGAAAGAAGGAGAGAATCCAAGGCAAGACTGGCTGTGAACTTCAGCTATTGGCACCACTCTGCTGGGCCTCCATTGTCCCTCTTGGTTATTTTATTAAATGTCAAGGGTACAAGAGGATTAAATGGTGAGATATACATGTAATTGGTGCTCATCAGATAATAGCAATTAATATGCTGAAAAGGCAAATATCCTTTAAAAAACAACCCTGCCATCTCTTCTGAGGTTGTTATTCACTAATTCATCGAGTAATTTTGGAGCACCTAGTGAGTGCCGGGTGTTGTACCGTGTGCTGGAGGTACCTCAGCAAGCAGGACCGATTCTCCCCACCCCTTGGAGTGCAGGGTTCCCCCTGCCTGCCACTGTCAGGGTGGCCACATGCACAGAGGGAATGGCTGTGGGTGGGCAGGAGATTGTGCAGCCAGTACCAGGCAGCCCCTCCCTACTCCCTCTAGGTTGAACCGGCCTCTGACCCTCTCGGAGAAGATTGTGTATGGACACCTGGATGACCCAACGAACCAGGAGATCGAGCGGGGCAAGACGTACCTGCGGCTGCGGCCCGACCGCGTGGCCATGCAGGATGCCACGGCCCAGATGGCCATGCTGCAGTTCATCAGCAGCGGACTGCCCAAGGTGGCCGTGCCATCCACTATCCACTGTGACCATCTGATCGAGGCCCAGCTCGGGGGTGAGAAAGACTTGCGCCGGGCCAAGGTGAGCGAAAGATGGGGACAGTGGGTGTGACATGGGATGTCAGGCAAAGCCCTTAGACTAGGGCATCGTCTCCTAATTCTAATGGGCTCTTTGGTTTAGTCCTTTTTTTTTATTTGTTCTTAGTCTTTTCTAATTCTAAAAATACTGTTTGCTCATTGTGAAGATGTTAGAATATACTGAGAAAGCCTAAAGAAAACAAAAATCCTCCTCAATCATACCACACTAAAGGTATGTTTTTCTGGTCCTTTTTCTGTCATATTAGAAAAATGATGCAGACGTCAGGTTCTGATACGTATTGCCAGTTGCTCTGAGAGGGTAGTTTAAATTTCCCTTTCTGCCAGCATCGCCCATGCTCTCATCTGGCCCCGAGGACCCTGTCAGTGAGGGAGGCAGATGGTGTTGCTCTTTGTAAACGTGAGGCGGCCAAGACACCGTGCAGTCAAGTCCCATAGCCACATGGTTGGCGCCAGACCCGATCCCTGCTCCCACTCGAGTGCTGACTGGCCTCCTTTGGGGACTTTCTTCTTCTGTGAGTTTGGCTTAACGAGGTAGAAGGGTTTTTCCCTTGAATTTCCCTAACCCTTATGAAACCAAATCCCTCTTCCTTCCCCCAGGCTTTGCTTGCAGTACCTTTGTATGTGCCTACTCTTGGCAAGAGCAGGTCTCTCCCAGCTCTGGGCCTCCACACTCTCCACCCCCTGCAATGGAGGAAGGTGCCCGTCTTGGGGGGGCCATTGGCAGGAGCTGAATGCTGGCAGGGCTGCGGCCCGGCTTGGCACAGAGCGGGGCATGCAATTGAAAGTGCTCTGGCTCCCAGGGTCAGCACAGCTCAGAGAGCCTCTCAGACCCATGGGAAATGCTCAGGGCAGCTTTCCCATTCAAGCCCTTTCTTCTCACCCTGACCTGCCGGTTTGTGTCCTGGTTGCACAGCGGCTCTTTCTCTACACAGCTGAAAGAACCCAGCCTGCTGGCTGGCCGTTTCCATGTTAGCAGCAGTGGTGGTGGTAACATCACAGGGGCTCCCACAGTGCTGGGGACTGGGCCTGGCCAGGAACTGGGTCCTCTTCAGCCCTCGGGATGACTGCCCACAGCAGGGCCACCACGTCAGGCGCTGGCCTCCCCTTACTTTGTGGATTCAGAATCTACCTTCTGGAGACAATATTCACAGAATCATAGGATTTCAGAGCTCATTCCCTCATTTATTTAACAAATGTTTACTGAACATTATATGCCAGACCCTGTGCTAGATGCTGGGGATTCAGCGTGAACACGACAGACAGGGCTCTGCCTTCATGGATCTTAGAGTCTAGTAGGGAGACAGTCACACACGTAGGTAATGGCCAGTTAGTGTATGTGTTATGAAGGGAAAGCACAGGTCTCTGTGAGAGTATAAGAAAGGTGTCTGATTTAGACTGTGCGGGGGAAAGGGACAGCCTCTTTGAGGATGTGACAGTTAAGCTGAGACCTGAGTAGATAAGTTGATGTTAACTGGAAGAACATTCTAGACAGAACAGTGTATGTAAAGGCCCCAAAGCAGGAAGAAATGTGATGCATTTGTGGAATTGAAAGGGGGCCCATGGGGCTGGAGCTCTGTGGTGGGAGAGAGGGTGGTATGAAGTGGGCAGGGGTAGGCGCAGGCAGGGCCTTGAGGGCCATGGGCACTATCTTAAGAGTCATTGAAGGGTTTAAGCAGCGGAGGGATAAGGTCAGATTTATGTGTATTTGTAAAAGGTCCCTCTGATTGTTGCCCAGAGAGGTAGGTGACCTGTCCAGGGTCACACAGACAGCTAAAAAGGGATCTCGGCTGAGTTCAGGCCGAGACTCTGCTGCAACACTCTGGGGCCACCCCACAGCCTCTCCTCCACTTGCACAGACACATGTGCACGTGCACCCAGACACACAGCCACCTGCCTCCTCCCCTCAGTACCAATTTCGTAAGTGATTGATTTGTAAATGAAAAAGCTTATATATTAGTTTTTCATCAGAAAGAGACTGGTCTGGGGACCCAAGTTCTTTGTCTGCCTTCCTTTCATCTGGGGGAACCTAATGGACCCCCAGAAGGATGCATGATGGGTCTGGAGTTTAAATGAAGAGGCTTGAGTGGTTTTGAGGGTGTTTTATTGAGGGCCCAGGAAGCTGACAGGGAGTGCCCTCTCCACCCTGGAGCATGGCTCTCCTGCGCCCAGAGGCATGCAGGTCTCATTTCCTAGTTCCTCCTTTGAGACTGTGTAGTCCTCTCTGGTCTTATCCCTCTTGTCACTGGGGTCTCACCTGTCCAGGGACATGCCATGGCTTCCAGATAAACCCTGGCCTCACATCAGTGTGCTGGGAAGCATTCCCACCCCGTGAGGAAGCCGTCTTCAAATTACAGGCAGAATGGATGCAGCCCATCCCAATGTTTTGCTGTGTTGAAACCTGTGTTTTAGAACACGGTCCATTTGATAGTCTCTAAGTGTTCTGAGATGGAGCCTCATGTCCTTCTCCCAATAAGGGAGGTAGCTCTATTTTATAATAGAATGTAGCTCTCAGGCTCCGTGGTTGGATGGCCTGGTTTCAAACCCTGGCTCCTCTGTTTAACTCTGGAACCTCCAGCAAGTTATTTCATCTCTGAACCTCTGTTTTTGCAACTGTAAAATGGGTTTAATGACATTACCCCTCCCTCATGCGATGGGTTGTGAGGTTGTTTAGTGTGAAGTCATTTCCTTACTGGGCATTCAATAAATGTCAGCCGGGATTACTGACAGTACCAGATGAGGCATCCCGAGGCTCAGATGGAGAAGGAACACCCCACATGAGCCACAGAGGGACCAGGATATCCACTCCATCCCACTGCTTCCCTTTGACAGTCCCCTCCCCAACATCGTGTCCCAGTTAGACAGTCCTGTGGTGACGTGTCCCTCAGTGCTGGCCTTGGCTGAGGACTTGAGTGCCAGAGGAGCCCTTGGAGATGTTGTAGCCCAGTTCCTTCTACAAATAAGGAAACTAAGACCCAGGGCGGAGAGGGGACTTGTTCTACACCCACTCTCTGGCCAGGTGTCACAGAACCTGTCTCTGCTCCCATGTTTTTATCCCAAGCCTGCCGCCTGAGGCTGTGGGCCGACATCCAGGCCCTTTTGGATTGCTTTGTAGAAGGTCTCCAGGAGAGGGCCTGTCTTCACAGTGCCAGCATTTCAAGGTCATAGGGGAGGTGGGGCGAGGGAGGAGGCCACGAGCAAGGGTTGTCCCGGATGCAAACTGTGTTGCTAACACTCTGGTTATTCATTTGTCTCAATAGGACATAAACCAGGAAGTGTATAATTTCCTGGCAACTGCAGGGGCCAAGTATGGCGTGGGCTTCTGGAGGCCTGGCTCTGGAATCATTCACCAGGTAAAGCAGGGCTTGGCCTGCCTTTCGGGTGGGGAAACGGGCAGGCTGCCCCTCGGGAACCAGAGAACCCCTCCAGGCCTGTGGGAACAGGGGGCTCGAGGCTCAGGAGGGCAGGGGGCGAATTAGATGACATCTCAGTCAACGCTTAGGCTCCTCCTCCTTCATTTTTAAATTAACTTTCATGATGTCAAGTTATACATTTTCACTCTCCGTGTAAGAAATTAAAATAGTCCCTTCTGACTCCCTTGGCAACCAATATTCTAAGTTTCATGGGGCTTTTGCTACACCTTCTTTAAAGCATTGTGGTATTATTTTTTGTTTCGCTTTTTTCCACAAGCGTTACACTTTGTTGCTTGGATAGCTAACTTTCGATGAGCACATCCTGAGTGTCAGGCACTAGATGTAGCATTCTACATATATTAACTTACACAGTGCTCACCACCACCCAGGAGGTAGTTTTTTAATCCACATCTTACAGATGAGGAAGTTGAGGCACAGAGAAGTTAATCTGCTTGCTCAGAGACACCCAGCTGGCCAGTTGTGAAACCAGGATTTTCATCCAGGCAGTCTGGCCCCGGAGCCAGTGCCCCACACCACCGGGCTGCCTTATGGTCCCCATCACACTGGCCTTTCTCCCCTCAGTGCACAGAGTGCTCCTCTGAGTCTTTGTGGCGCCTTCACGGTATTCTCTAGGATGGAGGTACCATGGGTCATGTGGCTGTGTCAGCCAGGAGTTCTTCTGGGGTCTCCCAAGCATGGATTTTCTCCTAGTGGGCAGTTTTGTCTAAGTACAAGTATGTGTGCATCTTTCTGGGGAGATGGGTGCTTAGTTCTCATCATAGATGAGTGCTGAGGACCCCTGACCTGCTTTGTGGGGTGTGCACTGGTTTGTGTGTCCATTTGCCACCCATCCTGAATGTGAAACCTGCCTCTTTGCACCTTTCAAAGGTGACCCTTCTCCCCACCTCCATCCCAGGCCTTCTTCAAGATGAGCTGAGTCAGGCTGTAATCTGACCTGCCTGGGCTCCCAGCACTGCCCTGCTTTGAAACCAGAGCCTACGGGTCACTACTCTCTGCCCTTTCAAACCAGCGCTCTCGCCGGCAAGGGGCTGCCTGGCAGAGGCAGACACCTGAGTCTGCAGGGGCCAGAAAACCTCTCTCAGCCACAGGGCCAGGGAGTCAGGTGGACCCAGCCGTGGCCTTTTCTCTGAAGGACACCCCAATCCAATTCATCCCCCAATACATTCAGCCCCCCTATTCCATCTCAGTACAAATGCCCAGGCCTTTTTGGCAGCTCCTGGGCCAAAATTTGGGGCTGTGAGTGATGGCAGCTCACACCTGCCAGTGGCCACCAACTAAGCTTACAGCCTGATGTATTTGTTCCTTTAAAAAGAAAATTCCTGAGAATCACGTGGTCCCTGTGCAGCCTTACTTTCTCGCCCAGTGCCGTGCCATCAGCAGCTTTGATCCACCATGTCCAAACCAAGTCTTAAACCCTTTCCCTCTGCCTCGAACACCTGGCAGATCCTCCCTCCTCCACGTATCCGCTTGCCGGTTATGTCTGTGAAGCCCCCAGCCCTCCCTGTGCCCAGCACTGGGACACTCTCATGTGATCCTGTGGGACCCTCCACATTATGACCCCAGTGTGTTCCAGGTGCTTTCCCCACTGCACCATGTGCTCTATAGGGACAGCAATGGGGGCTCCTTGATTTCCCTCTGGCACTGGGCCCGGGGCCAGGTCAGTACAGAATAGGTCTTCAGTGTACATGTGTGTTGTGTGGATGGATGACTGAATTTCCAATTTTATGTTCTAGATGTTGGTCTGGCCTAAAATACCTTCTCCTTCATCACGCCTTTCTACTCAGCCATATGCATATGCTGCTGAGGTCACTGTCACAACCAGCCTTATCGTGACTCTTCCTGCAGTCCTCGGGTCTGCAGTAACCTCTCCCCTCTGGATGTGGCCCACGCTCTGGGTCTACGCCATGAGATCACACCGAATTCTTCATAAATCAGACTTTTTACAACCTTGAGGAGCTTTAGAGATTAACTAGTTTTAAATCTTCATACACAGCTGAGGCAGGAGGGTTGGAGAAATGAAACAAGTTAAACAGTGTTCTCTCCCACAGTTGTTTTTTGTTAGGGATTTCCTCTAGGTTGGCCTGTTCTCCTAGCTAGCTGCCACCTTCCTGGGGAAGGAACTAGGTCTGCTAACTTTGTGCATTCCCCCGAGGCGAGACCCTATGCACCTTGCTGAGTCTGCTGAGCAGATGCCTAGCCCGAAGCAGAGGCCCTGGAGTTTCTGTAACGTTCTAGGGAGCCTGCCCACCATTCAGTCAGTCCTGAGAGTTCATAGAACCTTTCATATCTCTCATCTCATTGTCCTTCGCAACATCCACATGTGTGTGTTGGGGACATAATTCCATCTGACAGATGAACAACAGAATCTCAGATGAAGGTTCTTAGTGCAAAATAATAAATAAAAATAATGCATCTCCCAGGCACTACTACAGCTTAATGTACATGATCCCACTGAGTCATCACAGTGATCTGATGAGCTGAGGTTGGCTACTTTTTATAGATGAGGAAACTGAGGCCTGGAGAGGTGAAGTGACTTGCCTAAGGGCCACACTACTAGGAAGAGGTGGGGCAGAACTCAGACCCAGGGCACGGGACTCCTGGCGGGGCTTTCCCAGCAGTATCCTACAGCCCCCAGAGTGTCCGCACTGGGGTCAGTGACCCTGGAGCTCCATCAAATGTTTTGGAGGAAATGCTCGCTGCCAGCACCTTTGGGTGCCTCTGAAGGGAACACCATGAGATAGGAAGGATGATGAGGCAGGTGATCATCTTCCTTAAGCAAGTCACTTCAGTTCCCAGAGCCGTCTCTAGGCTGCTGGGGTTGGGGTGAATCGTCTCTACTTCTCTTCAGGTCAGCAGTGGAAAAGCTCGGGGCCTGTCCCCCTGTTGGGTCCTCAGTGCTTCCTGTGAAGACTGCAGCCAGTTCATGAAAAAATTTTCTGCCCTGATAAGGAGCCAGATAGGCACACTCCACACATCCAGCGCTCGAGGCAGAGTGTTGTCAGGAGCGCCTTTCAGTGGTTATGCTTGTTCCCAGGCCTTCACAGGACACGTTCTTGTGTCTCAGTTCATCTGGTTCTCACCACAATCCTGGGGTCAAGATGGTGCAGGCGTTCTTATTACTGTGCTAAGAGATGAGGAAACTGAGGTTTGGGGAGGCATTTACAAGCCCAAGTCATATAGTCAGGAGCTGTCAGAGTTGTTCATCAGCCCAGGCCGCTGTCTCCCAAGTCTCTGGCTCTTCCAGGCCACACTGAAGAGGTCCCATCCTGGAGGGTGCCTAGGAATGGCCCAACGGCCAAGTGTCAGCAGGGGACAGTTTTGCAGGCCCCTTTTGAGCCTTCCCTCCATTCTCTGTTGAGGGCTTTTAAGCTTAAGATCTTGGATTCTTTTTCAGATCATTCTGGAAAACTATGCATACCCTGGGGTTCTTCTGATTGGCACTGATTCCCACACCCCCAATGGCGGTGGCCTGGGGGGCATCTGCATTGGAGTAGGGGGTGCTGATGCAGTGGACGTCATGGCTGGGATCCCCTGGGAGCTGAAGTGCCCTAAGGTGAGGCATAGGGAGGGGCTTATTTCGGGGTGGCTACCGAGGGGCGGTTGGTGGGGATGAATGGGAGATGTGGAATAGGTCAGGCTCACATCTCTCTGGGAAGGAGGCAGGGTGGATGAGCAGAAACAGGAATTCCGGCAGGTAGGTTCCTGGGTGCAACTGGCACGTGGCACACAGGGCTGTAATTGCTCTCTTGCCCCACCTGTTCAGGTGATTGGTGTGAAGCTGACGGGCTCCCTCTCCGGCTGGACCTCACCCAAAGACGTGATCCTAAAGGTGGCGGGCATCCTCACGGTGAAAGGTGGCACAGGCGCTATCGTGGAGTACCACGGGCCTGGCGTAGACTCCATCTCCTGCACTGGTGAGGAAGGCAGCCTCGTGACGTGGCCCTCAGCCTGTGCTGGGCCTAGGGGGCCTGTTGTTGAGCCGTAGAAGCAGTGAATGGCCTTCCCCTAAGAATCCGCCCAGTCACTTTGGACATGGGATGGACACTTAGAGGTAGAGGGGAGATTGTCTAGTCCAGGTCCCCGATTAGACGGAGGAGGAGATTGAGGCCCCTCAAGGAGGGCAGGTAACTTGCCTGTGGCGATACAGAGTTAAGGGTCAAGCCAACTTCTGCTGCTGGGCTCTGGCACTGGGTCATCTTGGGTGTTCCAGAAGAAGAATCTCAGAAAGGACAGATTCAAGTGTGGGAATGGGGAGTCAGAATCAGGACTTCATTCACAAAGCAGCCTCATTCTGACCTCTTCCCTTGGCTGGTGTTGGAGCCTCACTCACTTCCCTTGGATTAGAGATTATTACCTGTCAGCCTCCAAGACCAGGTAGGAGCCAGCCCCTTCCTACTCATCACCCCTGGTGATCTGGCCTCAGTGCCTGGGCCCTCAGAAATCTAGGGAAACTTGGAACAAGCCCCAGAGATGATCCAGTCCAGACTTCCCCCAGTGCCTGCCTCAGCTCCACAGCAGTCCAACAGAGCTACTGTTTAGCTGGCCCTGTACCCCGCCAATGACGGGGGCTCACTCTTACAGGTAGCCCTTACTACCATTGGACAGCTCAGTTAGGAAGTTGATAACATGTCCAGACCCATGTCCCAGCAACCCCATGAGGCTGGTGTCCCGATAGCAGTCAAGACATCCGTAAGCGTCATCAGTTCTGTATGAGGCTCTGTGGTCCAGACAGTAGACATCATTCCAGTCTTATTGCTGGAAAACCTGAGATCCGGAAACATTTCCACATAGCACCATGGTGTGGCTGAAAGAGGGCAGGCCTGACACCAGGCATATGGACCGAGACCTGAATGCCGGCACTTGCATTTGCTTTATGGCATGACCTTGCACCTCTCTGAGCCAGTTCCCTCACCTGCAGAATGGAGACAGTAACAATGGGGCAGTCTGACCAGCTCAGCCCTTAGTACATGGTGGCCCTCTAGTCTGCTGAGCAGGACAGCCAGGCCCAGAACTAGAACTCTGCTTGTAGGGGCTGAATCTTGTGTTCTCTTCACTCCACCTAGCCGCCACTCTGAGAGCCAGGACACAGCTCTGGCCCCCGTGGCCTCTCTTCACTGGCCCTTGTTTTAATGCTGGGCCACGAGATGGCCATGTGAGCAAGGAAAGAAATGATGCCAGCTCCCTGGTGTGAAGATGTGTATGCACACCAGCAGGTGGTGGGACGCACACTCAGCCACTCAGCCAGCCCCCCGGGCTCTTTCTCTGCAGGCATGGCGACAATCTGCAACATGGGCGCAGAAATCGGGGCCACCACTTCAGTGTTTCCTTACAACCACAGGATGAAGAAATACCTGGACAAGACAGGCCGGGCAGGTGAGCTGGCACAGAACAGCTGTAAGCGATACCTTTCCCTTTAGGGCAGGGTCCTCAACCTGCTGTCTCGACTGGCTCCAGAGGCTCTGAGAGGCCCCTAAAAGTGTATGAAAAGTTATGTGTGTGCCAGTTTTTCTGAGTATGGTGTCTGTAGCTCTCAGCAGCTTCTCGAAGGGCCTGGCATCTAAGTTTGAGATATCCGTGCCTCAGGATTGGGGTTTAGTTTCACCTGAAAGGGTGGCAGAATACTGGTTCTTCATGGCTTGGTCCCTGGGGCCCCCTACAGGAAGCTCTGGAAATGACATGGACCTGCTTCTGTTTATAATTCCGCCCCAGCATGGGGAGGAGGAAAAACATTTGGAACAAGAACCACTTTCCCAGCCTCCCCCTACAACTTCCCTGCCTTTCTAACTTGGATTTTTTGAAGCTGGAGTGGAAATGGGGCCTGCGGGAGGGATGCTTGGAGCCTCTGAGGGGAGGGGAGGGAGAGTGATTGGTGGAGCCAGAGGCCAGGGCGCCGTGGGGAGAGTTGGTCAGTTTGTTTCCAAGCTCTAAGCACATGGAGTGCTACCTGGAAGGCCCTTTTCTCCCTTTCATTATCACATAACTTCTCCCCCTTCAAAACTCAGCACGTCTCATCTGCAGAAAGCCTTCCCGGACTCCGAACCTCAGACACTGTGTCCCTGTGTTCTTGTTGTCTCTGTCGTGTCATATTGTAACTTCTGACTCACTGATGGTTCCCTTGCTAGATTGCAAGCCCCTCGAGGGCAGGACAGTGTCCTGTGCTGTTTGTTGTATTCCTTTGTTTGCCCAGTCAGGGCCCAGGGCCCAGTGTTTGGCAGTTGCCAGGTCCCTGTGGCTCAGATGGATGGATGGTGAAGTCTCATGAGCAATTTGTGTTTCACGTGCTTCAGTCTCCCTTCCTCATTGATTTCAGACATTGCCCACTTAGCTGATGAATTCAAGGATCACTTGGTACCTGACCCTGGCTGCCATTATGACCAACTGATTGAAATTAACCTCAGCGAGGTGAGCAATGGAATTGAGTCCAAGGAGTTTCTGAGGGAGGGAATTCAGGCCCTGTCTGGAGGCTTCTGGTGGGCCCTGGGGAGGGCCAGGGCGGGTCCCTGCCTGCATACCAGCAGGGCTCTTGGGCCTTTGGTTCTCCAGTGCCCCTGCAAGCTGCTGCCTGAATCAGGCTGCAGTGGGGTGGGAGGAGTGGCAGGAGGGATATATGGCCAAGGGGAGAACAGAGGTGGCTATGGCTGGTGATTCTAAAACTCGTTTTGTTTGCCCCCACCTCATCTTTAGCAGAAGCCAAGGTTTCTGCCTTACTGTCAGAGTTCAGAGAATGAGGCCTGATCTTCCCAGCCTGAGCAGGGTTTGGCACCCTGAGACCTGTAGAGCAGAGCAGATCTGGAAGGCCAGAGGAAAGGGGTGGAGGAGCAGAACAGCAGAGCAGAGTGGCTGAGGGTTTAGGCCCTGAAGCCAATCTGCGTGAGTTCAGATCTTGACTCTGCTGCTTAACCTTGTGACCTTGGGCCAGTTACTCAACCTCTGTGGGCCTCACTTCATCGTGTGTAAACCTAAGGCAATTGTGGGAACTGAATGAGCTAATTCATGTAATAACAATTGCTAACATTTATTGAGTGCTCACTGTGTGCCAGGCACTTTGCTAAGTGCTTCACATTTCCTGCTAAGTATTATCACATGGAAAGCATCTGGTCTTAATTCCGTCCTGTCAGAAGATTCCAGAAGCACCATAGTATGGGAGATAATGGACTTAGGAAGCTGACAACCTTGATTCATTCCATACCTCTGCCATCTCCTAGCTGTGTGACCTTGAGCAAAAGCACGTCAGCTCCTTCACCTGCAGCCTGGAGATAATACCCGCCTTGCAGGGTTAGAGGGATCCCAGGAGCTGGTGCATAGCAGTGCCCACTGCTCGCTTGTTTCCTGGGGTGAGGTTTGAGCCATAAGAACAGTACTTGGCTTCCCAGGCCCTCTGTGAGGTCTTGGTGAGCAGGAGACAGGCAGCCCCTGAAGAACAGGCTATTCACACTCCAAGATTTGTTCTCTCTTCTCTCTTTCTGTTCCGCATGTCTTTCTTCTTCAGCTGAAGCCACACATCAATGGGCCCTTCACCCCCGACCTGGCTCACCCTGTGGCAGAAGTAGGCACTGTGGCAGAGAAGGAAGGATGGCCTCTGGACATCCGAGTGGGTGAGCACCTTCCACCCTGTCAGTTTAACAGGCCTCAGGGCCAGTGGGTCTGCCCAGGGCTTTAGACAATCGCCCTGCTTACCATGGGTACTTCCGAAATGTACCAAGCCCTTTCTGAAATAGTTTGGTTTTTCTTTATGGCTTTTTAAAAAATTACTTTTTCTTGGTATAAAAGAAATATATGCTTATTATAGAGAATATTGGTAAACAAGAATTTTAAAACACCCTTAATCTGAATCTCCAACCAGAAACCAGCTCTGGGGGCTCTGTGAGAGGTATACTGTGTTCCTGTGGACAGACATATTGATGTGTGTATTTTTCTGTTTTACAAACATTTCATCGTACTAACCATGATGCCTGATTTCATTTTACGTGCTTGACGTATACCGTCACGTTGGCACATCGGTATCACTGGCACCTGCTGTTATCACAGTACAGGGTGGCTGTGAAGAGCGTGGACCCTGGAGTAGGTGGCCTGGGTTTGAATTTGACTCTGCCACTTCATAGCTGGGTGACCACAAGCAAGTTACTTCACCTCTCTGTGCCTCAGTTCCCCATCTGTAAAATGGGGTGATATCGTACTTACTCGTTAAAGTTGTTGGGAGAAGTGACGAGTTAATACATGAAAAGAATTTTGCAGAGCACCTGGCACAAAGTGCTGTGTAATGTGTTGCCCTTATAGCTGCAGTAAATAAAAAACCTTTGGTAGTTTAATAATTAGAAAATAGATTGATTTGAGAGACTGTCTTGATATCTAGAGATGGTGTGATGTCATCTAGTCTTTATTGACTTTTTCAGTAACTATGATAGACTTTTTAAAAAGAACTCTTTTTTTCCCCCATTATAAACCAATAAAAAAAGTCACAGAATACTGGAAAGCATAAAGGAAGAAAATTCGCCTCTCCTGTAAGCATCTCACCCAGCAGCGGTCACTGTTAGTACTTTAGTGTGAGCCCTCTGACGTGCATACACACGCAGATTACGTTATCGTGAGAAGGGCTTATACCACTACTACATGAACAGTGTCATGTGCAACGGCCACATCATCTTCCCTTAAATGGCTGGGTCACGAGTAGCCTGTCCTTTGCTCTTGAACAATTAGGTTGCTTCCAACTCTTCTCTGTTAAGAACAGCCCCTAGTTGGGGAACTTTTGATCAGGTCTGGATAGTTTGAGGTCAGGTGGAACTTTTGGTCACTCTCTCCTCCTGACCCCTGGCCCTGCCACCCCCAATACACCAGGTCTGATTGGCAGCTGCACCAACTCCAGCTATGAGGACATGGGGCGCTCAGCAGCTGTGGCCAAGCAAGCGCTGGCCCATGGACTCAAGTGCAAGTCCCAGTTCACCATCACACCAGGCTCTGAGCAGATCCGTGCCACCATTGAGCGGGATGGCTACGTGAGTGCCCACATGCCCCTGCCCCTGGCTTCCCCACCCAACCACTGAATAATGCGGCGTCAGGGTGGGACAAGCCACAGCCTTGTCAGCCAGGGCTGGGGCAGGTCCCAGCAGCTGCCCCAGGGTTCCAGTACAGCTCTTTATCCCTCAGGCTGCCAAACCACCCTTGCCCATCAGCCACTAGCCTGCCCGTGACAATGTCCTCTCCTCTCTCCCCTGCAGGCACAGATCCTGAGGGATGTGGGTGGCATCGTCCTGGCCAACGCCTGTGGCCCCTGCATTGGCCAGTGGGACAGGTGAGAGGTGCATCTTTGACAGAACAGCCCCTTGTGTCCTGGGGTACAGAGCCCCAGATGTTGAGGGGAGACGTTACTGGAGCAGAGAGAAGAGACTCAACCCAAAGCCTCTAGCATCAGGGGCTGTTGCACATTAATAGACTTTTCCAGGCAGGACTGGAAAGTTGGGCTGGAAGTAAAGAGGAAGAGGCCCACAGTGGCACTGAGTGGCCACTGCCTGAAGCCTGGGCTGGCAGGAAGAAATCAAAGAGGCCTTGTCCTAATGACACAGCTGAAGGCTCTGATGCAGCCATTTGAAAGGAGGCAGTGGCCCAGGGACAGGAAACTCGGGCCTTGATCTGGCTCTGCCTCTGCCTCTGCCTCACATGTTGTTTCAAGGAAACCTCGGTGAGCCATCCCTGAGCTTTCCTCCTGCTCTGATGTGTGAGTCCCAGAGAGGAGGCCACTGTTTCAGGGTCTTTCCATTTCTCCTTCCTCTGTCACGAGCTAGGCAGGATGGGCCAGGTGACAAAGCCAGACATCCCTAACCCTGTCCCCTCTGACCTGCAGGAAGGACATCAAGAAGGGGGAGAAAAATACGATCGTCACCTCCTACAATAGGAACTTCACAGGCCGCAACGACGCGAACCCTGAGACCCATGCCTTTGTCACATCGCCAGAGGTGAGACTCTGCGCAGCCAGGCCCTAGCCCGGATGCCTCTGGGGCTGTGCCCCTAGTTAGTCAGGGGAGGCAGGGAGAGATGGAGCTTGGGGCAAGGGTGTCTGACCTCATCGGGCTGCCAAGGGAGGGCTGGCATTGAAACCAAGAGCCACAGGCCTTGCCAGCCTCAAGCATCGTGCTCTGGTGGTGCCCCCTGTCTAGCCCCCTCTCATCCCGGGAGTCTGAGGTGTTGTTTAGTACAGTTATGGCCACAAACAGAGCTTGGAATCACTACCTGGGACAAATGCCAGCCCTGCCTCTACTTGGCCAAGTCACTTTCCTTCTCTGAGCCCCAGGATCCTGTCAGGATTACGTGAGCAAGTACGGAAAGCACTGGCAGTCTCTGGGCCAGGCAGGAGGCCTCGTTAGTACAATGCACACTGAGTGAACCAAGCGCTTCAGGCACTTAGCGGCGGTTCAGCCTCAGAATGGTCAGCACCCGGCCGGTCTGTCTTGATTCGATTTTGTACGTTGAGTGTTCAAGTGTTGCTAAAACCGAGTGAAGAGATGGCCCCTTCCATGTTTTCGTTGTGCTAACTGTGCAGGAACATTTTCGTCCCAGCACTTTTCTGTGCCAGGGCCTCTCCAGGTCCAGGGTGGCACACCTTGAGGAGAGCACAGAGGCCCAGGCCTCAGTGGGGAGTAGTAGAGCTCCCACTGTTCTTGAGGTTCATGAGTCCTCTGCAGGCCCAGCTGCTCGTGGTCCCAGAGACATTCCTGCAGTCCAGTCTCTGAGGGAAGAAGAGTCTGTGAACGACCTGGAAATGCCCTGGGCCCCATTCTCACTTTTGGTCTAGGCTTCTGCTGGGTTGTGGGGACAGGAGTGGTGGTGTTTTTTTCCCCTCCCAAAGCCCCAGGACATAGTTGTATATTCTAGTTGTAGGTCCTTCTAGTTATTCTGTGTGAGCCACTGCCACAGCATGGCTACTGACAGATGAGTGGTATGGTTCCATATCCAGGAACCAAACCTGGGCCACCAAAGCGGAACGTGCTGAACTTTAACCACTAGCCATCAGGGCTGGCTCAAGTGATGTTTGATACTAACCAATGAACTGGCCTCCTCCATTTCAGATTGTCACAGCCCTGGCCATTGCTGGCACCCTCAAGTTCAACCCAGAGACTGACTTCCTGACCGGCAAGGATGGCAAGAAGTTCAAGCTGGAGGCTCCGGATGCAGATGAGCTCCCCCGAGCGGTGAGCAGACACTGCTACCCTCCGCTCTTAGCCACTGCGGGCCTGCCAGCCTGGCTGCCTCAGGCAACTGCCAGTTGCTGTGTAACCTAGATACTTCCTTCCCAGCATCCCAGGATCTCGGCCCTGCCCATCCTGGGCAGGCAGGGGTGGCACTGTTAGTGAGAATGGAGGAAAGGCTTGGAGCAGGGGTGAGCCTACCTTCTGTGTGCCCATCCACGTGAGGACTGAGGATTCAGCACCCAAATGTCCCTGTTCCTGTTCCTGCTGCAGGAGTTTGACCCTGGGCAGGACACCTACCAGCACCCGCCCAAGGACAGCAGTGGGCAGCGAGTGGATGTGAGCCCCACCAGCCAGCGCCTGCAGCTCCTGGAGCCTTTTGACAAGTGGGATGGCAAAGATCTGGAGGACCTGCAAATCCTCATCAAGGTCAGTGAGGGGCCAGAGGGGAACAACGCCATCCTGCCAGGGTACCCTTCCCTGATCAGCAGGAAGGGCCATGAGACCATGTGTCCTCCCCTGGGCCCTGGTGAAGGAGAAGGTCAAGATTAGGGTGGGGGGCAGGAAGGGAAGTTTGGCTGCAGAGGGGCAAGGGCACTTGCAGCCCAGTGTCCCCTTCTCCACTGCCATGTCGGGGCAGAGCTGGATCTGGCCAGCTGGTGTCTGGGGCTCTCAGCCATCCGGCTGCACCTGGTGAGGGCCACCTCCAGTGGGTGTGGGCAGTGAATGCAGCACAAGGAAGACAAGGACACGTGTGACCCTGCTCAGCAGGTCTGCACCTCCCTAGCTTGACCACATAGGCTCCGGAAACCTTTGATTTCTCTGTTCCCCGAATTGGGTGTTAGTGGGTGTGGCTTCGGGAGCTGAGCAGACATGAGCCTTTGTGATGTGGCCAGAGGCCTCAGACCCATGACAGACATGAATTTATGCTGTTTGCCAAGGAGTCTCCAGGCAGAGACACAGCCAGTAATAAACGCCTGTGGTAAGATGAAATCCATCAGTCACCAGCCGGGGCCCAGGCTCCCCTCTCTGTGTCTAACATGGGTCTGCAGCTGGTCTCCCAGCTCTTATCTGGGGGCCTAGGCCTGAAGGGTGAGCGAGCAGACATGTCTGTCCTCCTTGTCCAGCCTCTGCCCTCTCTCAGTGGCCTGTCCTGGAGATCTCACTGAGCAGCCGAGGCCTTGGAGGGTGGGTGATGGCCTTGCCAGAGCCCTCTTGGCCCGAGTGTGGCGATACCAGGACTGCAGACCACATACCCAAAGCCTGCCCTGCTTCTCTTATCACCCTTTCTGGGTCCAGCCACTGGGGCCAGCTGCCTGTCTCTAGAGGGCTTCTCCCTTCATCTAGCACTCAGTGACCACACCCTGACTTCTGTCCTCTCTCCTCCTCCACCCAAGGTCAAAGGGAAGTGTACCACGGACCACATCTCGGCTGCTGGCCCCTGGCTCAAGTTCCGTGGGCACCTGGACAATATCTCCAATAACCTGCTCATTGGTGCCATTAACATCGAAAACGGCAAAGCCAACTCTGTGCGCAATGCCGTCACCCAGGAGTTTGGTCCTGTCCCTGACACTGCCCGCTACTACAAGGTGGGTCAGAGTTGGTGGGGGCGGGGGTAGGGTCTTCTGGCACCTCCAGAATGGTGGTCCAGGGAAGGGGTCCTCCCCACCCAGAATCCCGCACCAACAGCTCTGCAGTTGAACGATGTCCCAGTGCCATGGAGGCAATCCATGTCTGTCACCCTCCCTGTGTACCCACTGCTCCGGGCTCTCTTCCCACACAGTGGCCCTCCACCCACAGCCTGCCTCTATGCTGAGCACAGGGTGGGTCACACCTCCCCATGCCCACTGCAGACGGGCAGGGCCCATGTCTGATCACCTCTGTCGCCTCAGGGCCTGGTTTGGGCCTGCTTCACCTCTGACTTCCCCTTGAGGAGCAGGTGAGGGGCCTCTCTAGCCCCTTGACCTGTGAGCCTCAGGAAGCCCAGGGGCTGGGCAAGCGGGACCAGTGCCCTCCTTCCTCATACCCTCACTCCTCACTTGCTGGACAGAAACATGGCATCCGGTGGGTGGTGGTCGGAGATGAGAACTACGGCGAGGGCTCAAGCCGGGAGCATGCGGCGCTGGAGCCTCGCCACCTCGGGGGCCGGGCCATCATCACCAAGAGCTTCGCCAGGATCCATGGTGAGCTGGAACCACATGCCCGGTGCCTGTTTTACACCACAGCCCCACAGCCGCCCGCCTTTGCCCCTACAGATTTGCACTGAGTCCAATGCCCATAGCTCCCCATCTTGGGCAAGCACTGGTCTTGCTTCCAAACTTATAGAGCTAAGCAGTTGAAATCCAGGGCACCCTGACAACCTGGTCAAAGGATGTTTCCTGACTGTGAACGTCTATCAGGAAGGCCTTACGGAGATACAAGCACTGAAGCACACTTGTGTAGGGCCCTAGTGAAAGGCACGATGTCACTGGGAGTGCAGCCAACCTGGTCCTGGTAGTCACCGTCCCAGGTTTGTCCCCAGATGGCAGGACTAGAGGTGTCTCTCCTAGAGCCCTAACTGGACTTAGAAAGGGAAATTCTCTGGGCTGGTGAGATTCCCTGCACAGAGAAGGGGGCTGGGGGCCCTGCCCCCTATGGACTGAGTGCACCCTTTGCCTTCCAGAAACCAACCTGAAGAAGCAGGGCCTGCTACCCCTTACATTCGCTGACCCAGCGGACTACAACAAGATTCACCCCGTGGACAAGCTGACCATACAGGGCCTGAAGGACTTTGCCCCTGGCAAGGTCAGGGGCCCAGGGAAGGAGGGTGGGCTGGTCAGCCCAGCTCCCCTGGGGCCCTCTAGGGGGACAGAGAGCAGCCACTTGGCTTCCCCACATTCTATACCTGGCCCCATCTGCACCTCTGCCCATGAGCCTTTGTTCCAGCTGGAACAGCCCTTAAATTCTCCAGGAAGCCTCCCAGAGATGAAGGTGGAGCCAGCTCAGGCCTTCCTACAATACGCTCGTTAGCCCAGACTTGGCACTCAGAGGCCAATGGCCCATGCCCAGCGGGACCCTCTTGTCCCCCAGGAGTCCCCCTTGGATGCCATCCAGGTCTCACAATGGCCACCCAGGCCCAGACCTGGCCTAGGACTTGGTTTCCTTACTGGTCCCCAAGGCCCCAGAGCAGTGCCTCACCTTTCTGATCCTCTAGCAGAACAGAGGGCCGTGTTCCTAGGAGCCACTTGGCCCACACCCATCTCTTCCGTTACAGCCTCTGAAATGCGTCATCAAGCACCCCAACGGGACCCAGGAGACCATCCTCCTGAACCACACCTTCAACGAGACCCAGATCGAGTGGTTCCGTGCTGGCAGTGCTCTGAACAGAATGAAGGAGCTGCAGCACCAGTGACATCCTGCTCTGCCACCCACCTCTGCCTGCCCTGCTCCTCGGACCCGGGCTGGTGTTACAAGTGCAGTTCCACGTGTCATCAGAACTGGATCCGACTGATCCATTTATGGCTTCCTGCTCCAAGATGGTGTGGCCAGGCCAGCTGCCCTCCCCTCTCTCAGCCCATGAGTGACCCATGGTTGGGGGGGTTTCTTATACTATTTTCAGCCCCCTGCCTTCCTGTTCTTAGTTTGGTTCAGATCTTGAGCAGCTCCAATCCACGCAACTGTATTTATTTTTCATGACAAGACTCCCATCTAAAGTTTTTCTCCTGCCTGATCATTTCACTGGTGGCTAAAGGATTTTAAAGAACCTTTTGCTCTTGCAAGGAAAATAAGAATCCAAATTCAGTGACTGTTCCTGTGTGTGTGTGGTGGTATCTGTGCTGTTATCAACTCCAGGGTTCAGGGTGGGTCTTCACAGCCACACCACGGTGGACCTGTCACTGCAGCAAAGGAGACGTGAGCCAGCAGACTTCCCACTCCTTTTCTGTCCCAGCTCCTGTTCTAAGCCACGCCTGCCTGCAGGGCAGCCTCCGCACCAGCGCCCCGCATTCGGTGGATCAGAGGGGCTGGGCCCAAGATGGAGCCGCTGCTGCCTCCTCCTGGGCATTGAGTTAGCCCTCCAAACACCCTAATGGTGGGCACAGCCCCTTACAGGCCACCCTGTCCCAAGTCACAGCTGCTCTGTGATGTGCACCATCCCCTGCCCCTCAGCATGAGGCGGTGGCAGGCACTGTCCTGTAGTGACATCTGCTGGCATTACCCAGGCCTCCATGCTCTGGGGCCCTGTGTGAGCTGAAAAAGGTCGGGACTGGAGGCAGGCTCCACAGAAGCCCCTTCCCCTTTCCCAGGACAGGACTTGCCTGACAGAACATGGCATCCGGTGGGTGCTGCAAACAAATGCCCTGGTCCCACAGAAATGCGTGAAGGGGCAGGAGGAAGCTGGCAGAGCCTTTCTGCTGACTCAACAATGGGGTGCCTGCCCTCGTGCCAGGAGCTGACCCACAGGGTATTTCTAGTACAGCCAAGCTCTGAGAGTGACAGCTGGCCCCAGGCTTCCTGCTGTACTGCTAGGAGGGATGACACAGCTGGTCACCAGCCCTCACCTCCGGCCAGCAAAGCCCACTGCCTCCATTTTCCTGATGCAGCTGGCTTGGCCGAGTCCAGCACCCCCAACCTTCCACACGCTGGTGGGAAGGAAGGCAGCTGTCCCTTAAAGGTCACTCTTACCAGCAACTGGCAGCTACCCCAGGCCAGCCTCTTCCTCTGTTACTTTATGGAGCCACCAAGCTCAGCCAGCCCAGATCTCAACCCCTAAGTCCTGCCATTAAAGGGGGGTCATCATCTCCAGAAGTGATTTGGGGTGAGGAAAGACAGCTGTCCCAGCTATGGCAACTCAGTGACCTTGCATCTTTGAGACAAGGGTAGCTCCTCCCCAACTGACCCTGCCATTGTTTATTAAAGGTCTTTGCTGTCACTGAGAGGCACAAGTCCATGGGGACTGTGGGAGTTCAGGGGTAGCTCCAGGAGGAGGAGCAGGGCCAGGACAGTGGGGGAGGGATAATCTGGCAGGGCACAGACTTGACTCCTCAGCATCTCCAGAAGCTGCTGCTGTCTTCACGGCCAGTTGCACCACCTTCTTGAGGGCTGGGCAGGGTCCACGGTCAGGCCCCAGGGCTAGCTGCTGGTCCACCAGGAGAGAAGGCCCAGGCCCGGCTCACTGATGGATCCCTGCCGGGGGAGAGAACAGGCACAGTTCAGCCACCTGCAGAGCGTAAGCCAACTCGGACAGGAGGCAGACGGGGCCCTTCCTTCTGGGCACCCAGCAGGCCCAACCGAGGCAAAGGGAAGGGTGGGGCACACACCAGCCCAGAGGCTTTGGGGAAAACCAGGAGCCACACCAGTGTTCCCAGCTGGCAGATGGGCGCACACAGCCCACCCTCCCCTCTTGCTCCAACCTCTCCTGAGGCCTGTAAGGAAAGCACTGGTTTTCTGAGGGCACAGCCCCTGGCCCCAAGACCTCAGCGGGCTCAGGTACCCTTCCTTGCCTCCAGGCCTGCCCAGACACAGGCACCGGCAAGCCAGTCCTACACATGGCCTCCTAAGCTGCCACAAAGGCCTAGTGACCCTGAGCCCCAGCCTCTACATGCAGAAGTGATGCCCCGGGCAACCAATTTCTGACAAAGCACAGCTGCCCTAAAAGCAAACAACTGGGGCCCACATTACCCCAGTAAACTCTGCTAGTAGCCCCGAAACCCTACTTTCATCATGTGTCATTGTCTGGCTTCATGAGGATAAGAGACAAAAGGAACCCAAGTTAGACCTGGCCAGCCACAGCATCCCTGCCGCCTCAGGCCCATGCCCTGAGGGTCACCCCCCTGCAGCCCCCCTTGCTCTCAGGGCTTTGACTCAGTCCCAAGCCCCTTCCTTGGTTTCCTACTCCCTCAGCCCCATTTATCAGTGGCCTTGTCATCCACATGGGGCTCTGTCCCTTTTGCAGCCAGGAGTCTGACTCACCCACCCTCCCCAACAGCCATGGCAGCTTCATCACCTCACTCCAAGGATCACTGCCCCAGCCTAGAGAAACCGAGGCTCCCCAGGGAGAAGCAACCACCCAAGACCACACAACGGGGACCTGCACCCTGACCCACTGGGGGGCGGTCTAGGAGCGGAACCCCAAGTCAACACCCAGGGAAGCAGCTCCCTGCCGCTCCACTGCTGGGCTCTCCCACCACAGTTCCCCATGGTCTGGGCAGCAGCCTCAGGCCATCTCACCACAAGCGTGTACGGAGCCTCCTTCTTTGGCAGCTCCTCACTGGAAGAGGTGGCCTCGGCCGAGCTGGGCCCAGTGGGGGACGTGTCTACAAAGCTCTCGTCTACCACCCGGAAGCGGATCTCCTCGCCGGTGTCCATGTACAGGTCATGTGCTCCTTCCTCTGTCTCGTACTCCCACACCCACACCTGCTCGGTGTCATCGCTGGGTGGGGCCCAGGGTCAAGGCAACAACCAGGCCACAGGGGAGCCCCTGAGGGTGGGGGGGTCCTCCCACAGCCCCCATCCCCAGGAAAATCAGTCCCAGGTTGAGACCACTTTGGCTGGGAAGTCACAGGAAGAGCAGGCCCGGCCCCATGTGTAAGAGGCGAGGCGGGCAGGGCCCGTGCCCCACAGTGAGGAGCAGGAGCTCCGGTGCCAGGACCCAGGCTGGGAACAGGGGCCCCCAGCCAGGCACCCACACGCGTCCTCAGCACATCGGAACAGGAAGGGGGCTCGAGAGTGGAGCACAAGTTCCGCCTCTCAAGACAGAATGACCAGGGCCTTTTGCTGCCCAGGGTCCCCACCCTGCCGGGTATCCTCTCAGAGGCCCACTGCCAAGTTCAGACCTCTGCTCAGAACCACCAGCTGTGACCCGGGGCCAGGCCCAAGCTCTCAGGGTCCCCATCTGTAAAACAGGGCTGTGGCGAGACGATGATAAAACAGCACCCGGGACAGTGGTTCCCACAGGACCCAGTCGGCCTCAGTACCAGCTACAGCCGTCCAATGCTCTCTGCACAGTGTGATTCCACACCCTTTCCATCCACCCCTCGTGGCACTGACCAGCAGGCGGCATGCGGACTTTCCCAGTTTTCAAGAGGACGGTGGTAGGATAGGTCACTTGCCCAGACACCCACAGCCAGCAAGAGGACCAGCAGGTTTTCTGACAAATTCTAGAATCACACGCAGACCCTGCCCCAGGCCCTGCACAGGCCCAGCAGAGCTGTCTGCCAAACTAGCTGGACCACCCCTTGGCTCCCCGAAGTCTGCGGGAGCCACGCTGCCCGCTAGTGGCCGCCTCGCCCGTGGGTCCTGCCTCTCTCCTCTGTGCCAGGTTCTGTGCTGGGCACTGCAGGTCCAGTCATGACAGGACGGGGTCCTCCCGTGAGCAGTCTCAGTGAGGACCCACAGAAACAGACAACTCCAGTGCAGCCAGCTGAGGGCTAGGATGGGGACAAGGGGGAGCTCAGCAGTGGGAAACTACCCGCCAGGGCCCACACAGTCAAGCTCTCAAATGCTGGCCTGTGCTTCCATTTGCCCATCAGGGAGGAGGGGCAGGAGCCAGTCAGGGAAACCTCTCGAGGGAGGCGATCTTTAAGATGATTCCTGCAGGGACAACCTAAGCAGAGTGAACCAGAAGCGAACAGCACCCCGCCTACAGGGCACGAACAACACACCAGAGCCTGACAGCCCAGACAGAGACACGGGTGGGAGGACGCCATGGCCAGCGCAGGACGCACAGGCAGGAGGGGTGGGCACAGAGGCCAGCAGCATCGGACCAGAGGGCAGGGCCACCCCAAGGAGTGGGGACCGTCCTATGGGGAGGCCTGCGCTCCTCCATGACCCACTTTAACGGTGTGAGGATACAACTTGGCTGGCTGCTGCAGCGACTCCGGGGGGATGAGAATGTCATCGAAGAATCCTAGAGAGACTGGAAAAAACAAAGATGACAGCATGGGATGGGGGCTCACAGCAGACAGTTAAACGAGGGGTCTGGACACCCGCCAGGCAAGCCCCTTACCCTGTGCTGCCCATGGGGCAGGTGTCACCATGGAAATCTGGGTGCCTCCCCCACCTCAGAGCCCCACACCTCTGCCTGTGCCACTCACACAGCCGGAGCAGCCACCAAAACCTGAGGTGGACACCACACACAGCAGGGACCAGTGGGTGCTGAAGACGCTGGGTCACTTCCAGCAGCTCCAGCGCCCACCCTGGGGTCCTGAGCTGCGGCCTCCGGTGAAGCCCACAGCTGGCCGATGTCCCCCTGTTACACGAACGCAGAAGGGAGCCGAGTATTCCCCTCACTCACAAGCTTCTCTGGCACCACGAGGAGCTTCTGCTTCTGTATCTGACCCGTCTCCTGACCACGCGGCCCAGCACAGAAGCTAATAGGAGGCCGGCCTGGCCACCTGCCCGCAACGCGCTCCCAGGCCTCGTCTGGGGAGGCAGGGCCGCCATTACCGTGCACTCCCTCCGGGCTGCAGCCTTTGATCTTTCCGATGAGAATCTCGTCCAGGAACGGATGGAACACCACGTAACGAAAGTGCACTGGAAATGGAGAAGGCACATCAGTGACGAGCAGGCACACGAGGAATGGCTGCTCTGACCTTCACACGCCAGCACACTGACCCAGAGGCCCCCTGGCTGCTCCAGGAGCCTGCCCTGCTGTTCACCGAGTCCCCCTGCAGGCCTAGACCCATCGGCTGAGCTGGAGGGACCCTCACCCCGTCCCCTGCAAGGCCATAGCTCCGGCCCCATAAGAGGCCAGCAGTGGGGCCCTGGAACTGGAGGGTGGCTCCCAAATCCATCAGAAAAGTCAGGGGCCGGCTCTGTGGCCGAGTGGTTAAGTTCGCACGTTCTGCTGCGGCGGCCCAGGGTTCGGATCCTGGGCATGGACATGGCACTGCTGGTCAGGCCACACTGAGGCGGCATCCCACATTCCACAACTAGAAGGACGTGCAGCTAAGATATACAACTGTGTACAGGAGGGATTTGGGGAGATAAAAGCAGAAAAGAAAAAAAAAAAAAAGATTGGCAACAGTTGTTAGCCCAGGTGCCAATCTTTGGGGGGGGCAAAAAAAAAGGAAAAGTCACAGCTGAGTTCAGATTCTGGGCCACTGATGACTCCAACATCAATTCCAACCTTCCTCCGGGTTCTCTCCTTTAAATTCCAAAAAGGGCAGAAGCAACTGGCAAAGGGAGCCAGGTTTGGAAACAAGTCCCTGACTCGCGCCGACTGGCGGAGTTTGCCCCGGGCAGAGCTCTGACCTGGAACAGGGTGCTACAAATGCCCTGAAATTAAGGTGGGGGGAGGCAGAGCCGGTAACCCAGCAAAAATGCCTCCAGGGGTTCTCAGGCCCTGCCCTAGGTGGTCCCCACTCACCAGACCTCAAGGTAAACATCAGGTAGGGCCTGTGCCCACATCACAGACTCTGACCCCAGAGCCTGGCAGAAGCCATCACCTCATCATTCCTGCCTCTTGCTTAGAGCCCCGCAGGGGATGTCCACCTCTGGTCTGAACACCGCCAGGGCTAGAAAATGACCATGAGGCTTCCCCCTGCTGGTCGCCAAGTGCCCACCATGATCCGCCTGTGTCAGCTGTCATGCTTCCCCACTGTAAGGATGAGGAAGCGGCTTAGAGGCTGCGTAACCTGCTCACAGCCACACAGCTCTTCTGCCCTGCTGTGCGATGAGGAGACTCCAAGTCTTTCTGGACCACCAGACAGAGCCATGGGGTTGAATCTGCCTTCCTCAAACAGGTTTAATCCCCAAACAAAGGCTTCTGCCACCAGTACCCTCAGCTACCTAGTCTGCCAGCCTTGCCCCAAGGACAGCAGAGCCCACCTGGCCCCCAGCTCCCTGCCAGGCTGCTTCCCCGTGAAAGGAGAGGGGGCAATTGGTGGCCCCTCCCTCCCTGTGAGGATGGAAAACCCCTGTCCCCCATATGACCCGACATCAGTTCAGTTTAATAAAGTCCCAGGAGCCTCCACCGGGGCTGGGCCGGGTTTGATTTGGGCACTGGGCTTCCGAGGGCAGGACACACATGATCCTGCGCCCAGGGAGCTCCAGCCTGGAACCACCACATCCAAAAGGAAATGGTGAGCAACCCAAGTGTCATTGACAGATGAGCAGATAAACAAAATGTCATATATCCCAACAAGGGAATATTACTCAGCCCCAAAAACGAATGAAGTACTGATTTATGTGACAACATGGATGAACTTTGAAAACATTATGCTCAGTGAAAGAAACCAGACACAAAAGGCCACATATTATATGATTCTATTTATATGAAATGTCCAGAACAGGCAAATCCTGAGACTGAGAACAGAGCAGCGGCTGCCAGGGGCTGGGTGGAGCGGGGAATGAGTGACTGCTAATGGGCTTTCTTTTTGGGGTGATGAAAATGTTCTGGAATGGGATAGTGGTGGTGGTTGCACAGCTCTGTGGATATACTAAAAGCCACTGAAGTGCATGCTTTAAAGGGTGACTAGTACTGTATGCGAATTACATCACAACTGAAAAGCAAAAAGGAGGCCACAGAGCAGCTGGAGGGCCGGTCAGGACAGCACCGTGTTGGGGCCACCTCCCAGGAGCCCCACCTGAAGTCCTGCGGATGTTTAACCTGCAGATGGGAAGCCTGGAGAGTCAAAAAGGATGAGGCTGAAGGACGAGCAAGAAAACGAAAGACCTCAGGGTCAGCCCCGTGGCCAAGTGGTTGAAGTTCCGTGTGCTCCTACTTCACTGTGGCCATGCTGTAGAGGCGTCCCACATACAAAGTGGAGGAGGATTAGCATAGCTATTAGCTCAGGGCTAATCTTCCTCAAGCAAAATAAATAAACAAGTAACAGGAAGACCTGCTCCTAGTTGGAGGCGTCAGCAAAATTTGTGGCAGGATAAGGAGCACTGCCTCCAGACACAGTGGGTTTCTACAAAGGACAGATACCATATGATGCCACTAATTCGGAGTCACAGACAGAAAGTAGAGGGGGGCGGGGCCAGGGCCTGGGGGGAGGAAGAGAGCAAGTTAGTGTCCAGTGGGTACAGTTTCTGTTTGGGAAGAGAAAAAGTTCTGGAGAGGGAGGGTGACGGTTGCACAGCAATGTGAACGTACTTAATGCCCCTGGACTGCACACTTCAAAACAGTTCAAGTGGTAAATTTTATGTTGTATTCATTTTATCACAACTTAAAAAAAAATAGCAAAGAACAAAGCAAACGTTGGGCATGGAGACAGGCTGCTCCGGAGCTCAGAGCAGGCCCCCATCCAGCCCGGGGCGGGGGTGGCGGGCGGGTTGATGGGGGCTTCTCAGGGGAGGCCAGGTCCAGCCGGCCGGGAGGGCACGGGGAACGTGGGGCTGGTGCCAGCAAAAGTGCTCTAGGTGACAAGGGGTAAGGTGGCCAATTGGGGCCAGCATCACAAATCACAAAGGCCAACATGGCGAGAGCACCTACTGCATGCGAGGCGCCAGACCAAAGGCTTCGTGTGGTTTTCCTCGTTTACGCCTCACCATCATTTTATGAGGTAGGTACCATCATTACACGATTTTCCCGGATGTGGAACCTGAGTCTTAGGGAGGGAAAGCAATCTGGCTTGGGCAGAAGCAGAAGGAAGGAGGCAACCGGCGAAGGAATAATCCTCAAAGCAAAGGCAGGGGCAGGTGCTGAGCCCCTCCCTCAGCACCCCCTCGGCCACAGCCCTGGGGGGGTGGGGCTGGGAGAGAGGGGGAACCCTGAAGCGGGGCCATGGACCCCCTCCACACAGCGACAGCTCGCCCGGCACGGTGCGCCACGGGCCATGAGGAGCGTTACAGCTGCAGGTGTTATCCCACTTTACAGACAAGGAAACTGAGGCGAGACAGGTAGAGCTACCTACCCAAGGTCCCCATCCGGGGGTCCAGAGCCAGAATTCAAAGCCGGGTCCATGTGACGTGTGTCACCCAGTGCTCTGATGCTCGCACCTTGTTCCCAAGAACTCAGGGGACCCGGCTGAGCGGAGGTGGGCGACAATGGAAACCAACAGTGAAGTCTTAAAACAAGTGGAAGAAACAACCAAATGAATGGACAGAACTTCCTCAAATTTACCTTTTTTCTCCTAGTTTTTTTTTTGAAGATTTATTTATTTTTCCTTTTTTCTCCCCAAAGCCCCCCAGTTGTTTATTATTAGTTGTGGGCCCTTCTAGTTGTGGCATGTGGGACGCCGCCTCAGTGTGGCCTGATGAGCGGTGCCATGTCCATGCCCAGGATCCGAACTGGTGAAACCCTGGGCCGCCGAAGTGGAGCACACGAACTTAACCACTCAGCCACTCTCCCAGTTTTTTTGGAAGTTCTGGTACCTCTCACCACTTGTCTCCTGGACAACCAAGGCCCTGTCCGAAGGCCGAGACCAGGCTCAGATCGACGGACGGCGTCCTGCTCTGTAAGCAGAGGCCCTCGTGGGCTGGTTTCCACATCCGCGTCTTAGGTTTCTGCTCGTGAAACTGCTCCCCGTCCGTACAAACAGCCTGTTTCTCAGGGCTCTCTGCAGAGCACAAGAGCATCCATGGGAACTAATGAAGTCTCTGGATTCCCGGATAGGGACACCAGGCACTTGACACCTCTGTGCCAAGAGGCTGACCGGGATGGGCTAGGGCAAGGCTCCTCCAACGTGGCCTTGCGTAAGACTCACCTGGCTCCTTGTTAAAACACAGTCTGCGGGGCCCCACCCCGAGTGTGCCAGAGTGACTGGCAGGTCTGGAGAGGCGAGCGAGTGCTTAGCTGGTGGCAGGCCACGGGTCTACACTGACTAGCCCAGAACCACCCCAGCGGGCCCCCTTGCCCTCTGCTTCAGATCTGGCTGGCTCCAGGCAGGAGAGGGAAGAAGGTCCCACGCCCTCTACTCCTCCTCCTTCCAGGTCCGCTCACCAGCCCTCCCCTTCTGGGGTGCACACCCCTTTGCAAAGTGACCACAGTTCCTCTCATCAAGAGGCAGAGCCTCTTCTCCAGCTCCTGACTCTGGCCTTGGCAGTGCGACCTGCTTTGGCCAAGGGGATATAAGCAGAGGCTTGAGAGCCACTCGCGCTCTGGCGCCCGGCTGCACTTGGGGGCCCAGGTGCCCCGTCTAGCTGACTGAAAGGTGAGACCATCTGGAGCAGAGACAAGCCATCCCAGCTGAGGCCCCAACCAACCAGTCTGCCAACCACCAGACGTGTGAGGCCACCCTACACCTTCCAGCTCTGGCCAAGCCAGCCCAGAAGAACCCCACCTTGCTGACCCACAGAATCAGGAGAAACAATCCAAATCGATGAGCCACCGAGCACTCACGATGTGCCAAGGTCCTGTCCTAAGAGCTTGGCACATATTGACTTATAATCCTCACAACAGTCCTGTCATGTAAGACCGGTTAACCGCATTTTACAGGCGAGGAAACAGAGGCACAGAGAGGTTACGTATTCTCCTCAGGACACACAGCAAATAAGTGGCAGAGGCCTCACTTTTAACCATTATGTCCTAGTGCCCCTCAAAGCCCCCAACCCCCAACCAGCCTCCTCCCCAGGAAGGGCAGCTGCGCTCCCCTCTGTTCTCTACACTTCTAACCTAGCAATGATCACTCCAAGTGTCTTCGACTATCTGGCCATCCTCCTCATCAGACTGAGCAGCCTGAGGGCCAGGCAGAGCACGGCTTAGTAACAGACGAGACCAAACGGGGCTCAGACACACAGCCACAATCTGAGAGCCGGAGAGGCCTTGAGAACCACCTTGTCCGCCTCCCGTTTCTTAGAGATAGGAAACCGGGACCAGAGAAGGGGAGGTTCTGCCCATCGTGCCCATCTGCCAGTCGGTTCCTGGCAGAGCTGGGACTAGGCCCCAGGCCTCCCAACCCTCAGACCAGGACTCCCACCACCGAAAACCGAGCCCCAAGAGACCCAATGCCCCAGGAGGAGAGGGCACCCACCTTTGGTGTGTGATGCGCCATCCCCCGGGAACACGTAGGCATCCTCCAGCTTGGTGATGTCGAACAGACAGATGCAGAGTCCCACGTTGTACACGACCTGTGTGCGTCCGTGTACACACACAGTGACCCTGGGGCCCAGCTCCCAGGCATCTCTCCTGACCCCTCAGCACCACAGGGCATGTCCGACTATCCCTGCTCTATGGCGGGAAGCAAGTTGGGGCACTGCCTGAGGTGACCACGGGAAAGGAACCCCGGAAGGATGTGGAGCTCTGGGAAGCAGGGCCTTTGGTGACAAGGCAGATCCAGGTTATGCCAGCTCCACCACTCACTGTGCGACCTCCAAGGTCACTTCTCTGAGCCTCAGTTTCCCCATCTGCAAAAATGGACACACCAGGCCGCAGGGTTGTTAAATAAAGAGGGAGAATGGGTGTGAAGCCCCTATGCCAGCACCTGGCTCACATGCTGGAAACAGTAATAATCACCGATCAAGGATCACTAGTATTACTAGTATGGATCAGCGGTAGGGGAAGCCCTGGTTAAACCGACACTTTCCAACGGCCCCAATGCCCTGCTGGAGCCCACAGCTCAGTGAGCGCCAGAACCACAGCTAATCGCCATTCTGCTCACAAAGTCTCAGACACACAGATGTGGCCACAGGGACCGAGGCTGGCAGAGGGACACATGGCCAAGGCCCTAAGACTGGGCAGAGAACATCGCATGCCCCATCCCCACGCCGTGGTGCTCCAAACGGCTGGCTACTTGGTGTCTGCTTATCTGCCACCAGCGTCATCACCTCCGAATTAGAGACCTCGAAGGACTGTTCAAGGATGAGCAAGAAGCTCAGGGAACTCAGAGTCCTGGCCAGACCTTCCAGCGGGCCTTGGAAGCACAAAGAGATCTGTGCCCTTGGCTGGACCTTGGGCCTCTTCTGTGCAGCCTCCTCTCAAATGACTCGGTGACTCAAACACAGAAAGACTTGTCTAACAGTTCACTGAAGGACCTGTGCCCCAAAGGAACTGCACTCCCTTAGACTTTTCACACCTTCTCTCTCCACGATGTTCACACTTCGTCCCCCCAGAGACCCCCTGACCTTCTACCTAACAAAGTAACCAGAAGCCATCCACTAAGGACTCCATGAGTTCTCTCCACCAACTCTCCTGATCTGGACACCCTCCTTCTGTGACCTCAGCTTGTATGGAAAGGACTTGCCTCCTGCCGGCTCCTTCTCAGCCTATCACCTCCTGCTGTTTACGGATGAAGACCACTACCCCCATGAAGCCCTGCAGGCCCTGTGAGGCCTGGCTCCCACCACCTTTCCAGCCTGCCCTCCTCTCCCTCCTTCTGCCCAGGCCACACCAGCCTCCTCCACGTCATAATGGTGTAACAGTCCCTCCTGCCACAGGGCCTTTGCACATGCTGTTTCCTCTGCCTGCACAGCTCTTCTCTCTGCCCAGCCCCCACCATCTCCCCAAAATGAATTCCCTAGTTAGATTTTCTTCACCATCAGATCTCAGCTGAAGCACAAGTGCCACCTCTCTAACAAAGCCACTTGTCTCACTCACTGTGGGTGAAGTTCCTTCATTCCACAAGCTTGTGAACACCTGTCCTTCATAGCATTTACCTCAGCTTGTCATCACACACAGCTGTGGGACCCTCTCATTCACATCTGCTTTCCCTACCACACTACAGGGCAGAATCTTGTCTGTTTCACCCACTCAATCAACAGACAATGATGGATCATCTACTCTGTGCCAGGCTTGGCTAAATATGGGGAAGAAGACAAACAAAGGTCCCTGCCCTCACGCAGAGGAAAGAGAAAAACAGTAACCAAATAAACAAATAAGAAAATAGAGTGTATATGTGCTAAGAAGGAAAGAGTGATATGACAGAGTCACTGAGGAGGCAGGCTAACTACAGAAAAGGCCGGGGGAAGGCCTCAGACGAGCTGGCACGAGGGTGTGCAGGCCTGGCCCGTAGAGGGTGCACATATATTTTTTTGCAGGTACGAATGGATAAGCCTCCTGTTGGTTAACTCTAAACTACCATCTATCTTCACAAAAACAACACAGGGTTGGACAGCAATTTTTATTTCCATTTTACAAATGGAAACTGAGGCCCAGAGTGGGTAAATGACTTGCCCAAGATTGCAAAGTAATTTGCAAGTGTAGAACCTAGCACTTTCCAGTTACGACGGCCTTTTCCAAACCCAACTTCTCTTAGATTCCCTCCAACACCCTTGTGGGTAAGGACTACCCCCATCCCATGCACGAGTGAAGAAACCGAGTTCTGAGATGTTAAGCTACTTGCCCAAGGCCAAGGCTTGGCACGACCAAGGCCAGGCCTGCAGCGGGCGGGTGGGCATATCGGGCCCTCCCGCGCCAAGGCCTTCCCGCCCCCCGTGAGCCCAGCACCTTGTTGGCCAACTTCTTGTTCAGCTCCTCGGCAATGGAGTCGTTGAGCTTCCTCTCAAACTGCCACGGGGGGATCCGCACGGTGTCCACCATCTCCACGAGGACGAACATCGCGGCCTGCGCTGGGGGCTCTGGGAACGGGAGGGTAGGTCACGCACCGGGGCCCGGGGCGGTGAGGATCCCCGGGCCCCCTCCGTCCCGTCCCAATCGCTGAGACCCCCGACCCCAGGCCGGTAGCGGAGCCTCATGGTAGTGCCTGGAGTACCCCATGCGCAGCACGCTCGGCTACCGCAAACCGAGGAAACTGAGGCTCAGCAAGCGGGCTCAGCACCAGGCTCGCCATCCAGCAAGTGGGTGAGCGGCCCCGCCCGCCACGCGCCACGCGCCGCCGCCACTCACCGCGCGCCTACACGCAGCCGCCGGTTACGAGACTTTCCCCGAGATTACGAATCCGGTCGCTTCCGGAGAACCGACCAATAAGAAGCCTCTGCCCGCCCTCCAACAAGGGGTGGGGCTGCCCATAGGTTCGTGGCGGAACCAGGTGGGCGGGGCCCTGGTGGGCGGGGCCTCCCCTTCCGCCCGCGAGGAGCGGTCAACCCTGGGACGACGCTTTCCGGTTGCTAGGCGACCTCGGAGCAATCCGGTCATCTCTCGCCTGGCGTGTGATATCTTCTTGTTGCTGGTCTCAGGCCGTCATGTGCCCCGCAGCCAGAGTGATCCTTTCAAAACACAAACACAATCTGCTTAGACCCTTCAGTGCTCTGGAGACGGGGAGAATTGACTGGAAAGGGGCAGGCGGGACATTTCTGGGGTGATAGAAATGTTCTGCGTCTTCTTAGACAGTTGTATACCATTTTCAAAACTCCTTGAATTCAACACTTAAGATCTTTGCATTTGCATCTCAACTGAAAAGTGATAATAAATTAGGACAGAATATCACCTCAGTAGCTCCTCAGTGAACTCATAATAAAGTCTAAAACCTTTGTGGTGGCTCACAGGGGGTCTTGCCGCTACGCAGGCCTCCAGCCCCGTCTTGTCCTCTCTCCGCCACGTTGCAGTCTCATTCATCTTCGGATAATAACTAACATGAGCTGAGGGAATTCAATAACTTGTCCAAGATCTCGGGCTGCTGAGAGATAGAAGAGGGCCCTGTCCAAACCTTTGCACTGCCCTGCCTCTAAAAGTCGGTGGGTTGTGGAAATACACTGTAGCGTGTTTTGACCGAACAAAAATTTGAAAACTTTAAGCTCTTTTTAAAAGAGCCTTGGGGTAGATGACAGGCACTCAGATATGCACAGTTCTTTAATTTGCTGATCTCTTTACAGAGATTTCTCTATGAGACTGACTGTGGTAATACTGAATTTGGCCTTCGTGGCATCCATACTTTTATTTATAGGTCTGTCTGTCTCTCCTAGGATTTGAGCTACTTGAAGACAAGGGAAAATGCTGCTTCAGCTTTTTGTCCCACAATCCCCTCACATCATTCCCAGGAGGCATTCAGTAAAAGTGTGTGGGAGATTATATTAATTCTTTCTCTCCAATATCGCTCAGATCCTCCCCCTTCATTTCATTCCCTGCTAAGGGCCTGGTTCAGGCTTCTTCATTGCTCCTCCAAAGCTTCACCACACGCCCCTGCTCCTGGCATCAGACTCTCGGTAGGCAACATCCACACTGTCACAGCCTCCCCTTCATGAACCTCCTTTGCCCACACAGCAAGACCTGGACTGAGCCCAGCCTTCCTCTCCAGCCTCACCTTCCTTCTGTTCTCCAAGCACTGGGAGCCTCAAGCTCCAAGGATGTGACACCAGACCTCTTTTTTTTTTTTTCGGTTGAGGAAAATTCACGCTGAACTAACATCTGTTGCCAATCTTCCTCTTTTTTTTTTTTTTGAGGAAGATTAGCCCTGAGCTAACATCTGCCACCAATCCTCCTCTTTTTGCTGAGGAAGACTGGCCCTGAGCTCACATCCATGCCCATCTTCCTCTACTTTCTATGTGGGACGCCTACCACAGCATGGCTTGCCAAGTGGTGCCATGTCCGCACCTGGAATCTGACCTGTTGAACCCTGGGCTGCCAAAGCAGAATGTGTGAACTTAACCACTGCACCACCAGGCTGGCCCCCTTCCTCTTTTTTTGCTTAAGGAAGATTTGCCCTGAGTTAACATCTGTTGCCAGTCTTCCTCTGTTTGGTTTGTGGGTACCCACCACAGCATGGCCACTGACAGACAAGTGGTGTAGGTCCGTGGCAGGAAACCAAACCCAGGCTGCAGAAGCAGAGCACACTGAACTTAACCACTAGGCCACCAGGCCAGCAAGATACTGAACCTCTTAATCTTAAATTCGAGTGCCTGATGTGCAGTAAGCCAATCACTGAGACATTGGCAAAAGCTTGGAGATGGAGAAAGGTTTATTTGAATTGGCAAGCGCAAGAAGACAAGACAGGAGGATAGGTTCTCTCAGATCCACCTTAATAGGAGAGAAAGCAGGAGGGTTTTATAGAGCTAAGGGGCTTGGGAGGAGGAGCTGCAGAGAAACAAAGGGGTAATCTGTGTTTCTTTCACTCCAGGTAAGCCCCTGGGCAATCCGACTTCTGGGCCTCAGCAGCAGCTGGGGGCTGGATATCTGGTGATCCTTGAAGGCATTCTTTTTCTTCTGTAAAGAAAGCTTATAAATCCTTGTGACCCTTGAGTCACCCCTCAGGTTAAATAAGAAAATAGCAAATTGACAAGATTCTTTGCATCTATGTCTGGTTGGGAACAAGTTCCCTGAGCTAACATCTATGCCAATCTTCCTTTATTTTTTTCAAGGTTTTATTTTTGTTATTATTATTTTTCCTTCTTCTCCCCAAAGCCCCTTAGTACATAGTTGTATATTTTAGTTGTGAGTCCTTCTAGTTGTGGCATGTAGGATGCCACCTCAGCATGGCTTCATGAGTGGTGTTAGGTCTGCGTCCAGGATCTGAACCAGCAAAACCCTGGGCCGCCAAAGCAGAGCACTCGAACCTAACCACTTGGCCACGGGGCTGGCCCCCATCTTCCTTTATTTGTATGTGGGATGCTGCCATAGTATGGCTTGATGAGCAGTGTGTAAGTCTGCACCTGGGATCCAAACCCATGAACCTTGGGCCGCTGAAGTGGAGTGCACAAACTTAACCACTACACCACTGGGCTGGCCCAAGTCATCACATTCTTACTGAATATTTACAGTAACCCTCAGGTACCCGGCTTCAGATAGAGCAAGCCCTTTTATAGCCCTGCCTTGAACACGTCTTTACCTGGAAAGCTCCTACTCATTCATCAGAACCCAAATACAATACCCTTTGTATTCATTCATTCAACGTTCTGTGTGCCCAGCTATTGGAGATTCAGTGGGGAAGAAGAACTGGGCCTCCGGCCTAGATTCAGCTCAGAAGGGTTGGGGGTAGGACAGAAGGAGAGAGAGAATTCGATGTTCTCATGGAATCAAAAGTATTTTAGCTGATTTATAGAGGAAATGAGAGTTGGTGAAATTGGAGACCTAGGCAGGATCCAGATCCCATTGCCTTATTATTATAATATTCTTTAACTTTTAATCCTCACAACAGCTGTATAAGGTGGGGGCTGTTATTATCATTATCTAATTTATCTCCTTATCATTTATCATTCTTGTTTATTTCGTCATCTCATTTTGCCTCATCTAAGGCAAAGAGAGGTTAAGTAGGTCATTCAAGGTCACACAGCTAATAAGTGGCAGAGCTGGGATTCAGGCTCCAGAACCTGTGATCCTAACCACTGGGACGTGCCACAACACTAGCCCAAGGGCAGCAAAGGGAAGCCTTAGAAGGTTAGGACAGGGAAATGACACAGTGACCCATCAGCTTGATGGACAGTGGACAGGAAGGGGCTGGGATGGAGACAAGAAGACCAAGAAACATGTTACTGGATGGCCCCTGCAAGAGAAGGCCCGAGCAAGCCTAGAGCCATGGAGAGCAAAGTTGGGCAGAGTCCAGAGGTCTCCAGGGGGTGGTCTTAGCCACAGGGTGGATGACCCGGGGAAGGAAGTGGGAGGAGCCAGCAGCTGAGGGCTTTAGCCACTGGCTGGGTGGTGGGCCTTTCAGTGAGATGGGAAACTGGAGGAGGGCCAGGCTGGGGGGATGGGACCAGCATCATAGAGTTCAGTATTTCGCGTTCCCAGCCTTCTTTGATGGTATTCAGCTCAGAGGATTGCAACATGGAGCTTTGGCAGGTTTGGTTTCCTTGTTAGTAAAAACAGGGACCAGGCTTCTTTATTAATTCTCTGCCTCGTTCTGTGGAAGTGAGGTGGCTTACAAAAACACACAAAGACTTCGTCTGCAAGCTCCTTGACAGCGAGGACGTCTCTGTCATGTCCCGCCTCATCCTCTGGGCCTAGCCCTGTGCCTGGCACACGGTCAGGGCTAGTAAATATGTGTTATTTGAATGAACAAAAGGATAGCAAAAATACTGCTAAAAGTATGGGAGTGAGGGAGAAATAAGGGTTGGAAACTAACCCAGGAGGAGGAGGAGAGTGATATGGGTGGGTGAGGGCATGGAGTTCCCATGCCGCGGTGCACCAGCTGAGCAACCGGGGCGAAGCCGGTGAAGGGCTCAGGGCCTCGGCTGCCTCTCTGCAAAATGGAGGTAATAATGAACCGATCTCAAATGATTGTCCATCAGTGGAGGACTGGATAAAAAATATACATTATATCACACAATGGAATAATATGAAGCCATAAAAAAGGATGAGAATGCTCTTTCCATATTGATATAGAATGATGTTCAGGATACATCATTAAGTATAAAAATGCAGGGCAGGGCACAGAGCAGTATGAGTGGGATGTTAGCATTTGTGTAAAAAAAGGAGAAAAATAATACTTTGCACGTATGTGTGCCTGCTCTGGGCAAGCATGCAAGCCACAGATTATGTTGGTTGTTTCCGGGGCAAGGAACCGACTGGCTGAGGAGTGCACGAGAGGGCCGGGGGCAGGAGGGAGAATGTTTTACCAAACGTCCTTTGGAATCTTTGGTGTTTGAGATCATGAGAATGTATTACCTATTGAAAAATGAGTGGAATTTAAATTTAAAAAAGCAATTAAGATTTTTTCACATCTTAAAAAAAACTCTCTCTCCGCCCCCTTTCCCTCCAGCTAGTGCCCCATTTTCTGCTCCCTTTACCAGCAAAACTGCTTGAAAGAGTCGTCTGCATTTGCTCTTTCCAAATCTTCTCTTCTTGTCCTCTCTTCAACCTGCTCCAGTCAGGGTTTTGGCCCTACCTCTCAGCCCAAACTGCTTTCTCAAGGTCACTAATGGCCTCCACATTGCCAAACCCAGTGGTAATTCTCAGTCCTCATCAGCAGCATTTGTCCCAGCTGATGACTCCCTCCTCCTTCACACACTCTTTCTACAGGGCTTCCAGGAGCCCATGCTCACCCGGGTCCTCCTTCCACCTCACAGACTCCTGCTCCTACCTCTGAATATTAATGGGCCTCAGGGATCCCCTTTCTGCAGTCTATGCGCATGCCTGGTGACCTCCTGGGACCTCCTGGGACCTCCTGGCCTTGAGCAGCATCCATCTGCCAATGGCTCCCACCTGTCCATCTCCAGCCAGCCCTCTCCCCACGCACCAGATTCATTCGTCCACCTGCCTGTTCCACGTCTCCATTTGGCAACCCAAGCTTAACCTGAGATGCTGTTAAAATGTTGCTCTGAACGGCATACAATTTAAAACTTATAAATTGTTTATTTCTGGAATTTTCCACTTAATATTTTCAGATTGTGGTTGACCAATTAGCTGAAACCATGGAAAGCGAAACCACAAGTAAGGGGGCCCGTTGTACATTGCGGAATTTTGATGGTTTCGGCCCTTTCAAAGCACCTTAATCTGTTAATAAACAAAAACTCAATCCAGAAAAAAAGAAAATGTTGTTCTGAAATTCTCAGTCCTGGGGCTGGCGCCGTAGCCAAGTGGTTAAGTTCGTGCGCTCTGCTGCAGGTGGCCCAGTGTTTCGTTGGTTCGAATCCTGGGCGTGAACATGGCACCACTCATCAAACCACGCTGAGGCAGTGTCCCACATGCCACAACGAGAAGGACCCACAACGAAGAATATACAACTATGTACCGGGAGTCTTTGAGGAGAAAAAGGAAAAAAATAAAAATCTTAAAAAAAAAAAAAAAAAGAAATTCTCAGTCTTCCCGTCTGGACGCTGCAATGCTCCATCTCACTGAGGGGAAGAGCCAGTCCTTGGGACCGCCTTCATAGCCCTTGGGGGTCCCCCGCCCATTACCCCTCCTACCGCATGCCCCACTCCTCTGCCTGGTGGCTGTTTCTGACACCCCAAGCACACTCCCCACTCAAGGCCTCTGCCTGCCACTGTTCCCTCTCCCTGGAACATTCTTCCTCTCAGCGCTTTCATGTCTTCATCTTTCACTGTAACCACGGGCCTCCGAGACCAGTTCAACTGACCCCATCTCTTATCAACAGAGTGAGTGAGTATTGCCTTCCAGAAAATCTGCAAAGTCACGTAGCCAGGGCATGTGTAAAAGAAGAAATCGTGACCTGAAACGACCTCAGAACTGAAAATCTTTCTCCCCATGGAACCCAAGGCCCGGGACACAACCAGAACTCGAAAGTTGGACACTTATCAGAAGCAAGGGGACCCTCATTCAGGAAGATCCGGGGTTAAACTTCTTTCCCCACCTTACCATCAATGTTTAAAACCTTACCATAAATGCTTGAAGCCTACCAATCAAATCTGTCCCACCCTGGGGCCTGCCCAGTGGCGCAGCGGTTAAGTGCGCACGTTCCACTTCTGCGGCCTGGGGTTCACCAGTTCAGATCCCGGGTGCAGACATGGCACCGCTTGGCAAGCCATGCTGTGGTAGGCGTCCCACATAGAAAGTAGAGGAAGATGGGCATGGATGTGAGCTCAGGGCCAGTCTTCCTCAGCAAAAGGAGGAGGATTGGCAGCAGATGTTAGCTCAGGGCTAATCTTCCTAAAAAAAAAAATCTATCCCACCAGAGTTTCCACGTGCCTGTTCCCCCTGACTTCTTAAATTTTGCCCCAAATCCTGAATCAAGGAGACAGATCTGAGGGTACACGCCCCGAGTCTCCCTGCAGATCGAACTCACAGAATGAAAGCTGATTTCTCCCCCAAAGGCTGATGCCATAATTAATTGGCTTATTTAAGTGTATCGGGCAGAGAACCCCAATTTTGTGCGGTAACGTCACCTCCTCCAGGTCCTTGTTTTAATGTCACCTCAGTGACGCTTTCCCTGACACACTCCCCACTCCCACCCACATTTTAAATTACAAACCATCCAACTCCACCCCCCCCCGCTCCCACCCCCACATCTCTGTTCTACAGCATCTGTCGCCTCCCAACATAGGACATAGTCATTTATTAGGTTGTTTTATGACCTCTCTGCCTCTTCCTGAGTGTAAATGCCACATTGACAAGGATTTTCTTCCCTATTGACTCCCCAGTACCTAGAAAAGTGCCAGGCACACAATAAACCCAGGACAAATATTTGTTGAATGATTAAAAGGAAGGATGAAAAGAAAAGATTAGCCCTGAGATAAGTACAGTCCTGTGAACTTGCTAGTGGCAGAGAAGAATTTGGTTCCAAGCTTTCTAACAGCCACAGCAAAGAGAAAAACATTTTCCATTACAATATGGAAACGAACCAGAGGTTGGGGGGAGGTCTAGATTTTGTGTTTTTTTAAAAGATTTTATTTTTCCTTTTTTCTCCCCAAAGCCCGCCAGTACATAGTTGTGTATTTGTTTTAGTTGTGGGTCCTTCTAGTTGTGGCCTGTGGGACGCCACCTCAGCATGGCCTGACAGGTGGTGCCATGTCCACACCCAGTATCCGAACCGGCAAAACCCTGGGCCACCGAAGCAGAGTGCGTGAACTTAACCACTTAGCCACGGGACGGCCCCCCAGATTTTCTTGATTCTGAGCCCCCAGAGGACCTTCTCCAGATTCTCAAGGAATGAAGGCTCTGAGGAGTGGAACGATGCCCTTGACAGTGTCTGAACAGGCCCAGGAACGCTTCTCATTTGGGCCTTTTTAATACACCCCTCCACTGGCCCCGTGGCCGAGTGGTTAAGTTCGCGCGCTCTGCTGCAGGTGGCCCAGTGTTTTGTTAGTTTGAATCCTGGGCGCGGACATGGTACTGCTCATCAGACCACGCTGAGGCAGCGTCCCACATGCCACAACTAGAAGAACCCACAACGAAGAATACACAACTATGTACCGGGGGGCTTTGGGGAGAAAAAAGGAAAAAAATAAAATCTTTAATACACCCCTCCAGGGGCAGGCCCGATTGCCAAGTGGTTAAGTTCGTGCACTCCACTTCGGCGGCCCAGGGTTTCATTGGTTTGAATCCTGGGTGTGGACATGGCACTGCTCATCAGGCCATGCTGAGGTGGCATCCCACATGCCACAACTAGAAGGACCTACAACTAAAATATACAACTATGTACTGGGCGGGGGGGGGGGGGGGGGTGGGAGAAAAAGGAAAAAATAAAATCTTTAAAACACCCCCCATGGAGGCGAAGGCAGAGCTGAAGTGCCCCTGGGAACGGTGGTTATAGAAGGGACCTACACAAAGTGCCCAGGATGTTGCTCTCTGTTCTGGCTCTAGCCAAAAGCAAAGTGAAGAAAGTCAACAGGTGTTTGTTGGGGCTGCTGTGCATGAGGCCCTCCTGTGGGGACTTGTGCTCCGGGGAGGGGAACAGGAAACAAACAGATGCGGGGGGTCATTTCCGGCACTGCTGTCAAGAAAAGTCACATGAATTGTGTGATAGTAAGTGAGTGGGGACTGCCGCCCTAGCCAGGGCGGTCAGGGGCTGCCTTGCTCGGAGGGTGAGGAGGGAGCTGAGCCCTAAGTGTTGAGAAGGCTGGAGGCCCACAGCCCAGCGTGGTGTTCAGGAGCGTGTGTGTGGATAGATGTCTGATGGAGGCCTGGCTCACAGCCCATCCCACCCCTGGGTCAGCTGGGGGTCAGCCTGGCTGCTCCAGACCCAGGTCCTCAGGGCAGGGTGCAGGGGAGGCTGTCTGGGGCCAGGGAGCCCCTCACCTGGTCACAGAGAGCTCCCCCCGGTGACTTGAGGGCATGCAAGCAGCTGCAGCACAAGGAGACCCTTACCCATGGGCCAAAGTACAGGCTCCAGCCCTGGGGCCGAGGATCGCTCCACGCCCCTGCATTGACCATTACCCTCGACGGGGCTGCGAGGCTGCCCACAATACTGCTTGGAGGCAGGAGCATGTCGTGCCTTCCCATGTCGTTTCAGAAAGGAGGAGCCGTCTTGCCACGCCCCCCCAAACCCTACAGGATGTGGCCCCTGCCCTTCTTCTCCCTGCTCCAGCCACATCGGTGACCTGCAGTTCCCTGAACAGGCAGAGTTCTTTCCTGCCTCTGGGAGTTCACTCATGCTGTTCCCTCTTTGGGAAGACTTTCCTCCTTCTTTTTACAAAGCTCGCTCCTTCGCCCCCTTTGGGCTCAGCTTACAGGGTACCGTGTCAGAGTGGTCCTCAGCAGGTGGCCTCAGCCCTACTAGTCTCCTTTGTCTCGCCCTGCTTGTTTGTTGTCTTCATACTTTGTGATTATACATTTATTTGTTTCTATACTGTGTACTATGTCTCTTCCTAGGTGAGACATGAGCTTTGGAAACTCAAGGCGGGTATCTGTCTTGGTCACTGCTGAGTTCCAGCCTACGCCATCTGGCACAGGGTAAGTAGCCAATAGATATTTGTTGAATGTATGAATGAGTGAACAATTGAGGTGGTCAGAGATGCAGAAAACCATCTTCCTGGCAAAAGGGCAGTCGTCAGAATGGAGAAGATGACTGGGGGCCAAGGAGAGAGGAAGGAAGGACCACCTTGATTTCCTGGGCAAAAGCATTAGTACAGGCTGGAGGTGAGTCCCAGGACACAGGAGATGAGCATCCAGGGAACTGAAAAGACATTTCAAAGGCAGTGTGAATAGTGGCAGAAAGAATAAGAGTGTAATGAAGCCAGAGTTCCTATGTTTTAATCCCAGCTCCATTACCAGCTGTGTGATACTAGGCAATTTTCTTAACCTCTCTGTGCCTGAGTTTCTGCATCTGTCAAGCGGCATCAATGCCTTCGTGTTGCGCGGACCTTAAAGAGTTATGTCGATTCAAGGACTGACCCCTTTGGTGGGCTGACGGTCAGTAATGGAGCGGGAATTATAACATAGATGCACTCGATGGGCTTCAGGACCGCTCTGCTCTGACCCAGCTCTGCCTCTCCACCAAGGCAGGGGAGGTTTTTGAGGCGATGAGCTTTTGAATTCTCAGCTTTCCACAAAAATGCCCTCCACGGCGGAGCCCCTGCTTTCAAGCAGACAATTTCTTTGTTACTCAGCTGCTGGTGGGTGGGTGGGTAGCGCCACGGGCTGCTCATTTCCTGAATGAACAGCTGTGCCCTCTCCCCGTTGTCAAGAATAATCATAACTCTCCTTCAAACCTCGGCCCAGCCTCCTTCATTCACTGCTCTCTGGCTGCCTGGCAGCCCAGCACATGTTTGCAGGCCAGCGGGAGGGGCCTCAGGGAAAGGAGGCTGGATGTGAAGCGGGGGGTGGGCCCTCGGCTCTGGCCTTGGCCTTGTCCACAGCAGACCAGGCCCTGCCTCCTGGCCTCCAGTCTCACACTGTACCTCCCACTTCCCTCACCCCCTGTGGCCACATCAACCTCCTTCCTTTTCCTCTGGGACACCAAGCTCACACGCACCCCAGGGCCTTCCGGCCAACTGTCCCCTCTTCCCACATTGTCGAAATTCTGGCAGGACTGGTTCCGTCTTGTCACTCAGGGCTCAACGTAAACAGCATCATGTCAGAGAAGTGCTCCCTGGACACTCCCCTCTGCTGGCCCATCGCCGGTGATCCCTCACTCCGCCAGCCCACAGCCCGAAGCCGGTGCTCTCCTAGCTCCGGAGCCACAGGCAGAGGAGCTGATCTCGGCATCGACGTGCCAGCCCAAGTCCTGGCACTGATGCCGATTGGTCAGGCCTCCGCCAGGGGTCCTGTGGACCCAGAGATGGGAGAGGGCTTCCCCAGGTGAAAGCAGGGAGGCAGTTCCCAGCAGAGAGGACAGTGGGTGATGGGCAGGGCAAATCCAGGCGTCCACCACGGCCCCAGCCCTTCTCCCGGGGTGTAAAGATCACGAGTCCGTAGCCCAGGTCTCAGGCCCCCGCTCCATCACTCGGTCACTTCCGAGCCAGGTGACCCGGCGAAGCCCCACCATCTCTCCCAGCCTATTTCCTCATCCAGGTAAACCTCGCAGAGTTGTGATAAGAAGCAGGTGAGATGATGCCTGTGAGGGCACTTTGAAAGCTATTATCATCTTCGGAAGAGAGGAAGGCAAGAAGGAAGAGGAGGATTTAGAGTGGGGAGCTTCCTCTGGGCAGGGTCTTCAGACCAGGTGGAATAGAATCAGAACTCCGGGCCTCAGGCGACAATGGGCAACATGTATCACCACTGCTCTTTCAGAATCAGATACCCAGACTGTGTGAGCCTGATTGTTCTGGAAGGTTCTGGAAGGTCAGGGATATGTGGTAGCATTGGATGGCCCTGGTTCAAATACCTCTCTAACCATGTATTGAACGCAGGCAAGTCGCTCCCCCTGCCTGAGCCTCTATGTCCTCACCAGCAAAAAAGGGATGATAGTAATAAATTATTGGACTATTGTGAGCTTTAAGTGAGGGCAAAGCGTGTTGCCTGACAAGCAGGAAGCCCTCAATGCATCTTACTAGCTATTTTTATTAGTTATTTGTATTTTTCTCAATTATTTCCCTTTTAACTCCCCCCCTCCTTTTTATTTCAATAAGACTTCTTTTGAAGATGCCAGCCTGCCTCAGCAGTACTAGGGGTGCCTGAGCTTCTTTCCAAGCCGCGGCCGAGGAGAAGGGACGGGGAGAAGGAAGAGAAACCCCTTTGTGGAAGCCGCCTCTGCCGACCCGGGGCTTATGCACCGATTACACGGGAACCCCCAACAGCCTTCTCTTCCTTACTTTGCGGAGGAGGTTGTGGAGGACCAGAATCTTCAGAGACTTGCCCAAGGGCACACAGCGTGGAAGTGCTGGAGCTGAGATTCTGATGTGGAAAGCAGGCCCTCTCCAGGAGTGGAGGCTGTCCAGCCCGGAGAGCTTCCCAGGCTGTGGGTGTGTGTGTGTGTGTCTGTGTGTGTGTGTATGAAACAAGCTTACTACTCCCTTTAGGTCCTCTTCAAGTTGTTTCAATAGAAATATCTCAAGGGCCTAGTGTGGGCCAGACGGAGAAAGAGGTGAGCTCCTTGACTTGCCACGGTCATTCACTCACAGTGATCTCAGAGCCAAGTGAAGGACGGATCTGAGTGCCCTGTCAGTGCTAAAGGAGGACAGGGGACACTCTGAGGGTCCAGAGGGGAGTGGAAGGCCTGAGAGTCCCTGGGGACCTGGCTCCCCCCACCCCTATCCGGAGTGCCCTCAGGGAGGGCTCCTCTCTTCTGTGGCCTCCATTCTCCCAGACTGGCCCCCCGCCCCCACCCCAGTGCACACTCACACACACTCACCACCCCACTTGCTCTCTAATTGCCAGGAATGCCGCGCTGCCCTCAGCCCTTCCTCCCCTGCATTCCTCAGCAGCGACTCCCACCTGGCAGGGCAAATTATACCCTGGCCTGGCAATAAAAGCCACTTTCCAAAAAAAGAAGCTTTAGGGCCCTGAGAGACGCAGCTAACTCTCTCACCCAGCCTGTGCCTGACTCAGGAGGGGGTGTCTGGGCCAGAGGCGACAGGGCCCCATGTCCCTTTAAGCAGGGAGTACAAATTCCCATCCCAGTCCCTCCCTCCTGCTCTTCCTGACGTCAGGAGGAAGGCGTGTGTGAGTGAGTGAGGGGCCTGAGGTGCCGCATGCTCACACACACACACACACACAGAGTCATACACACAGCACGTCTCCCAGACCCGTCCCCTGCTCGCCAGCTCCCAGCTCCAGAGAGAGGCGGGGTGCTGAAGCCGGCTGCAGGAGGCAGTGCCCGACCGCCGCTGCCAGGGAGAGGTAAGGGGCTCGATGGGGGTAGAGGGCACATGGGCTCTGGAAACTGGCTTTGGCAGGAGCGAAGCAGGGAGGTGTGACATTGTTGGGGGGGAGGGCTGGGAAGGTGGGCACCTCCCGGGGGCTGGCCCAGCCCAGTTCAGTTTACAGAGGGGATGTAGAAGGATATGCAGATGAGCCCCCGGCCCTCCGGCCCTCCCTCCGCCTCCCGGCCCCCCAGGGAAGCTGAGGCTGTGTGGCTCCTGTGAAGAGCGTGTGTCTGCGAGTGTCTGGGACTTATGTCTGGCTCAAGAGACAGAGAACAGCAGACACCTGCCAAGCCGCAGCCTCCTGTCTGGGAACCAGGGGGACAGAAATGACTGGAGAAATAATCATGCTCCGACCAGATGCCAAAAGGAGAGCGGGGCAGGCGCATATGGGTCTTCTCCCCGGGAATTTGGGGCTGGGCAGGGACCTCCGGGGAGGGCAGACAGTGGGGCCTGGAGCAGCTGACTTACCCTGACTTTGTTTCTTCCCCAAGGTGATAGGATAATTGTGTTAATTGGCTTGAAGAGGTGGCTCCATGTTATTATTTTCACCGCAGAGTCACCCCCACCCAGAGCTCTTGCCTCTCCCGAGGCCACCCCTCTCCCCTGCCGGGCTCTCTCTGACCTCCACCCTTGCAGGGCACAGCCTGGAGAGAGGGGTGATAAGCGAGAGCTGCTGGCCCCCCGTGCTGTGGGATGCCTTGAGACTCTGGCGGGCAGCCTTGGCCAGCGCCAAGTCCCTGAGTGGCCTGACCCCGGCACAAGGAGTCCAGGCGGAGATAGGGGGCGATGCTGGCAGCCGCAAGGGAGACAGCAGGTTCCTGCCAAGCTGCCAGCCTGCAGACACTTCCCAGGGAGAGGGGAGGGGGACGCAGAGCGAGAACAATAATAAATACAGAGTGTGAACTACTGCATCCGCTGGGGCTGGGGGAGGGGAGGAGGAAGCGCGCCCGGATGGGGGGTGGGCAACCTCTCTGAAAGCCTGGCCCTGTGCCCGCCTGGCTGTGCTCCAGGAGAGGCCTCTCCCTGGGAAGGGGCTGTCTCCAGCCCCCTGGGGGATGGGGAGCCAGTTTCCCAAATGTGACTCTGTCCCAGAGGCTTCTGGGTCCTCAAATTCTGGATGTTTCCTCCTTCCAGCCTCCCCCAACCTCCCCGAACCATTTCCTTGAAGGGCTTTTCCAAAAACATCTATTTCCCATATCGGCCCCACCCCTCTGGATCCAAAAATAAGGGACAGGTGTAAGCAGGAACTGGCCGCACAGGGGCCTGGAGAGGCCGGGGGACAGTCTCGGCCACAGAGGCTTCTCCAGGCCTGGAGAAAGACGGATGGACAGTGTTCACAGATGCCCACTGGCCGTGGAGGGGAGATCCCTAGGGGGAACTGGGGGGCGTCCCACACAGCTGGCTGCTGGGGAGGGGACACCTGCAGGCTGGTCTGGAGGCAGGTCCCCCAGAGTGACACCAGCAGAGGGCGCTCAGGGCCTGGCTGAAGTGGTCACGTCCACTGGTCACAACCAGCAGGCCAGGACCCAGAGTCTGGTGGGAAGGGCGCTGGGGGCAGTTTGGACCTTTGACTATGCAGAGAAAGCAAGATAGGGTGCAAAAAGCAGTGTTGGGGGGGCTCTTCCCTTGCCCCAAAGTCAGTGAAGTGTTGGTCAGCAGGATGGGTGGCAGGGCACTCTGGAAAGCTCAGGGACTTTGGGGTCATGCTGACTTGAGTTCCAGCTCAGCCACTCTAGATGTGACTTTGACCGGTCGGTTCCTCTCTCTAGGGAGACTGAGTGAGAAAGTGACCTGCCCAGGGTCACGCAGCCTGGCGAAGCTGGCATGTGAGCATGGCTCTCGTGGTGCCCATCCTGCCCATCTAATGCCACAGCTGATGCCCATCCCCACCCCTACTGATGCCAGAGACCTAAATCACAGCAGACCCCAGGGCAGCGCGGGCATGTGACAAGGAGGAGTGTGAAAGGGTCTCGATTAAACTCAAGTATTAGCTGGGGCAGCCCTTCCCCATGCGCAGACACGCGGACACACACGCACACACGCACACGCACACACACACACACACACGCACACGCTGTGGGAGGGGAAAGAACTAGGTTTAATTAGGTCACCTCCAGCTGCTGGGGCCGCTTTGGCGCTGATGTATTTTAAGGAGTGTCTGGGAGGCTGGGGGAGGGGCGGGCAGAGCCAGCCTCTGTCTGGTGGTCCTGAGGCTGCTTCTTCACCCTCCTAGGGCCCATGGACAAGACCCTGATGTTCGGAAAACCCTTCCACCGTCGTCCTGTGTTCCCTGTCCTTCCCACTTTCAAGCCACCATGTCCTTTCCTCCCCCATACGCTCCTCCACGATGGCGGCTCGGGGCTGGGACGTTTTTATTGGGGAGCTGTTTCTAAGTTTGTCAGAGGTGGCAAGTGACTCATCCAAGGTCATGGTCTGAGTCAGCACAAAGCCAGGAATAGCACCTGCGCCCTGACTCCCAGTTCTCCTGAGACCCCGCTCTTCCCTCTCGGGGGGAGCAGGGGCAGGAGCTCTCAGGGACTGGCTGGCCCTCCCTCCCCGCCTCCTGCCAGAGGCCTTTCTGCACCCTTCAATGTCTCCAGGGCTGCCCTGACCAGCTGTGAGGCCCCAGCAGCCTCTTCACCTCTCTGAGCTTCAGTTTACTCTTCTGAAGAATGGGGATCATAATGGTGATTGTCACGAAGGGATGTGTGAGGACGAGATGGGGAAATGGGGCAAAGGTCTGGGCACCCCACTTGGCACATGGTTAATAATCGACAGACGGCAGCCGTGACTCTTGTCATATCAGGACTTCCCACACTGTTCCACTTGTCCGTCTGTTCCTCCCACTGGGCTGCGGGCCTTCTAAGGGCAGGGCTGTCTCCTCTCGTGGGTGTTGTCCCGGTGCCTGAGACTCAAGTTTCTGTCAGTTATGTGTATGTGTTTGACAAGCTCAGAGGACAGTTGGACTGACCATCATTAGTCATCTGGAGCAGTGATGATTTGTGTAGCCCAGGAGAAAAGTGAGGCCCAGAGAAGGGTGGATGCTTGCCCCAGGTCACACAGCACTGGAGGGTAGAGCCAGTTTGCTTTCCCTCATCTGCTCAGAATGAGAGGGGTTCACGTGGTCAGGAGAGACTCTGACGACTATTTCCTGCCCCATTCTTTTTTGGGGAGCTGAGAATTGGAGGCGCCCCAGCCGCAGGGCCATGGTCATCCGCTGATGGGGTTGAGTCACCGTGTCCACAGCCCCAAAGCCTCTCCAACGGCCTCAGGGTTATCTGGGAACAGCCCTGATGTGTTTACCTCCCCTGGTCCTTTTGTCTACAGAATCACGGGTCAGCTGGGGCTTGGCCTTCATGCAGGGAAATGAAGACGAGCTTGGCTGGGAGGGTCAGAGCCAAAACAGGTGGACAGTGACAGCTGTGCCCACTCCCAGCTCCTCGACTACTCCCACCCTGGACACGGTGCGACGATTAGCCCTATCTGACAGATGAGGAAACTGAGGCGCAGAAAGGGAGGGTCACTCAGCTGGGACACCACAGAGCCAGGATTCAAACCCAGCTGTCTGGGTCCCAAGCTGTCCTCTCATCCTCCAACGGCTAGTTCCGAAGGGCATTATCCTGGGCAGGAGAAGCCCCCAGACGGGCACGCCGGATCCCTGGGGGGCAGGGCTTGAGCTCTGTTTGAGTTAAAACAGATGTTCTACAAACACATCTGTTTCTCTGCTCCCGGAGGAGTTGATTTTCCCCCTTAGTTTCTCAGGGAAAGTTCTTTTGGGAAAAATCCAGCCTCATCTTGGCTGAACTAGGAACAGAATTTATCCTCACAGGAAGAGCACTGTTGACCTTCAGACAACTCTGGGCTTTGTCACTTATCTGCTGTGTGACCTTGGGCAAGTCACTTAACCTCTCTGGGCCTCAGTTTCCTCATCTGTAAAATGACAACTGTTGTAATTTCAACCTTTCAGGACAACTGGGAGGTTGAAAAATGGAAAATAGTCTCTGTGAAGACTCTCGCACTGTATATGATAAAAGCACTCATGATAAAAGCACTATCTTCACTCGCCCCTTTCTGCAGCAACTTTGTCGAGGAAGGGTCTGAACTGGAGGCCTGCTCTGCGTCCCCTTGTTCCCTTCTCCCTGGTCTCCCAGGCTGCTGGTATTGTGCTGCTCCTTCAAGTCCAGGCCCCTGGCAGGGCCCAGAGAGGGGAAGACTCTGCCCAAGGTCATGAGGAAGTCAAGAGCAATGCAGGGCTTGAACCCTGACTTCCTGACTTGAACCTTGGCTCCTGGCTTCCCACTGCAGGGCTGCAGAGTCAGATTGCCCTGGTTCCAGTCTGGCTCAGATATTAAGTGCTGTGTGGCCTCGAGTGAGCGACTTAGCCTCTCTGACCCTCAGTTTCTTTGTCAACAAATTGGGATGATAACAGCACCAGGCTTAAAGGGCTGTTTCAGGGATTAAATAAAAGGAGAAGCTATGGAGCTATGAGGATGAGGCAGGGAGCAAATGGGTGTGCAAGTCCTTGGGGAAGCAGGGACGAGGAGAGTGAAGGCGGGCTTGGCTCAGCTCAGCTGGGTCTCTCCTTCCCTCCTTCCCTCCTCCCCTCATGCCCCGCTGAGCCGCCCTGTCTGGGAGGAGCAATCTCTGCCCCAGCCCTACCCAGTGTCCCACATTCCACCCATTTCGTCTGCACAGGAGTCTGGGGGATTCTGTCATCCTCAGTTTCCAGAAGACGAAGGAGGCGGGGCAGGACCCCAGCACAGCCGGCCGGTGGGGGCTGCTCTCTGCCCCTCTTGCCCTGAGTGCTGCCCTAGGCAGACTCCCCGCCTTCTCCCCAGGGCCCCCTGCTCCCGGGGGCAGGGCTGATGCGATGCAGGGCAGCCTTAGGGAGTCCTGTGGGGCTCGAGGGAATGAACGCCTGTGGTCGTTGCTGTTATTCCGCCCCCCTCCCCTCTGCTGCCTGGCCCATTTCGGGGAGGGAAGAGGGCTGCCCCCCACTGAACCCTGGGTCATCAGTGCATCCTTCCTGTCCGTCCCCCCCCCCCCCCCCCCCCCCCCCCCCCCCCCCCCCCCCCCCCCGGCCTGCTTGGCATGGGGCCTTGGGTTGGGAGGCCTGGCTGGCCAGAGCAAGGCCCGGCCCAGCGGCGTCTCCCTGGTAACGGCTGGGGACTGTCTCCACCCCTCCTCCACCCCCTTCCCTCCCCTCCCCCCTCCATGACCTCCCAGCACCGGCTGTCACCACCAAGCACAATGCCAGGCCTAGGGAAACTGCAGTGGGCAGGCCAGGACTGCCCTGCTCCCTAGAGAGAGGGAGGCAGAGCTTCTGTCCCCACCGCCTGCCACCCTCATCCAGGTTGGGTAGGGGGCACCCAGGAGCGTGCTGCAGGGGCTGGCATCCTGTGCTGTCCTGGCGGTGTCGTCTTGCCTGGCTTTGCTGCCTGCCTTCCTTTCTGGTAACAGCTTTATTGGGATATAATCCATGTACCGTATAATTCACCTGCTTGAGGCGGACAAGTCAGTGGTTTTTAGTATACTCACAGAGTTGTGCAATCTCAGCAGAGTCAATTTTATTTTTATTTTTATTTATTTATTTATTTTGAGGAAGATTAGCCCTGAGCTAACTGCTGCCAATCCTCCTCTTTTTGCTGAGGAAGACTGGCCCTGAGCTAACATCCGTGCCCATCTTCCTCTACTTTCTATGTGGGATGCCTACCACAGCATGGCATGACAAGCGGTGTGCAGGTCCACACCTGGAATCCGAACCAGTGAACCCCAGGCCGCCGAAGCGGAACACGTGAACTTAACCACTGCACCACCAGGCTGGCCCGAGTCAATTTTAGAGCCTCTTGAATACCCCAAAAGGAAACTCTGTAACCATTGGAAGTCACCCCCACTTCCGCCTCCCCCAGCCCCTGGTGACCACTAGTCTCTGTCTCTGGATTTGTCTATTCTGACATTTCAGATGAATGGAATCATGCAATATCCGGTCTTTGGGGCCTGGCTTCTTCCACTGATATAACGATTTCAAGGTCCGTCTGTGTTGTAGCAAGTATCAGTACTTCCTTGCTTTTTATGGCTGAATAATATTCTACCTTATGGCTGTACCACATTTCCTTTATCCATTCATCGGTTGGTGGTCATTCAGGCTGTTTCCGCTTTCTGGCTGTTAGGAAGAATGCTGCTGGGAACATTCCTGTACAAGTTTTTGTGTGATTGCTTCTCTTCTTGAAACTTCCGTTTTCTTCCCTCTAAAATGGGGATAAAAATGCCAAACCTGGCCCACCCCTGCCTCCCGGAGTCAGCTCAGAGAGAAAAGCCCCACATCAGCTTGAGGGGGCTGTGGGGCCGTGAGGGGGCACAAGGGGCCGTAAGGGGCCATTCTCACTCCCCTGCAGCTCCCCGGGCTGGAAGAGGCTGTGGTACAGGGCTGCTGGGGAGGACAGAGGCTGTGTCTCCACCCCAGGGAGGGCAGCGCCAGCTCATCATCTTGACCCAGAAAAATCTCTCTTGCTGCGTGATCTTGAGCAGCGGCCAGGAGACCTGTTTCAATGACGAGGGTTCAGTCGGTGACTCCATGGCCCTTCCATCTTGCCCTGTAGTGTTTTTGGGCCTCCTGGGCTCTGGGCTCTTCGGGAACCTTAAATTCTTCCCTGGAAATTCTAGGCTTGGTGGTAGGGGGTGACGACAAGATGGAGCCTAGAAACAGACTTGCAGCTCAGGGACTTGCCTCTCACCCCAGGGCCTTTGGGTGAGGGGCTGGGGGAGTGGAGGAATTGGGGTGAGGAGGTGGAGAACATGTCGCCCCCATTCCTATATGACCGTGGACTGTGGGAACTTTTGTATATGCCCAGGCTTAGCCAAGCCTCCCCATGGCCCGTGAGGGAGCCAGACAGGGTCTATCAGCTCCATTGTACAGAGGAGTAAACTGAGGCTAGGAGAAGTACTCCCCAAGGCCAGCAGCTAACACGCATCAGGGCTGGAGCTTCCGGGGTCTAGGCATCCTGCCCAGCCCCACTGTGCAGCCCATGGGCCCCAGGCTCACTACCTCTCCAGGCTTCCACAGCAACGCCTCTTGGGGTCTAAAACTTCCTAACCCCTGCGTGGAGGGAGGGTGGGTGAGCACACGGTGCGGGAACTCTGTTCTCTTCCTCAGTAGAGGAAAATATAGTGTGAATGTTTTCAAGGTCATCCAGGCACTGAGCTACTGACATGGGACTTTCTATTGATTACCATTGATAATAGAAATTTATTGGGTATCTACGAGATACCCAGATGGTGTCACTCAAACTAAATCATTGACTTCTTGGCGACTTTGCATGGTAAGTATTCTCGGCCTCATTTGAGAGACAAGGAAACTGGGGCTAAGAAAAAATCGTCAAGATTCCCAAGCAATCACCATGAACTGGTCCTGTTCTAAACATGTAGAAAGTCATTTAATCCTTACAGCAACCTCTCTATGAAATAAAGACCAATGCTATTCCCATTTTACAGAGCAGGAAACTGAGTCAAAGGTTAAGAGGGTTGACCAAGGCTGCAAAGCTGGTAGGCAGAGCAGCCAGCATTCAAAACCAGGCCATCTAGGTCTGGAGCCTGCCCTCCCACCCCCCAGGTTGGAGCTGTTGAGTAGCTTGCTTGAGGTCACCGAGTTATAGATGACAAAGCTGAGATTCGAACCCAGGTCTGTAGATTTGAAACGGCTAACGCTCGTGCCAAACTATGTTCCAGATCGTCACTGACCACTTTACCCATCCCGCCTCCCAGGCCCCCGGAGTTAGAGAATTGAACTTCGAGTTGGAAGAACTTTTAGGTTAGTCTTAGCTTGGGCAGGATCCCACAGACTGGGGGCTTACACAACAGCCATTTACTCTCACAGCTCTGGAGGCTGGAAGGCCACATCAGGGGCCAGCGTGGTCAGTAAGAGCCCCCTTCTTGCTGTGTTGACACATGGCAGGGAGAGAGGGAGCCACCTCGCCGGGGTCTCTTCTCATCCCTGGGGCTCTATTCCCATCATGGGGGCCCCCCTAACCTGACCAGATGACCTGCCCTCATCTAAACCCAGTTACCCCTCAAAGGCCCCACCTCCAAACACCAGCACATTAGGGGTTAGGACTTCAACACAGGAATTTTTGAGGACACATTTCAGCCCATAGCAAGGTCACAGATGGTTTTGTCCTTCTGGTGAGGACACTGAGTCGGGGAGGGGCTGTGAGTGGCCTGAAGTCGCTCTGTGAGGAGTGGTAGGCAGGCCCCGCCATCCAGACTTATGCGCACCGTCCAGAAGGGGCCCACCCGAGACCACACTCACCTGTATCTCTCTCCTCCTTCCAGACGGAGCCTGTGGCTGGTGAGGCCGCCGAGCAGGGCCAGGCCGGGCCCTGCCCGCAAGGACGCCCAAGCCCTTTGCCGGCCCCTGCGCCGGGGAGCCCGCCAGGCTCTCCTGCTGGCACTGCCATGACTTCGGAGCCCACATCGCCCCCGGTCGTGCCCCCACTCCACTCTCCCAAGTCCCCTGTCTGGCCCACCTTCCCCTTCCACCGGGAGGGCAGCAGGGTCTGGGAGAGGGGCAGTGTCTCATCTCGGGACCTGCCCAGTCCCCTGCCCACCAAACGGACCAGGACATATTCAGCGTGAGTACCTGCCCCTCGCCCGGGTCCCAGTGCTTTCCCCAGAACAGGGCTCCAGGCCCAGCTTGCTCAGCCCCATCCTTCTCCAACCCGTTATCCTCACCCGAGGACAGGGGAGCTGTGTATGGACCTTCCAGTAACTGCAAGTGTTCATTCATTCATTCATTCTACAAAGATTTATCGAGCTCCTGACAAAGGATGAATAGGACAAAGTCTCAGCCTGTGGGCTGCTTACAGGCCAGAGGGAATTTGTCCAGCATTCACTACCACCAGGCAGGGTTGGGGGGAGGACCCAGCCTTGGCCATCGGGGAAGATGATGAGTTTGGAAGATGTATCAGTGAAGGAGGAAGCTGAGGTTCTGAGCCGATGGAACAGCCTGGGCAAAAGCTGAAGCACGGGGCTGACCTTTGGAGCGGGGTGGGCAGGCTGGAGGGAGACCAGCCCTGGGCCTTTGGGGTAGGTTACCAGGTGGGATCAAATGGGGGAGAGGGTTTGTGGGAGCCGCAGGGAGACTGACTTGGCTCGGCCAAAGCAGGAGTTTTTGGTGGTAAGTGCTGATTCTTCTCTGTGTCCAACTCAAGGCGAGTTACGGAGCAGATGCCTAATAAACGATGAATGAACGGATGATGACAAATGAGTGAATAGGATATCACTGCTTCAGGAGATAGTGAGCTCCCCATTTCGGGAGGTATTTAAGCCTAGGTTGGACATTTTTCACTCAGAAATCTTTCAGCGGGAATCCATGTAAGCCCGAACTACCTCGGGGGGAGGGTGCTGTGCAGAGACAGGGGCTCTGACTGGGAGTCAGGAGACCCACTTGCTGTGTGCCCTGAGAGAACCAGTTCCCCTCTCTGGGCCCCAGTCTCCTTATCTGTCGAACGGGATGAGAGGACTAAGCTGGTGTAACTGTGTGTGGTTTGGGGCCTGGGGAGGGTTTCCCAGAGCCCTGAGGCAGGCTCCACAGGCAGGGCCCAGAAGGGCTGGGGGGGGTCCAGGGAGGGGGGCTCCCCAGGCCACAACTCCAACCCCCCTACCCTATCCTCAGGACAGCCCGTGCCTCGGCTGGCCCCGTGTTCAAGGGCGTCTGCAAGCAGTTCTCACGCTCACAGGGCCACGGCTTCATCACCCCCGAGAACGGGTCCGAGGACATCTTCGTGCACGTGTCTGAGTGAGTCCCTCTCGCCTCCCCATTCAGAGCTGGGCACCTGCTGTAGGGTCCCCAGCAGTGCCTCAGGACACGCCTCTCCCCTCACTGGCTGAGCTCTGTGTTCTGGCACCGGTCTCTTCCTCTCAGTATGGGCTGAGGGCAAGTGGAAGGAGGTGGGCTGGGGCCAGGTGGGGAGGGGGCACTCAGACTCCAGAAGCCCCAGGAACCACTGACCGAGCCCTGGGACGCTGTCTCAGCATCACGGGGGCTGAGAGGGCCGGGACAGCCCCCAGCCCTAACGCCAGGCATGAGCTGGGGAGGTCAGTGGGCTTTTCTAAGCCTCAGAGAACTCCCTGCGCCCTCTCCCATCTCACTCAGTCCCCAAACAACACAGAGGAAGGGACTGTTGATTCCCATTTTACAGATGAGAGAGCTGAGGCTCTGAGAAGGGAGGCTGGCCCAGGCTCCCGGCCTAGCTAGGCCCAGGGCTGGGCCACCATCAGGCCAGGCCGCAGCGGGTGTCGGGGGAGCGGGGCCTGCCGCTGGGCTGATGCCCCTCTCCTGCCCACCAGCATCGAGGGGGAGTACGTGCCAGTGGAAGGCGACGAGGTGACCTACAAGATGTGCCCCATCCCGCCCAAGAACCAGAAGTTCCAGGCCGTGGAGGTGGTGCTTACCCAGCTGGCCCCACACACTCCCCACGAGACGTGGTCGGGCCAGGTCGTGGGCTCCTAGGCTGGGTGGCTCACGTGCCGGCCGCCGGGTTGGGGGAGCCACATAGGGAGGACAAGTGGCAGCTGGCTCTGTGCCCCACTGCACTGGCTAACCCAGTGGCCTCAGTGTGCACATCTGTCTGTCTGTCTGTGCTTGTGGCCGTGAGCATGTGCCTCCATCCACCCCATGACCTGTGACTGTTGTGTGAGCTGGACTGACGGGGAGGCCACTAGACCCGCCTTCTCGGGTTGTCTGCTCTCCATCCTTCCCCCTACCACACACTACAGGACCCTCTCACCTCCTGCCCACCCATCCACATGTCCACTGAGCCTCTGATGCCTGCATCAGGCCTGGGGCTGGGAGGCAGGGGGCACCAGTGGGTCCCCTGTCTGTACAAGCTTGCCCCGCCGCCTCGGCCCCAGACCTGGCCTGGGGACCAGACTCTGCTTGTGCTCCTTACACCTCCCACTCTGGGCCAGGTCTCCCACTGTGGCCTGGACCCCCTACCCCAGAAGCCAGGCCAGTGAGGGCTTTGGGGCGGCCTCCTAGCCTTTGGCAGGGGAAGAGGGCAAAATGTGGAGGCAGACAGACCCCTCCCCGCTCCATGGCCCAGTCTTCCTCCTCTCCTCTCAGCACACAGGAGAGGCAGGAAGAGGGGCCTGGGGGCAGAAGGCAGTTTGGGGACTCCAGTTTTGCCGGCCACAGTCCCTCCTCCTTGGCCTGGCAATGGCTCTGTGAACCCCAAACTGAGGCCATGTCCCCTTCCTTGGGCTGTGCTGCCTCCACCAGAGGGTTGGAGCCCGTCTCCCCCAGCCTGGATGGAGCCATCTCCTTTGCTGACTCAGACCCCACTGATGCTCTGCCAGTACTCAGCCACAACGGCTGCTGAGGCCCCAGTGATGGATGGACACACAGCCAGGCAAGGGCACTCACAAGGACGGCTCTCAGTTTGGGAGCCCACCAGCCCTGCAGCCCCTTTGCTGGACCCTCTTCTCAAAGCTGCGAGATTGCGGCTCCCACTGGCCCCCAACAGGCCAGTGGCTGAGGTGTGGTCCCTATCTTGTCTGTCCCTTAAGATGTGTGTGTGTGTGTGTCTCTGTCTGCATTCACTCTTGGGTGGGGGGTTGGCCTAGCCTGGGAGGCCAGGAAGGAGGGCCAGCGTCTAGCCCCTCTGAACCACCATACTCCCTTCCATAGAACGCATCACCTGACAGGGGGAGAAACGAGGTTGAAGAGAGGGCCTGCCAGGGACAGTGACCCTTAGGTGACCCAGTCTGTGAGTAAAACTGGGGGCTCAGATGCCCAGGATGAGGAGATCACTGACTGTCAGGAGGATCCCTGGCTCTGAAGGTGCCCCAAGGTCCCAGGTAGAGATCAGCTGTGCATCAGATGTGCATCCCACCCCTGCCCCAGTCCCCGACCAGAGGCTGGGAGCCCAGAGTTGCTGAGATGTGCTGACCAGCCCCCCAAAACTGAGAATGGCCCAGCCTGATGCCCCACTCTGGGCTGGGTCTACTCCAGTAAGGCCTGAGGGCTTTCCCCTGAGGACCCCCTGGCCTCCTTGGTGCAGGTTAACTGCTGGGAGCCCCCCAAGACCCCCTCCTATGAGTAGGTCCCTGTTTTAGGCACTAGCCAGGAGGTACGATGTAGTAACGTCAGCCCTGGGCTGCCGGGCGTGGCAGAGGGGCACCAGCGCCCCTCCTTGCTCACAGCCCTGCAGTGTCCAGTCAGAACTCCTCCTGAGACCCCAGCCACCCAGACGGCCCCATCCTTCCTAACACTGGCAATAAACCCTCAACTGTGACTCAGCCTGGCCCAGAGCTGCCTCTGTCCGTCTGGGTCCTGGGGGAAGGGGCTGGGGGAGGACGCCCCAAACCAGCCCTTGTTGGGGGCTTCAATGGCCTACCCTCTTTGACCGAGTCAAAGCCTTCCTGTGTGACCTACAGCAAGTCCTTGCCATCTGTGCCTGTTTCCTCATCTGCAAAGTGGTGGCTGTAACAGCATCTGTGACTGGGTCTGACTATGCATTCAGAAGGGTTTGACGCCATACCTTGTTCCGGGAACTTTAATATTCGTGAGATAAAGTTCTCGCCATTTGCACCTTCCCCACTGCTCTGCATCCCATCTGGGCCCGGCAGGCAGGGCGGGCGCCATCTCGTCCCAGCACTCGCACACGCCTCCTCCCCAAGTAGACAGGACCCTGTCCTGTTCAGAAATATAAGCAGCAGCAGTAGCCAGGGCCATCGGGGTAAAGGACGGAGCCAGTTCCATGAGGGACGGACTGGCTGGGGGTAGTCATCCACACAGACCCTGGGAATATCAAGGTGGGCCTTGCAGCAGGTAACACGAGGCAGGCATCCTGGGGCCCGGCTACCCGGCCCAACGCCAGGGCCAGGGGCTTTCTTTAGGCCTGGACGGAGCTCTCTGGAAGTCCTGAGGGGCCGATATGGCTGTGGTCATGCCTCGTGGGCTGTCTCTGGGAAAAAGATCTCGCGGCATCGTTGTACTGTGTCCTGAGGGGAGACCACACTGTGGCCGACGGTCCGGGGGTCAGCGTAGATCTCGAAGTCATTCCCACCCTGCACACAGAGGAAAAGCAGAGAAGGCACATAGATAGGTGGTGCCTCGAAGAGGTTCCCAGGGTTGGGGCCCAGCAGCCACCGGACATGGGGCACCCTGGCTACACTGGCTGCTACAGAGCTGCCCCTCCTCCTACCCCCTTAGAACCACCAGGAAGCCCACCTTCTCAGCCTTCACCAGATCTGCCCTGACTTGCTGTGTGACATGCCGCAAGTGTCCAGCCAGCTCTGGGCCCTAGCCTTCCAATCTGTGTAATGGGGCTGGAGAGCACTGGCTGTTTCTGGGAGTCTCCCAGGAGGACTATTCTGTCGCCCTGTGTCCTGGCCTTGACCTGGGGGGGACTTTGGGTGGGAGGGACTGGGTTGAGCCACACTCACGGGGCTGGTCTCATTCCCAAAGAAGTGGATGGTGTCGAAGCTGTCCTGGTCTAGGCTGTCCAGGCAGTAGCGCTTGTCCCAGCCCTCAGGGAAGACATCAAAGCTGATCATGCCTCCTGTGGGGGGCAGACAGAGGGGCGACTCGCTGGGTGGGCTTGGGCAAGGGCCTTCGTTCATTTATTCATTCGACAACCCTTGAATGCCTACTTAGAGCCAGGCACACAACAGGGCACAGACTCAGGATCATGGGAGTTACAATCCAGGGGGATCACAGGCGGTGAACAGATCAGACCACCGCAGAGCATACAAGTCAAAGGGGTGGGGGAGGGGAGCCCCACAGTCAGTATGATCAGAGAAGACCTCTCCGAGGGGGTGACACCGAGCCGAGGCCTGAGCCAGAGTGGCGATGGCTGGGGAACAGAGTTCCAGGCTCTGGCACAGCAAGTACAGTCCCCAAGGCAGGGAAGGGCGTGGCATGTCCCAGCACAGAGAAGGCTGGGAGAGGGCATACAGGCCCTGGGGCCCAGGGTTTCAGCAGAAGCGTGAGGAGGAACCTCTGGAGAGCTGTGAGCAGGGGTGTGACATGGTCTGTTCTGTAAGGATCCCTCTGGGCACCATGGCGAATGGACTGGAGGACGAGGTGGCAGTGGGAGACCAGCTGCGTTGGAGTTAGCTGGAGCCTGGGGTGGGGCTGCTGGCAGTGGAGGTGTGAGCAACGGTCGGATTCCAGAAGCGTCCTGGACATAGGGCCCTAGGACTTGCTGGTAGACTGGACTTGGGAAGGGGTGAGGGAGATGCTCAAGGGAGACTGGTTTGTGGCCTGAGCAACTGGCCGGGCAGCAGGGCGTGGACGGGGTTTAGGTGGAAGCCTGGGGGCCCTGTAACGTACTGAGTCCCTGCCTGCCTGGGCTCAGCCTGCCCTGCTGTGCCGAGGGGCGGGAGGGGTCTTCAAAGATGCTGGGGAGTGCAGCCTGGCCTTGGGAAGGGGAGGGGGTCCGAGCACAGAGGCCCGGGGTGGGCCCCTGGGCCAGGCCTCTGAGGCCCTCTGCGAGTAGACTCACCTCGGGAGAACCTCAGCCCTTTGCCGGCAAACTCTGTTTCCAGGGCTTCCACGAACTTCTCCCGGATCTTCTCCTTCTGCAGAAGGGAGGACAGACGGAGGCTCAGAGGGCTGCTGTGTGCCGGGCCCTGTGCTGGGCACACAACTTGTGTGAGCTCACTAAGTCTTCCGGCGGAGAACATGACCCCCACCTTACAGATGAGGAAACTGAGGCTCAGAGAGGGGCTGTGCCTTGTTCAAGGTGACCCAGCCTTAGTGGCAGAGCCAGGGCCTAAATCCAGAAGGTCCGTGACGAACTCAGTGCCAGATCCTGCCAACGGGGGTGTGGACGGGGTGTTCTGGAGCAGGGCTTGGAGTAGAGGCTTGAGGAGGGAAGTCTCGGGGAGGGGAGAGTCTGAGTCCCAAGTCCCAGCATCTACCTCAGGGCAGGGCTCAGCCCAGCTCAATGCAGCAAACCATGGCTCAGACTCCAGAAATGAGCATGAGGAGCCAAGAGCACGGGAGACCTGTGAAGAAGCGGCAGTGAGTGCTCAGAGAGGTCAGCAGGAGCCCTGGCGCAGCCACAGCACCAACCATGCAGCGACGACGTGCGTTTGCTGAGCACCTCCTCTGGGCAGGGGGCTGTCTGGGCTGGGGGACTCAGCAGTACCCAGGAGTCCCTGGCCCCTGCCCCTCTGGGCAGGACCTTGAAGTCTGCAGCATCTCTATAAACACGGAGCAAGGAACGTTTACTCACTAGCCTGGCCCTGAGGAGGCCACAGAGGGGAACAGCCATGGCCGGCCTGGAGGGGTACCCGAGTCGGTTGCCGTGCTAACGGGGGCCAGCGCCACAGGAGCAGATGGCTGACTCAGCGCAGGCTCACTGTGGCCCAGGTACGGAGCGGGCAGTCTGGATGCGGCCGAAGTGGGAGTGAGAGCTCGGCAGGATGAGCAGCTCACAGAGGGCCTGGAGGCCAGCTGGGGAGTTTGGGGGACCAAGATCCACTGAGGATTTTGGAGCATGAGAGTGGAGTGGAATGCCTAGTGCTGAGTTTTAGTCAGTCAGAGTTGGTAGGACTGGAATGGAAAGGCGGGTGGTAGCCAGCAGTTCGGAGCCAACAGAAGTGCTCCAGAGAGGATACGAGCTATAAAGCCAGATGACTCAGCCTGAGATACAAAGGCAGGCGGCCTGTCTTCCTGGCCTGGCTGCTGTGATTCCTGGCCGTGTGACCATCGGCAAATCACCTGACTTCTCTGAGCCTATTTCCTGGGCTAAAGGATGGAGGAGTAGTGAATGACCCCTGCCTGCCTCCCTCTCACGGAAAAGCAGAGATGAGGGATGTGAGCCCCCTGCCAGCCTTGGCCTTGCCCTCTTAGCAGGCAGGTGGGCCCCCAGGGAGGCCAGAGTCCCCGCCAGAGGCCACTCTGTTGGCCCAGGGTTAGAGCTAAGGGTGCCCCAAGTGCTGAATAAATGTTCCCACATGGCCCAGGATGGCTGTACCTTCTGTCTCTGGAGAACCAGGCTGGTCACTGGACAGCCCCACGTGCCAAGTCCAGCCTCAGCAGGGACCAGCACTGTGACCTCGAGCTGGTCACTTACCCTGCGGCCTCAGTGTCCTCATCAACGGAACGGGACTACCTATCCTCAGGTTTGAGGGACTGAAGGAGAGTAAAGCGCTGGCATGGGATCTGGACCAGTGTAGGGCACAGACCAGGAGGCTCACGCTCTTCTCCAAAACCAGAACGGGGTGGACAAGAACCAAAAAGACAAGAGAAGACCCTGGGGGCGGTGGGAGGAGTCAGGGTGTGCAGACTCCACTGGCCCAGCCCTCATCACAGCCCATGAGACGGAACCATGACTGCCCCTACCTCACAGATGAGAAAACAGAGGCACAGTGGTGAGGCCACTTTTCCAGGTTATTTGGCAAGTAGGAGGTGAAGCTGGGACTGGAAACTGGGGTGGCCTGAGAAGAGCCCCCTCTCCATTGTGTGTGGGAGGGGGTTTGCTGCCAAGGGTCAGTCTTAACCACTCCAACCAGAAAAGTCTCCATGCCTGTGGCATTGCCTACTCTAAGCCTTGGGGCACAGGGTGGGAGTGGGGGTGGGGGTCAGTGAATCAGGAGGTGTCACTAAGAGTCCCACTCACCCTCAGGGAAGCATCAGAGGGCAGCAGGCGGAGTCTGAAGTTCAAACGTTTGCTCTGCAACCAATTTCCTGTGTGACCTTGGGCAAGTCACTTCCCCTCTCTGAGCCTCAGTTCCTTCATTCATAAAATGGGCATTCTACCACCTATGTCATTCATGCACAAGTATTTCTTGAGCACTTGCTATGTATCAGCCATGTGTTGGGCAGAGGGGACCCATTAATGAAGAGCCACAGAAATCCCGGCCCTAAGGAACCTATAGCTTTGCTGGAGGAACCAAACACTAACCACGATTTAAAAATAGGTCATAAGGGTATCAGAGGGTGGCGATGGCTGCTGGGGAGAAATAACACAGAGGTGAGGAGCGGGAGGTGCGAGGGGTACAATGTGAACTGCAATGCCCAGAGGAGGCCCACTGAGAAGGTGGCATCTGAGCAGATGTGAAGGAGGTGAGAGGATGAGCTGTGTCAGAGGGCACTGTGTTTGGGGCAGAAGGGACAGCCCTGAAGTGGGAAACAGTCTGCCATCTCTAGAGTCAGCAAGGATGACGTGGCTGCAGCAGAGAGAGGAAAGGGGAGAGCAGAAGGTCAGGTGAGAGAGCAGGATGGACACGGGCCAGCGTGAAAAGGTTGGCTGGCTGGACTCCTCCATCCCTGAGAGGGAGGCGGCGGGCGGTGGGGACGACAAGCAAAACGCACGTCAAGGTTTAGCAGGGGCAGCACATTCAAAGGTGACGGGGACCTTGGGATGCTCTAAGAACAGATGCACAGGGAGAAGTTCAAGGGATGGGCTTGAACCAGGCAGACCCCTCAGGGCAGGGGCACCACGGGAGGGGGCTGCAACAGTGTCCAGTTGTCAAGGGGAGCCATGGAAGGACTCAAGCAGGGAGCAGACAGGGCAGATGTGCTTTAAAGGTTCTCAATGGCACTGCAGCAGAACAGACTGGCAAGTTTTATCAGGGTGGGAGGGAGACACACACAGGCGAACAGATCTGAAACCAGCCCTGGAGGCTCCATCAGTAGGAATTACCGTTGGACCCTATGTGGGTGGGGAGGTGGAAATGATGCCCTAGGTGTTGGCTTAGATAAGCAGGTGCTGGTGGTGCTGGTCACCAAGGGAGGGAAACCAGCAGTGTTGGACAGATGCAGAAATGTCTACAACCAGGGCATACGGTAGGTGTCCAAAAGGGTATGGGTTGAAACAGAACACCGCCCACCATCAATACATTTCACTGGTGAGAAAATAAAGGCTCAGAGAGGTTGAGTGACTGAGGTCCTACAGCCTAAGGTTGCACAGTTGGTGGCACCTTGTCCAGCTCGGAGAACTCGATTCGCTCCTCCAGGGTACAGCTCCGGCCGATGGGCGAGATGTTCAGCATGCCATTCCGGAACTCGATGAAAGTTCCGCTGGTGGTGATGGAAGTGGGAGGGAGAGGAGGGAGCCAAAGAGAAGGAGAATCACCCTGAATTTAAATCCAGCCCTGTCTGAGACCATAGCCTCCTGGGACTTCACAGGGAACAGGGATCCACCCACCAATAAACCAGGGTCCATGCATCTCCAGGTTCCACCTGAGACCCGCCCCTTTCCTCCCTCAGGCCTAGGGTTGGGAGGAGGGGCTGGACACGGGCTAGGTGGCATCTCACCGCTTCTTGGGCAGTCTGAGCAGGGCCATGTAGCGGAGGCAGAAGTTGATGAGGTCCTGTAGCAGTTCCTCCCCCAGGTGGTTCTGGATGGTCTGGGCAAGAAACGCATGGCTCTGAGTGTGGTGGGCACGGCGCCCCTTCCCCAGCCCAGGACAGAAGGCACCCACAGACTGTCCCCCTGTGGAAAACTGTCCCAGGCTAATGCCCTGGGGGGCACTGACCTGCTTGGAGAGCAGTCGACCATGCTTATACTGCACCGTCCCATTCTCAGCAAACACATAATCGAAATTCTCGATGACTTCAGGGCCATGTAGCAGCCAGGGGAGAAAGAAAGAGCATGAGACCAGGTACCCAGAGCCAAGGAGAGAGATGAAGCCCACTCTCCTTGGTTTGGCCTTCAAAGGCATGAGTTCCACCCTGAACCTACTTTTCCAGCCTCCTCTCCTTCTGCAGCTTTGGTTTTTTACAAACAAACAAGCCAGTCACACCTCTGGGTCTTTGCTTATGCAGGTCCTTCTGCCTGTAACCCCTCCCCTCCGCTCCCCGCTCCACTCCTCCTCCACGATCCAGCTCTCTCCTCTGGAAGCCTCCCAGGACTCCCCGGCAGAGGGTGTCGTTTCCGCTCTGTGCTCCCTCAGCTCCTCTGTACAGGGGCTTCCGTTTTGTTTTACGGCTTCCATCACCGCGTTCTCAAGGCTGGTTGCATGCGGAAGTTTTCAGCTCTGGCTGCCACAAGTGGCATGAGTGGGCGGGAGTGAGGAGGTACAGGGAGCACAGCCGGGAGGCTGGTGCGGGGCCCAGGTGGGAGGGCTCGATCACCTGGACAGTGGCGGGGCGGTGGAGATGGAGACATGCATGCAAAGGGAGATATTTCTGGACTCAATGATGGAATGAACAAGGGGGTGGGGAAAGGGAAAAGTCATGGAAGTTTCTGGTTGGAAGAACTAGAGGCATTTGCCTCAAATGAACTGAGACCAGGAACTCAGCTGAGAACAGGGGCTCTGGGTCCAAACAGCTTCCTGGGTGACTTCAGAATCCTCCTCTCTTAAATGGGATAATCAGGCCCACCCTAAAATGTGGTTATGAGGATGAAACGAAAGGAAGTTAATGCGTGGTCATTTCCAAAAATGGTAGCTATTATTGATTATGCCCACTTGAAGATGAGGAAATCAAGACTCAGCAGGGAGAAGTGAGAATGTAAACTATGTAAGGACAGGATTCTGCCTGCTTCGTTACCTGCTGTCTCTCCAAAGCCTGGCACAGAGCCTGGCACACGGTAGGAGCTCACTAAACGTGTGTTGAATCAGGAAGGGAAACATCTGGCTATTCCTCCCACATCCCAGAAGCAGGACTGGGTCTTTGAAGGCACAGTGGTCCAGGGATCTCCTGAACTCCTCACTCCCTCCATTTGCACCCCGACAAGGAACTGGCTCAGGCCCTCTCCTCCTACCTTCGTCCCCGTCTCCCAGCTGCTCAGCAATCTTAGAGTAGTCGGAGCCACCCACCACACCGATCTGCACCCTGCTTCGCAGTTTCTGCAGGAAGGCAGCCACCTCAGGGTCAATTTTCTGCAGGGGGGTGAAGAAGCACAGGATTCTGCTTGGCAGCATGTCTGGGACCCCCACTTAGCCCTCAATCAGTACTCAGAACCCAGGGAGCCCACGTTCCACCTGGATCTGAGGCACTTTAAGGTTTAGAACCCAGACGTCAAATTAGATGCATTTGGTTTCAAACTCTCGCTCAAGTCCCTCAAGAGTAGGATGATTTTGAGCAAATGGCTTTGCCTTTCTTTGCCTTAGCTGTTCCATCTGGAAAATGGGGATCAGAGTGGAGGTTACTCATAGGATTAAATGAGACAGTGCATCCAAAGAGCTTGGAAATGAACAAGCAATTCACTGGTGACTGATCAGGTGAAGGGATTCCCCACTAAGGAAACGTAAACTAATGAGTTATAATCTAAGTTTTCCAACATTCAGATATTCAAAGCTGACCTCTAGAGTGGACAACGATGTTGGGCAAACAGGCCCGCTCAACTGCTACGGTCAGAGTGTACACTGTATGGCCACTTTGGGGGCAATCGGAAAGATCTATTAAAACTTAAAATGTATGTGCCTTCTCACCCAGAATTTCCACTTCTCTTGCCCAGGTGTACATGGAGGTTCATTGGGTCTGTAACAGTGAAAAACTGCAAACAACTTACATGCTTGTCAATCAGAGAACGGCACATGCCTGCTCTGAACTGCTATACTGTGGTTACACGGAATAAGGCAAGCCTGTGCTTCCAACATGGGAGAGTCCCAGACGTGCTGTCAATTGTCAAAAGCAAGTTGCAGGGAGGCACATACAGTATGATATCCCTTATTTAAAAACAAAACTAAACAATGCTTAATATTTCCTCTGGGCAAACAGATTTGGCTAAAGGTCTGGAAAGCCACAGGAAGCAACCACAGAACTTTGGGGAGGGGGCCAGGCCTGGAATCCTGACGTGGTCAGAGGGGATTTTAGCCTTCTCTGTTTTCATTCTTACAAGGGAATGTGTTCATGAATATGCGTATAATTAAAAATTAACTTTTAAAAAGGGCTAAGGACAGGGCCTGGCTGGTGGACAGCAGTAACACTGCTCTGGTTCAGGCTATTGGGTTAGTGGAGCAAAGGGTCAGAGAGAGAAGGGTGGGGCTGTGCCTAGACCCTGCCACCCTCCCTCCACTGTCCTCTGCCTCCCATCCCTGAGGACCCTGGGAGCAGCTGGAAGGCAGAGGGACCTGATTCCTCCCTGTGCCCCCAGGGCCCTCCCACAGGGGAGGGGATGGGGCATTCAGGACCTAAGAGGGGAGGCTAAGACCTGGGTTCCCATCAGCCTCTGCCTTGCAACCCAACCCTACTGGCTCCCTGCTCCAGGAGATTCCCCTGTTGGTCCTGGGGGCCCCAGACTGGAGGGTGGAATACCCTCAGGGTGGGCAAGAAAGAGGCCTGCTGATCTTTGCACCCAGTTGGTGAGCGTGGGTCTGGGGGCTCATCCTGGCTGAGATCCAAAGGGAGAAAAACTGAGTGTGGAGCAGACGTTGGAGGATCAACACAGTGAGATGCCTTTAGAAGGAAACTGCACTCCCAGCCTCCCTGTGCCACAGTATCCTCACTGTGACCAGACTAGGCCCGAGGCCGCTGGCCTCCAGGTGAGCAGAGCCCATAAACTCAACGGAAAAGATACAGAAGCCCTCCCTCCCTCTATGACAGGGGGTGGGAGGTAAAGTGGGGAGGGGCTTGAGAAACTAGACGCCGGCGCAGGCCTGCAAAGGTCAGCGGGATGGCTCCAAGACCCCGTGCCTCCCACCAGAAGGCGACTCTGACGCTTGGGTGCGCTCAGACCCTGTCTGGCACCACAGGGCTACCGGCGCGCCCTAGGGCTGAACTGGGGTGGGAGCCCGGGCTGGGGAGGCGGGGGCGTCCCGGAGCCAGGCCTTGGCGTGTGGAAGCCTGGGGCTGGGGAGAGGAGCGAGGCCCCCGCTCGCAGCCTCCTCCCTCCAGAATCCGACCCAGTCCCGCCGCTCCGGGGCAGAACGTGGGCGCAGACGCGTGGGGGCTGTGACGTGGGGGCCCGGATCCCCATCACTCCCAGCAGGCGGCCCCAGGCAGTGAGGGGCCGGGTACCACTGCATCCCACGCTCGGTCCCGGGGATTCAGGGGTCACGTCGCTGCAGGCGCCACATTCCGCCTCGGGGCGTCCGCGCGACACTCCCGATGGGAGCTTCCGAACGTCGGGGCCCTACCTGGCGAGCGGGCGTGAGGGTCCCGTCCACGTCAAAGAGGCAGAGGACGCGCTCCTTCCTGCGGGCGCCCTCAGCGGCGACCGCCATGGCTGCAGCTCAGCGCCGGGCAGAGTCGCAGGAGGCGGCCGCCGGAGCCGCGTCGGGAGGACGCCAGATGGGGTGGGGCCTGGGGGCGGGGCCAGCAGGCGGGCCGGATTGCGCCAAACGGAGGGGCGGGGCCAGTGCGTCATCTTGGCGGGAGAGGGGTTGATTCTCATTGCACCAGGCGGAGAAGGGGCATGGCATAGGGCGGGGCAGAGCCCGGCCCCATTCCGCCTGCTGGTCCCAAACCAGCCTGAGGCGGAAAGTGAGGCATAGAACCCGGAGGAACGGGGAGGGACTAGATGGGTACTCTGGCGGGGTGATTCTGATTGCATCTGGCCAAGGAGGGGCTGGACGCGGGCAGGGCCTCGAACCCGCAGTGCAGTGCCGGGTGGGGCGAGGGCGGGACTCAGAGAGCCCGGGCCGTGTCCGCCCGCCATCGGTCACTACTTGACTCACCTCCTGCCCGCTATACCTTTGCCCTACAAATCTTGAGCTTTAAGAAATCTCCAGATAGCCTTTGCTCAAGCTCTGGACTTTGCCAGTTGGCCTTCCCAGACTCTTACTCCTCCTGCTGCCGTTCTGTCCACCCCATGAGGCCCAGCTCACGGTCCACCTCCTTTGAGAAACCTTCCTGGATCCTTCTCCTAACAACTATTTAACCATCACGTTGACTTTGGAGTCAGTTCCAGGTTGTTTCCCCAGTTCCACGGCTATGTGATTTTGGACAAGTCACTTCACCTCTCTGAGGCTTTGTGTCTCCATCTGTGAAATGGGAAGAACACCACCTACCTTGTAGGGTTGCTTTGCATGTGAAAAGAAAAACTGAACGTAGAAGAGCCCGCATGGTACCTGGCACAGGACAGGCCCACTCCAAAGGAGAATTTCTATAGATGTGCTTGAGATTAAACAGCTGTTGCCTGTCAAAAGTTTTAAAAATGTGCAGAACTTTTGAGCCAGCAATTCAACTTTTAGAAAATAAGAAGGGGCCGGCCTGGTGGCGCAGCGGTTAAGTGCGCACATACCGCTTCTCAGCGGCCCGGGGTTCGCTGGTTCGGATCCCGGGTGCGGACATGGAACCGCTTGGCACGCCATGCTGTGGTAGGCGTCCCACATATAAAGTAGAGGAAGATGGGCAGGAATGTTAGCTCAGGGCCAGTCTTGCTCAGCAAAAAGAGGAGGACTGGCAGTAGTTAGCTCAGGGCTAGTCTTCCTCGAAGAAAAAAAAAAAAAGAAGAAAAGGAAAAAAGTTGGAGATTGGTTAGATTAACTATGGTCCATCTATAAATGAAGTGGTGTGAAGCCATAAACATCTGTGTTGTAGAATATTTAACGGAAAAAGCATGATCCCATTTTGGTGGATAAGTAGCAGGCTGACTCTGGGTGTTGGTATTATGGTGAATTTCAAGTTCTTCCCCTCCTTGGAAATGTATTGACTGCAGCTTGCTGTTCTCCAGGATTCTCGATTTCTTCCTGCTTCCATACTGCCAGGGCCAAAGGCCCATGTCTGCCTCCCTCTGTGCTCCCAGGGGTTGCCCTTCTGCTGGAGGTTGTGCTTGGGTGGGCATTTTTGCTGCATCCACCATCCTTGTTCTGATGCCTGTGATCAACTCAGGCCGTTTTGGTGATACAGAGACACATCCGCACACCTACAGAGTGGTGCTGCTGTGCACAATGCTTGTGATAGGCCTGTTTGCTTCTGTCTTGGGAGCTGCGGTGCCCTGGGGAGATCACTGGAGGCAGAGTCAGGAGACCTGCAGTTTGTTCCCTGCTAACTATTAGGACTTGGAGAGACCTCCTTCCCTCACTGGGCCTCAGTTTCTTTATCTGTATAATGGGGATGTAATCCCCACATGAAAGGAATATGAAGGGAGATAGGAATAACTGATATTTAGTGATCCCTTACTGTGTGCCAGCCATCAGACTGGACAGTTGACCACAAATCTTCATTCACTCCCAAAGCAGCTCTAGGAGGTCTTATTGTCTCCACTTGGTGAAGAAAAAGGAAAAGGATGTGCCCAAGGCTGCAGAGAGCACCTCAGAGGCCGGCAGGGCTGAGACTGGGGTGAGCTGGGTAAGGTGAGGTACTTGCCACAGGAAGAAAACTGAAGAGGACACCAAAAAGCTCAGTAATCAAAATGAATAGTGATGAAGATCAAGGCTGCCCCAGGGAGAGAAGCCCAAGGCATCCTGCCCTACAGACCAATCTACATCATCCTCCAGGAAGCACAGGACGCCCTGACCTGATCCGACCTGATTTGTATCCAAAGTTATAGGACCACCCAATAACCCGGACCCCACCTGCACTGATACCATTTTAACGACGTTTTTACATGATCTTTCCTTTGTCTTGTAAAGAAATAACACACATACCTAGGCCTCATAAATTTAGCCCTGCCCTCAACCCATGTTTGCAGCTCTTCACCACCCATGGGCCCTGTCCCCATGCTCCTCCATGCTAGTCTCTGAGTAAAGGAGCTCTAACACTAGACCTTGAGAGTCCAAGAAATCTTTCTTTCGCCTCCTTGGCTCACCGAGCCCACGTCATTTTTTCTGGGGGCCTGTACTGGGATCTTGCTTCACCGGCTTGTGAGCTAAAGTTCTTGTAAGTGCACTTTTCTTTCTTGTGCCTTCCTTTTTTTCAAGGATGGATTTAAATTCACTTCTTCATTGGGAACCTTCTCGGACAGCTGTATGAATCCACGTTTGCTGCCCATGGCCTCTCTGTGGGCAAAACATGGCATTCAGCTTGAAGAAAATCAGTACCTTAAGCCCGAGGGTGATGAAGAATGAATTTATCCATTCCTTCCTAATCCTGTCTCTAATATATAAATTTTACATGGGCACAGGTTGACCACTTAAGTCATTAGGATGGTCGCCAATCTCCAAGACTCCTGTGGCAGGCTTCTTTTCCTAAGGCTGGATTGGTATCCCTCCCTCTGGCTCCTCACCACACTCTGAGCCGTGGGAAAGTCCCAATCGGGACTCCAGTTCAAGGAAAGTACCAAACTCTAACCTTCGGTTGAGTATGGGAACCCCTTCTTGGGAGAACGGCTCCAGGATGCCATTCAGTAGAATGTCCCCTAGACCAGTGGAAAATTCTTCACTGTTTATCTCTATTCTTCTTTTATCTCTGGGACCATTCACCAGGCACCTATTACTGCCAGGCATAATAGGGAAGATATACAGGGATGCAATGCAGGGGACGCCCTGTCACCCCTTGCTATAGGAACCCCACAGGAGGACCAATGGGTAGGATGCTGCCCTAGGCTCAGGGGGGATTTGAAGGTAATGGACCCTTTTCTTTCATTTCTCTTGAAGTTACAGTGACCATTTTGGGTTCCTTTTGAGCTTTGCAACCGAGAAATGAGGAATCTTTAAAGAGTCAAAGGCTGCACCCCTGGGAGCCCCCGCTCTGGTTTCTGGGCCTGATCCCCTCCCAGCGACCCTAAGTGGGGTGCCCTCTCTTGGCGGTTGATTCATTGAGTATTTTGGGTGCCTACTGAGTCGGTTGTGAGGATAGGAGACCTGTGATTTATTCTGCGAACTGTCCTGCTGGGTTTGTGTGTCCCGGCACGGGAACTGTTGTGTGACCCTTGATAATCCTTGGGAAGAGGCCATGAGGGCGAGGCCTGATCTCTTCTTTTCCTTTCTTTGTCTGTCTCATTTGTCACCTCCTCTGTTGTCAGCAAGTTGAGGTTAAGGTCAGGCTGGACCTGAGCAGAACCTGGACCTTCTGTAAAATTGAAAACTTGAAATCCTTTTGCCAGGGACTTAACTCTCAACCCTGGTGCTGGGAGCCCCAGCCCCCAGCCAGCTCTAGGCCTTTGCCTCTTGCCTCCCTGGCTCGCCTTGTGCTGGCTCAGGGACTAAGTGCCCGGGCTGAGTGGGATTTGACTAAATCTTTTAACTATATTGATGGCTGCAGTCGGGCTCTGCATCCTTCTCCAGCAGCTGTCAGTTGGACACTGTCTTTACTGCCATGGGGAACACCCCAAGCATACCCAGAGACTCACCTGTTGGGTGCATTTTAACTAATTGGAAACACTTTCAATTGGATGGGTTATGCCCTAGAAACTGCATCATGGAGAAAACTTGAGGGGTTTCTCTGTGCCTTAGTGATGTCGTTGGACAGGTAGATCAACCTAGAATGTCATTTGAGTTGCAACCCAGTTTCTGAGCAATCAACAGCAACCATCCTCGGGAAATCCTTGTAAGGCTGGAAAAGCAGCTCTAGAGGTGGTTCCGCTTCCACCCATTTCCCTTCTCTCAGAGAGCTTGCAAATCCTCTGGGGACTACCTAGCCCATCACTAATTCCTAAGACTGAAGAAAAAAAAGGGAAAAAGGAAAAAACAGCCATAAGCGTGCCCTTGCCAAAAAATCTAGCATCTTAAATGTTTTCTCCACAAATATTAGTAAAAAGGCTGAAAACAAAATTTGGATTCATAACTGGTCTATATGTCTATATGTATGTCACATGTGTGTGATATTTTACCTCTGGATGGTATGGCCAAAATTAAGGGCTCTGTTTAATTGGCTTAAAGTAAGCGCTTACATAAATTCTAAATGTAGTAGAAATTAACCCAATATCTTTCAAGTTAACATGATGTGAATTAACCTTTGGTAAATGAAAGCTTGTTTAAGTTTGTTGGTTTGATTGAAATAGGCGTGTTCTCAGAATTGTCAGTATTTGGATATGATGCAGACATGTAGCCTGGTTTTACTGACCAAATAAGCTCACGTTGTCTGTTAGAAATTTGTCAGCAAAATAACAGCTTTAAATGATAGCTAATTTTGTTTAATGTCTCATGAAGTTTTTGTGGGTAATCCGAACATAAGTGTTGGAAATAAATGATTTAAATAGATAAAAATGGGTAAGAGTTTGTGCGTACAATAATTATGTTTTATGGCCTGTATACCTGGGGTAAAAAACAGCTTCCAAATTCTTTTTGGTAACTTAAAACTTTAGAGTTTGGCCAAGTTAATTTAAACGATAAAAATCTGTTGAGTATCCGGGTCATTTTTGGATAGAATGGAACACTGAAACATTATTGCTGAACATGTCTAAGTTTATCTACTTTTGGCTTATTGCAGAGAGGCTAGAGGATGTCTGAGTCTATTAGTAAACACGCCTTGTGTTTTGTTACTATGAAGTAATGTGTTTCTAGAAATTATGAAGTGTTTAGAATGCCAATATAAAAGATAATTCATAATTGCTTACCTTTTTAGTTTTTACTAGGATCCGTAAGGGTTAAAAATTCTAATTAATATATGTAATTAAAGCTACTGGAAATTAATAAGAAAAATAGCTCTGTATACAAGGAAGTTAAAATGTATGTCTCCAGTAAAGAAGGTATAAAGAATGGAACTATTTTTGTTTGTTGGGTTAAGGAAGATCAATTTGTCCTAAAGTACTAGAAAGGAAGAAAGAAAACATGGGACAAATTCTGAATGTAAAAAGAAAGTCTTAGGGGCCGGCCCAGTGGCACAGCGGTTAAGTGCACACTCTGCTTCGGTGGCCCGGGGTTCGCTGGTTGGGATCCCGGGTGCAGACATGGCACTACTTGGCAAGCCATGCTGTGGTAGGTGTCCCACATATAAAGTAGAGGAAGATGGGCACAGATGTTATCTCAGGGCCAATCTTCCTCAGCAAAAAAGAGGAGGATTGGCGGCAGATGTTAGCTCAGGGCTAATCTCCCTCAGAAAAAAAAATAGAATTCCTAGGAGCTGGTTAAATGCAGATACCTGGGCCCTACCCCTGGTGCTGGGATCTGGAAGCTGTAGGAGGGCCCCACAGGGCAGGACAGGTTTTTGTCTCCTATGGGTTGGGTCCACCTTTCCAAAGACAAAGATCAGCTCCTGACCATAGCACACCTATGCCTTAGACCTGAGGGAACTCATTTCCTTACAAATATCTTTCATAGTCTCTTCCTGAATTCTCACCATGACCCATTTCACAGACCAGAGGACACTGAAACCCAGAGAGCGAAAGTGAATTGCCTTGAGGCGCAGACCCTTGAGGACCAGATGGGGTAGCCTTTGTGGCCAATAGTATGTCCCTTTAAGAGGGAGGCTCATCCCTGGCAACTGGTGCTCAGATGGGGCCCTGGGGAAGCCCTGGGGAGAGCCAGCAGCAGGACTGGGGAGCCGGGACTGGGAGGACTGGCAGAGGGATGTTTCCAGAGCACCAAAGGAAGCCAGGCCGGAAGGCAGGGGGCCTGAGACTCCAGCCTGGCAGGACACTGCTCAGGAAGGAAGACTCTGGACTCTTGTGGGCCAGACAGCTGGCTGAAGTTTGGAGGTTACTGACTTCCGTGTTTGGTTTGGGCAGTGTAGCTCCTACCTGGGCATTTCGCTTACTTTTGCCAAGAATCCTCTGAGGTGAGTACTCTTCTACTCAATTTCCAGAAGTAGGTACTGACACCAGAGAGGTGAAGTGGTCTTCCCAGGGTCACACAGCACAATCAGGATTTGCATAGTTGTGTTCCCTTAAAGCCCATGCTTTTCCCTGGCCCCTTGGTGGAAAGCCAAGTGTCATTGTGTTGCTGAGTAAATATAGGGGCTTATTGACCCTCTTTTTCCCTACCTGGAGTGTGATCTTCTGAGAGTGGGCAGTCCTAGCCCAAGGGGCAGCCTCAGTGTAGTGAGGGGACAGTCAGACTGACAGTTCCTGGGGCTGCCCCTCCCTAGCCAGGTGACCTTGGGCAGGTCCCTCCCACTCTCTGAGCCTGTTCCTCATCTATAAATGGGGCCTCCACTGCCAGCCTCTCTGGGCTGTCAGGAAGATGAGGGCTGCGCGGAAGGAGATGTGCTTAAAGGGGCTCTGCGAAGAACAAGTCCAGGCTGGTTGCTGGTTTTAATTCTGTCTTGGTTCAGGGGCAGTCACTGGATGGAGGTTGGGGAGACTGTGGATGTTGGCTGTTATTTCTCGTTTTTCAAAATGCCTGCAGTGCTTTCATTGCTTTCACAATAAACAAGTCCATTGAATTTAAACAAGCTGAAGGACGCATGCTCAGAGGTGGTTTTTGCAGAGGGTAGAGGCTGTTGCTGGGTTGGTATGGCCCCCCCTTGGGGCTCCCTCAGCCAAAGTCAGTGGGGACAGGGATGGCTCTCCCTCCCCCAGCACCTGGTGTTCGTGATCTCTTCCAGTTAGGGCTCAGCCCTAGGATGGTGAGAACTTGGGCAAGTCACTCCTCACCTCTCACCCAGGGGTGCGGAGAGGAGTCCTGCTGAGAGGGGCCTGAGAGACTATCTGACCCAGAGTGGGTGTTTTTGTTTTTGCTGAAGAAGACTGGCCCTGAGCTAACATCTGTTGCCAATCTTTCTCTTTTTGCTTGAGGAAGATTGTCCCTGAGCTAACATCTGTGCTGATATCCCTCTATTTTGTATGTGGGATGCTGCCACAGCATGGCTTGATGAGCTACGTGTATGTCCGTGCCTGGGATCTGAACTGGTGAACCCAGGACTGCTGAAGCGGGGCATGCCAACTTAAACACTACGCCATGGGGCCAGCCCCCTGACCCACAGTTTTCATTCTACAAATGAAGGAACTGAGGCTCAGGGAGAGGAAGGCCTTGATCAAAGTATCTGAGTGAGAGGCTCAATCCAGATGGGTCCATATCCAAGTCCAGGGTTTTTTATGACCTGCCCTCCCCCTCAGTGTCAGCCCCACCAGGACTGAACCCGTGGACTGATTTACTCAGATATGCCTGCTCTGTGCCAAGCCCTGTCCCGGGTGCTGGGCACTCCGGTGATCCCAGCTGGGCCCTACCCTTGGAGAGGGCCCCAGCTGGTGGGAGCGTTCAGACAGGCACCCACGGGAGGGAGGGGGCCGCTCTGGGGGAGGGAGAGGTCAGGCTTTGTAGAGGAAATGGTGGCACTAGGCCTTTAGCGCTGAGTGAGGGGTTGCTCTGAGGATAGGCAGGGAGAGGGGATCCAGGTCCAGCAAACGGTAAATGGGGGGCAGGAAGTCGAAACCTCCTGCAGTGCTAGGGACCTGCACTTGCAGCAGGGAGTGGGGGTGGAGAGGTCTGGGGACAAGTTTGAGAAGGGCCTTGATAAATGTGAGACAAGGAGCTTGACTATTTACCCGTGAGCTTTTGGGGGGCCACGGAGGAGCTGAGGTGTGTGGGGAGCAGGGCGTGCTCATGTGACCTGGGTCGGGTACCAGAGACGAGCTGAGTTTGGTGGTGGGCAAGGCCGCCCGAGCCCACAGCACCACCTGGTGTCCATCAGTCTCACTGCAGCGTGACCCTGCCCGGCCTCTCAAGCTGGGGAAACGGTGGGACAGACATCTCTGCAAGGGACTCCAGGCTCCCAGGCAAACTTGTGAACCAGGACCAGTCCCAGAAACTCTGTCCCCTTCCAAAGCAGCCAGGCTCCGTGGTCAAGGACTCACATTCAGTGATGTGCCAGACTCCTACTAGGTTCTTCGCCTGCCTTCTCAGGCCAGGGCCCCTATGCAAGTGCAAGGAGACATGGGTCTCGTGGTCCAGCCTGCCAGCCTGGGCGGGCATCCTCTTATACCATCATCCCACTCCAGAGCAGGTCCCACCTCCATGAGCACGTCTGTGATGAGTGGCCTACTCTTACCTAACAGCTCCCTCAGTCTTTGGGGGACTTTGCTGGAATGATGTCTCCTTAGAGCTTCCTCTGTCACCACCACCAGCACCACCACTCCCCCCTCCATGGTTCTCCTCCCACCTTGCTGGGCTGTACAGATCTTCACTACCAGGTACCACACAGCATGTCTATCACGTGTGTCTTCGAATCCACAGAGACGTTTACAAGGATGTTCACTAAATGTTAACATCTCTTAGGATGATGGAATTTTTGGTGACTTTTTCCTCTCATCTTTGTACTTTTATTGGCTGCTTACATTTTCTAGATCTGTATTATCCTTATACTCACGTGAAAGCACAAAAAAATTACTTTCACTTGGAAAAAAACAAATTAAGAAATCTAAGCACACCCAAATCAGAGCTGGAGTAGCCCAGTAAAAGCTCGCAGGAGCCAGGCAAGCGGCTGATGGTGGCTCTGCAGTCCCCAGAGCTGTGGCCATCTCATGTTTTGCAGGGGAGGTTGTTCTTCCCCACACTCTAAGCTCCTGGGGCGCAGGGACCAAAACAATTTCCAGGGCCTCTTCTCAGCTCCGGGCACATAAGAGATGCACAACACACCTCACCTCTTGCCTGACAACTACATTGCCCTCCTCCCTGGTTTTCTGCTGCCCCCTCACCCCCAGTCTGTTCTCAGCATAGCAAATCGATCATGTCGTTCATTCTTTGACCTACAAGGCCGTGCACCGTCAGGCCCACCAGCCTCTCCAACCTCAATACTTCCCACCACCCTCTTGCTCTGGAAGTCCAGCCACTCTGGCCTCCTTTCAGTCCCTCCACCATTCTTTTTTTTTTTTTTTTGGTGGCAGAGAAGGGCATTTATTAAGTGATAAGCTAGCAAATCGGAAGATGGGGGACGAGCATCCTAAAGAACCATCTTAAGGAGGGGCGCAGAATCTTGAAGCAGTTATATAGGCCAGTGGGTCATAGCGGAGGGAGATAGGAATGTTGCCCCTCTGGTGTTACACTGGGAGTCACGGCACCAGATCTTTCAGTCGTCAGTGATGATGGCTGTCAGCACAGACTCTCTGTTTGGGGGTCATCACATTCACGCTGTGATTGATGATACAGTGCTCATTCTCTCTCTCAAGTTCCTGACTCCAAGATTCATATCTTCTCCAGCCATCTTCTGTTTTAATCCAACTCCATCCAGACCTCCTCCAGTCCTGACCCAAAAATGACATAGTTCTCCTGGAGTGCGGCCACCTCAGGGCCCTGATGCTGGCAACGCACGGTTTATTGCCCCCTCCATCATTCTTTGCACTTGCTGCTCCCTCTCCCTGGAAAGTTCTTCCCTTAGATCTGTGCTCTGTCATTCAGGTCTCAGATTAAACATCACCTCATCACACAAGCCTTCCCCAACCTCCTAACACACATCCCCCTCACACATGATGCTGCCACCTGGTTTCATTTCTTCCCTAGCATCATTCCCACCTGAGATGACCGAACTTGTCTACCCTTTTGTCCCCCAGCTCGCCAGAATATAATCCCTGCCCAGGCAGGGGCCTGTTGGCCTGCTCTCCACTGTCCCCCTAGCACAGCGCCCAGGGCTGCTTCCTACAGTAGGCTCCCACGGAAATGAACTTACCCCAGGTTGACTTGCCATGAGTCACAAAGTCCAAGGGTAAAACATCCGTTTTCTGCCATTTCCTGCAGAAGCAGGCAGTGCATGTCTGCAGTATTGTCTTGTAAACTGTCCTCAGCAAAGAGGACTGGCCAGAGCCTCTGCACGAGCTGGCTCGCAGGAGTCCCCAGTCAGTAGCTGTTGAATGGACTCTGCCCTCTTGTCCTGACTCACTGAGCATTTAATCTGCGCCAAACACTGGGCACTTTACTCTCTTCAAAGCCACCCTGTGAGGGAGGTACCATATTCCCAGTTTTACAGATAAGATGACAAACAGACTGGCCTACAAGTGGCAAAGCTAGGACTTAAGCGTAGGCTGTGTGATCTCAGAGCAGGAATTCTTAAGGACTCCTGCCTCGGAACGTGTCAGCTCTTAGGAAGGAAATACATCAGGCAAAGCCACCTGCCCTGTCCTCTGGAGGACAGAATCTCTTGTTTTACTCTTAAGCTGGCACACTGGAAAGAGGAATGCCTCAATGATGGGGTCTTAGCAGTGTGGTGGCGAGAACATGGTTGGATTCAACGGCTCAGCCACCTGCCACCTAGATTAGTTTCTCTACACCTGTTTCCCCATCTATAAAATGGGACCAAGACCCACGTCTCAAGTCCGTTGTGTGTGAAAGTGCCTAGCACAGGCTGGGCTCGTCGACAGCACTCAAAGGTTGACTGAACCTGCAGCAAAGCTGGTGTCAGGTAGTACCAGGGGCACTCAGAGCTGTCCACCTGCCCCAACACTTGTTCAGTGAGGCCATGGTGAGGCCATGGCAACATGGTGGGGAGAGATCCCTGAGGCCACAGACCCAGCCTATGGCCAACTGAAACTAGAAGTGAACACCTTCTGGGGAGGCCAGATGTCCCCTCATGGCCAAAGTCCTCAAGGGGAAGATCTCCTAAGTTGGAGCCTGCAGACCAGGCTTTTGACTCTCACTCCACCACCAGCCATGAGGTGACCTTGGGCAAGCAGTATTCTCTCTGGGTCCTTTCCCCATCTTTATAAACCAATGGTAAAAGTCATACATTCTTCCCTGCTTTTGTCACTCCTTATCGACAAGGTGTACAACCAAGCAAAGGTGGCATATCCAGACTCAGCAAAGTTAAGCTCAGAGGGAGAAAGATTGAGAAGCCCAGGGTTGGTTCATGTTGGACGCATACCCAGACTTTCAAGCACTACACAAATGCAGCAGGCAGAAATGAGTTTATTGCATTAGAAAAAACACCAAAGAAAACCAGCAAACACCTCCATACTAGACACAGTTATTAGTTTGACTTCAAGGGAAAAAGGAATCTCAAAGGTAGAAGCTTTATTTCTGGGAGGGGTGACGGTCTCATCCCTCCTCCTTCCCTGTCTCTTTAAACCGACGGACTTCTATAGAGGTGTCCACTGTGCAACACAATTACACACACGGCTCATTTCTCACTCTGCTCACCTGCTCATGCCCATGTAGAGCTAGATGGTCCCTGTGAGCATGCTCCTGAGGTTCTGGGATAGACAGAGAAATGTGAGGATGGGGTTGGGGGTCCTGACCTGAGCCCCTACTTAGTGATGGTGGGGCTCCAGTGGGAGAGGGAGAGCTGGCCTTCCTGCAGAGTTCTGAGAAGACAGCTCACTGATCCCTCCATCTCTCCCCACAAACCCTGGCACAGGCATTGGCACGAATGGCTGCTGGGCATGAAGGGGGGCTATTCAACGAACTAAGCAACTCAAAGTCTCTCAAGGGAGCCACTTAGGCTAACTTCTTGGTATAGCCCTGGGTCTGGAGGTGACTGCTGGGAGGAATGAAACCAGGTGAGCCTGGATATGGGGGAGGAGAGAGAAGGGGAGTTTGTGATGCCCAACACCCTCTGGCTAGAGCTGAGAACTCTGGGAGGAGAGGTCTGGAGCAGGAGCCTGGAAGAGAGAGACGGCAGGGCAAGGCAAGCTGGAAAAGGAAAGAAACCCAGGTGGGAAGCAGAGCGATGGCCTCAACCAATGTGGTGCCCTCCCAGGAGAAACCCAGCCTGAACTCCATTCTCCACGGCCCAATTCTGCCAGTAGGTCAGCATTAAATAACAGTCTCTGCTGGTTTCTGCTCTACCATGCACACTGGCAAATCAGTGGGTCTTGAGAAGAATAAAACTGCTCATTGTTCGGCCTCCAACCTTAAAAGTTCCAAAATATCACTTGGCATCACAGCTGGTCATCATGGGCATGTCCCTAGTCAGGCCACAGGCAAACACTAAGGCAGAATGACATCTCCTTTAGCTGAGACCCTGAAGATGCCAACTGCTATGGCTAACAGCAGAGATAGGAGGAGATGAGGCCAAAGATGAGCAGCAGCTTTTTGGAGAGGAAAGGCACTGCTGCAGGCCAGACCCCAGGAAAGAGAACATAATTCAAGTCTGAGAAGTGGCAGAAGCCTTGGCAGGAGGGGCCCGAGGATGCCAGGGCTGGGACTCAGGTACCTGGCAGCTCTGAGCCCCTTCTCCACACTCAACTTCCTCAAAAACTAACTTAAGGGAGGCTCATGTGAAGAAAGGGAATGTGAAAGCCTCTCGAGATAAGAAGCTTCCAGAATCTTCCTTGCCTATAAGCTCCTAGCAGCAGTTCATTAGAAAAATGCCCACTCACACCCCCAACCATGCTTCCTTAAAGTCAGAATGACAACGGAAACAACATTTGCCTTCAAAACACATTTAAGATACTGTAAAAATCCCTATCAGAAACAACTCTAAATTTTTTTGCCACTTTGATTCTGTACTATTATTCTTTCTACATCAGGGATATTTTCCTAGAGCAGGGAATCATTTCCCCTTGGTCCTAGCTGAATACTGCATATTGGTCTGGGTAGGGTGGGCATAGTGACCATAAATAACTTATATTATTACTTGCAGACAAAAGGCCTGGGTTTCTGCCCAGGCCTTCATTAACTTTCACAGGTCAGCTATGCTTAGGAAGAGCAGCCTGTAGGCAGCCAGGCAAGTTCTCCAAAATTGATGTCAGAGGATTAGCAATCAGTCTAGATGGAAGGAGGAATGGCTTTATCCTGTTTTCTCTGGCCTGACACTTGCTGTCACTCTCTCGATCCTAATGCTTCTGGTTGCTCAAGCCCTGGCCCCATGGCCTTGCTTGGGGTAGCAGAGGGAAGGTGAGAGAGATTGTGGCTAAAGAGTTCACTTAGGTTGGGTTAGTCATCCTGAAACTGATCCCAACTGCACCAAATCCTTTGGTTCATTTAACACTAGAGAGTAACTCCTTCCGGCTCATGGATGTTGTAAAATTCACCTGGGTTCCACAGTTGGTGGCAACCTGGGTAGAGTGTGGGTCTTCTCTGGAAAGAGGTTCTAGGTTGGGGCTCCCCCAAACTGTGCCTCTTGCTTTCTGCTTAAACAAACCCCCTCCCTTTCTCCAGTGTGAAGGACGCTGAGGAAACAGCGTCAAAAGTGAACTCACAGACAAGACAGCCTTAATAAATTAGTATAATACTATTAGAAGGGATGGCATTTTGTTCTGTTTCTTAGCAGCATCGTCCTACATGCAGCCTGATGATCTCCTTCCCTGGAAAATTTAAAAAGCCGTCCCCTGGTTGTTAGCTCTGATGTAAAATTATAAAATAGAAATCTGGTAGGGTTTGTTTTGTTTAAAAAGGAAAAGCCCCGGTGAGGCAGGGCGGTCCCATGCAGTCCTGTTAGCTCTGGCCATTGGGTCGGCCCACAGTGCTCCCTCCAGGAGGCTGGATCTGGATGGAGTCCAGGAGGGGCCGCAGAGCCTGTCCGAAGGGCCTGTGGAGAAAACAGACATGGGAGCTGGGGTGGGCTCTCTGTTGTAGACTGCCACAGCTGGCCAGTGCGCCCAGCTCTGCCCACAGGTGCAGCAGCACCAGCACACCAGGAAGGAGGACACCATTACCTCAGTTCATCTTCTCCCCTACCTCACACACCAGTTTTCACAGAAGGGATCTCTAAATAGCCTGCTCTGCATTTTTACTCCTGGGGTCCCCTCCTCAGTAGAAGCTACCATCTTACTATCTTTGCCTCTAGATCCTGGTTAGCTGTGGTGTAAACAGGCTGGCTATGTACAGGGAACTAGAGCTTTCTCTATTTTCTGTACTTGTATCTTTAATTCTCATGGTACAATAAGATAAAGTTTGAGTGAGAAAGCTGGGGCAAAAAAAAAGGATATGAAAAAGATAGGGGGCCGGCTCAGTGGCATAGTGGTTAGGTTCACGTGTTCTGCTTCGGTAGCCTGGGGTTCAAAGGCTCAGATCCTGGGTGCAGACCTAGCACTGCTTGGCAAGCCACGGTGTAGCGGCATCCCACATAAAATAGAGGAAGATTAGCACAGATGTTAGCTCAGCAACAATCTTCCTCACACACACACACCAAGATAATTAGGAGTGAGAATGGCACACAACTGGATCCCTCCAGGACTGAAGTCTTCTGGGAAGTACAGGCAATATTCAGGAAAAATGACAAATGCAGCTTGTCAGAAGCTGTTAATGCTGCTTTCTAAAGGGCTCCCAGTTTGCTCTCAGAGTAGCTCAGCTCAAAAAAACACTGCAAATACTTTAGTCTTAGAGACTTTCCAAGATTACAGCAACCTTAAATCAGGTTTCCCACAACACATCTCACTTACTGGCTTTCTTTTTCTTCAGTGGATACTGCCATTTTTGAAAAACATCCTCAAGTTCAAAGGGAATGAAGTATTCCAAAGCATAAACAGATGAAACCAAGAAATATTAACCCTAATTCAGACAAGTCCAGGAACTCCACCCATCAAATGGTAACAGCAAGAACGTTCCAACTGCTTGGTTTGCTCAGGGCCCCATGACCTAGATCCTTCAGTAAGGCTATGGGGTTTAACACACACCAAGGAACAGGAAGGCAGGGCCAGGGCTGGGAGATGGGGTTCTCCTCATCAGCCTTGTTTCCTATGCAAGTTTTTCCTGAGGGGTTCCTACCCAGGTGTGAAAAACAGCTCACCTTGCAGAGCCTGCTAAACCTGCCAGGATCCCCGTTGGACAGGGCCCAAGTTCAGGAGAAACTGAGTCAGAGGCAGCAAATAGATATGGTCCTGGAGTGGGCAGAGGCTGCCTGAAGCCAACCAACAGCAAAGGCAGGGAGGGGTGTGATGGCTTTGGGTGTGTGTGTCCCCTTTCAGGGACACCACCTGGATGATGGCCTACAAGGTGTGGACCACATCAGGGTAGGGAGGGCCTACAGACTGTTCTTGAAGAAAACATCTACTGAGGGCTGACTTTGTGCTACAAGGTACAAGGGCAGGTAGGAGTTGTCTTTGAGGGCATCAGAGAGGTCACGAAGCAGGGGAAGAAAGACTAACAACAGTTAAAAAACAAGCCACCCTACTAAATCTCTGACCTACTCTCTGCTTGACTATCTAAAAGTGCATTTTAAGTGGAGACTTCTAAGGAGCGGCATGCTTCATGTGCAAGGGGAAGGACAAATGCCAGGATGCTGTACAAATACTGAAGCCAGTGTCAAGTGGGTTTCTAAGTTCTGCCATTGCACTCCAGCCAGGCTAGAGTTGGTCCAACTCCAAGGAGGGTGAAGGTAACACATGTGAGCATCAGTGAGTGGAGAGATGGTGGCCATCCCTGTTAGAAGCTGCCACTGTGACAGGTTTTGGGAGGACTCTGCTGAGATCAGGGGAGGGCAGAGCAGTGGCACTGACTATGAATGGGGATCTCAAAGGCAGGGGCAGAGACAGAGGCCACTTACGTGGAGAGAACTTCAGAGGGAAGGTCAGTGATGTAGGAAGGGATCTTCCGCCCAGTCAGGAACTGTGCCACTTCGTTGCTGAAGGTGTTACAGTTGTGTTCAAAGAGGTTGTAGGCCTCACCTCTGTACATTGTGAGAAAGGTTTGGAGAACAGATAGTTAGCAAGCATCTATATGAAATAACTCAAATCCAAGTAATGAAATGGTGAGCACAGCTGAAATGTGAAGGCTCTGATTTCTCTTCTCTCTTACAGTCCAAAAGGACTGCTTCATTTGCCACTCTGCACCATTAATAACAGATTTTTTTTTCTTCTTCTCCTCCTCCCCATAAGTCCCACAGTACATAGTTGTATATTCTAGTTGTAAGACCTTCTGGTTGTCAATAGCAGATTTTTAAGGTAAAGATGAAATAAAAATACAGATCTTCCTTAACTTAGAATGGGATTACATCCAGATAAACTCAGCGTAAGTTGAAAATGTTGTACATAAGTTGAAATGCATTTAATACACTTAACCTATTAAACATCACAGCTTAGCCTAGCCTACCTTAAACACGCTCAGAACACTTACATTAGCTTATAGTTGGGCAAAATCATCTAACACAAAGCCTATTTTATAATAAAATGTTGAATATCTCATGTAATTTATTAAATACTGTACTGATCGTGAAAAACAGAATGGCTGTCTTGGTAGAGAATGGTTGCAAGTGTATGGATTGTTTACCCTTGTGATCACGGGGCTGACTGGGACCTCTGTCTCACTGTTGTTGCCCAGCATCACAAGAGAGTATGGTACTGGGAAAAGATCAAATTCAAAATTTGAAGTATGGTTTCTACTGAACATGTGAGACTTTCACACTATTGTAAAGTCAAACAATCATCAGTCGAGCCATCATAGGTCAGGGACTGTCTGTATGTAGCTCCTCTACGGTTTCAGGAGACCTTCCCATTCACAAAAGCAGAGCTCTAGGGTTAGAATTTAACACTTACTGAAATCAACTAAAGCTTCCTTAAGAGAAAATCTGTTCAAGTTTGTATTTCATCCCAACCCCTCTACAAACCCTGTTTTTGATTTTCAGGACAAAATACTTGGCCAGTAGGGGTTGAGAGCAGCATTTGCTGAAATAGCAGCAGCTGATTTTAATCAGAAGGAATAACTAGCCCTTCCTTTACTCAAAGTTTTAGCAGAAGGTATGCTGGGATGGAACATCAGCCTCGGAGCAACACTGAGCTCTGCTTATGGCACGAAAACTGCCTTCTCTTCATATTCACTCAGCAAACACTGGGCCAGACTTTGTGCTGAGTGCTTCGGGGGATATGACTTGGTAGCTGCCCTCTGGGGCCGATTATCTAGTTGGGGAGACAGACACAACTAACCACCACCCCTGTCTCCACTCACCGGAACAGAGACTCCCCCAGGGAGGACAGGTATTCCAGAAAGATTTCTTCTGTGACTTCTGTGCTCCCCACATCAACCACAGAGTCTGGGGGCCCAAGCAATGTCCCTCCCTAAAAGAGCCAACCCAAAGAAAGTCATTAAATCACAATCTCCATTGAATTTTTTAATGTGGCTTCCCACAGAAGACCACAAATGCTCCGTTCCAACAACTTCATTTTCAACTTTCAGAGCACCCAGGGCAGATGAAGAGTGTTATTTCCTATTTGTGTTAAGGCTATAATGGCTTAGAGCTTCCTGCTGAATTTCCATTGCCATGTGCTGGCAACACGGCTAAGAAGTCGGGCTTCTTGTTTCTGGTGGGGCCCTTGGAAGCCAAGTCTCTGCAGGTCAGTCTCCTGATGGTGTCCACTCATTCGGCTGATAAAAAGATAAAATCCCAGAATCCGAAGTCTCGCTTTGTCCCCAACATGCCTGATCACAAGGGCAGAACAGGACAACTAAAAATGGCTCACACTTGATAGGCCATCTTACCATGCCTGTATTCATAATGTGTGCAGCCGGGTTTTCTTGTGACACACTCGATGTCCCTTGTAACAGTGGGAAAATGTGAAGGATTGTGAGAAATCTGGCAGGCTGGCAAATATTTCCACAATTCAGTTCTTTTTTGACCTGTGAAGCTAATCTAACAAGGGTGATAGGATTCCCCAGGCAAGGGAGTTAATGGCCCCTGAAAGGCCTACAGAAAACCCTCAGCCATAGGTTAGCAGACTGCCACAGCAGATTGAAGGAGAGACTGAGGCCCGGGGGAAATTAGCCAAGGGGGAAGCAACAGGATTGCTGCAGAGCTGGGAATGGGCTAGGGAGTAAAGGAGAGCACTCCAGAGCAGAGCTCCCTGAAAAGATCATTAATTGACACAGTAGCTATTGAGCAGCTACTATGTGCCTGACCTTGTTCCGGGCACTGGGGAAAGCATGGTGAGAACGATCATTATGGTGGTCTGAGAATAATCATCTCAGTGTTACAAGAGACTAAGAGGTCACTATTCGACCTCCTTTCATATTATTATGTAATATTACTTTCATATTACAAACATCCTAAGAATTCACTCTGTGCTGGGCCTTATGCTAGGCACTGGGGGTACAATGGGGACAAAACATGAGATTCTTGCCCTCATGGAGGTTACAGTCTACCAGGGAAGGCAGACAAAAAAATCCCAAAAACCAATGTATAATTGCAAGCTGTGATAAGGTCTTGCTGGAAAAGTACAGAATGCCATCAGCACATATCACAGGGGACCTTCCCAGTCTGAAGGGTGGGGGAAAACTTGTCTGAGAAAGTGACATTGAGCTCTAAGAGGAAGGACGGAGAGGCACAGCCAGGTGAAGGATCAGGGAGGTGGACTGATGTCAGAGGACAGGTTTCAATGTCCAAGGTGTGTTCCAAGGATGAGAAGAGAGAGGGGATGGGGAAGGGCACAATCTGAAAAGAGGCCATCCAGAGAGGGAGACTGAGACCAGATCAGGAAGGGCCTTGGAGGCCATGCTAAGCTTTCTGGCTTTTATTCCAAGAGCAAAGGGGAGAGTTCTGGCTTAAGCAGGAGAATGTCATGATCAGATTTTCATTTCGAAAAGATGACTTTGCCTCCTGTGTGGAGAACTGACTGAGGAAGAAGAGTAGATGCATTGCTGTGGTCCAGGCTAGGCATGAAGGTGGCCTGATTAATTAAGGTGAAAGCTCTGGAAAAACGGGAAGAGATGAAGAGAGACAGACTGACTTAAGATACATTTGCAAGGTAGAACTGACAGGGCTTAATGAAGGATTTGTTATATGAGGTGGGGAGCTAGTGAGAAAGGGGAAGAAATCAAGAACAACTTCCCATTTATGAGTACCAAAATGAATGGTTGCTTGGTCTTTGCTTGAGCACCTTCTGTGATACCCCTTAGATAGCTCAAACAGAAATTTTTTGGAAAAGGACGTGGGCATTAGAGGCAGAGACCTGAGTTTTAGTACTGGTACCACTTATTGGCCATGGAACTTTGGGCAACTCACTTTACCTCTCAGGGTCCTCCTCATTCAGCTTAACATTGGCTGAGTTCATACTATGAGCAAGGCACTGAGCTGGTGATGGGGACAGAGGAGTGAGAGACAGTCTCAGCCCACAAGGAGCTAACAAACAGCTCCCTGTGGAGACTCAGAAATAGTTAATTTCACCATATGCTCAGTGTGACACAGAGGGATCCACAAGTAGTGTGGGAGCAGAGAGGAGGGCAACTGGCTGGAGGGTCTGGAAGGGTTTTCTTGAGCTGAGTCTTAGGATGGCTATGAGGAACTATGCTATAAGCCTATATACACTGGGCTAGAAGCCAGAATGTATACAGGAGTAGCAAAGTTCCTGGTCTGTGGGAACCCCCAGGAACCTGAGACTGCAGGACATGGTGGGGGGAAGACACTCACCGGGGGACAGCTGGAGATACCGCCACTGCCAAAGAAGAACTCATCCTTGTGCACAACTATGGAAGTGTGCCTGCAACGCAGAGAAGAGACAGAATAAGCCAGAAAACTTAACACTGGTCTGAGAAAAAAGCAAACCACACCGCAATGAGAATAATTTATGCCCAAGGATATGCGTTATAAAAGGCCAATACCCTTATAAAACCAACCAAACAAAGGTAAGATAAATACTACAGATCAGGGTTTCTCAATTTTGGCACTATTGACATTTGGGGCTGGATAATTCTTGGTTGTGAGGGGCTGTTCTGTGTGTTCTAGGATCTCTGGCACACCCTGGCCTCTACCCACTAGATGCCAGTAGCATCCCCCCTCAGCTGTGACAACCAAACATGTCTCCAGATATTACCAAATGTCTCCTGGGGCAGAACCGCCCCTGGTCGAGAAGCACTGCTGTAGATCATGTGAACAGAGGGGAGTCCCTGGAGATTCACCCTGATATTGACAAATCAATTACTAAAATAAAGCTCTACAGACCAAGGTGTGTTTCCAGGCTTTTTAAGCTAACAGGAGCAGTTAACCTGGACCATGCTGAGGCAAAGACCAGATGATGGTAAATGTAGACCTACCACAGGTAAAAGTGCTCATATTACTTCTTGGTCTGAGTCAAACAAAGCAAAGTGTCATTCTGGTCAACCCCAATGTCAGAAGGCTCTAGGAGTCCAGATGGAACACCTGCTATGGTTTCCTCCTAAATGGAACTGAGAGCTCAGCCACCATCTTATTGTCTGACAGGGACAGGTCCAGTACTGAGAGACCAAAGTAGATGTATTTTAAGACAGACATGTGGGGCCCTCGAGAATTCTGTAGTTAGAAAGCTTGGTCAGGGGTGGGCATGACATCATTCTGCCTTTCTTTAGGGGATTCTCTACCTTGGCACCACTGACATATTTGGTTAGATAATTCTTTGTTGTGGAGGGCTGTCCTGTGCATTGTAGGATGTTTGTAGCAGCATCCTTGGCCTCCACCTACCCACCAAAAATGTCTCCAGACACTGCCAAACATCTGGGGAGGGGGGCAACATGACCCCTGGTTGAGAAGCACTGCTTCAGAACTTGAAGATTTATGGCCCAGAGAGCTAGATGTCAAGCTAGAAGCCACAGACTGGAACCTGAAATGCACAGGTCCTGCTGTGTTTCATAAACCAGTCAATGAAAGGAGTCCCACCAACTTACCAGATGCCTTCCAGTTGTTTCCCTGTGGAGAAAAGAAGAGATTTAGCCACTTGGGACTAAATAGCCTTGTAACCTGAGTAAATTCTGAACATCACTCATGTCCAGAGTGACCCATTATAAACCACTTGGGGGACTTTCTAGGAATGCAGTTCTCCTCTAATAAGGTCTTTAGGTGGTGACATGGATATGCTGTGTTCAGTATGTTGAAGAGTGATAAGAATCTTTCATCAGAATGCAAGATAAAAACACTGGTATAGATGTACTCCAATTTTATGGCTGCTTTTCTTTCCCCTTTGGGGTCAATTCAACTTTGCTTTTTAAAATTCTTTGTCTCGGGGCCGGCCCCATGGCCGAGTGGTTAAGTTCGTGCACTCCGCTTTGGCAGCCTAGGGTTTCGCTGGTTCGGATCCTGGGTGCGGACATGGAACCGCTCACAAGGCCATGTTGAGGTGGCGTCCCACATGCCACAACTAGAA